>NW_025963548.1:5752588-6352588 GCF_910591885.1 Bombus terrestris
GAACCACTACGTAATAACGAATAACTTTAATTGCATCAGTATATGACGTATAACGTTATGAACTATTACATTATAACGTATAACGTTATATTGCATCACTATAGGACGTATAACATTATATTGCCTCAGTATATGAAGTATAACGTTATACACTATTACGATATAACGTATAACATTATATTGCATCACTATAGGACGTATAACGTTATATGCTATTACGTTATAACGTATAACGTTATATTGCATCACTATAGGACGTATAACGTTATATTGCATCACTATAGGACGTATAGCGTCATATACTATTGCGCTATAATGTATAACGGTATATTGCATCACTATATGACATACAACGTTATGAACTATTACGTTGTAACGCATAACGTTATATTGCATCACTATAGGACGTATAACGTTATATTGCATCACTATAGGACGTGTAACGTTATATTGCATCACTATAGGACGTATAGCGTCTAATACTATTGCGTTATAATGTATAAAGGTATATTGCATCACTATATGACGTATAACGTTAAGAACTATTACGTTATAACGCATAACGGTATATTGCATCATGCATAGGACGTATATCGTTATATTGCACCACTATAGGACGTATAACGTTATATTGTATCACTATAGGACGTATAACGTTATATTGCATCACTATAGGACGTGTAATGTTATATTGCATCACTATTTGACGTATAACGTTTTGTACTATTACGTAATAACGTATACGTTACATTGCATCACTATAGGACGTATAACGTTATATTGCATCACTATATCAAGTATACCGTTATAAACTACTACATTATAACGTATAACGTTATATTGCATCACCATATGACGTATAAAGTTTTGTACTATTACGTAATATCGTATAACGAAATATTGCATCGCTATAGGACGTATAACGTTATATTGCATCACTACATGAAGTATACCGTTAATGAACTATTACATTATACCGTATAACGTTATATTGCATCACCATGTGACGTATAACGTTTTGTACTATTACGTAATAACGTATAGCGTTACATTGCATCACTATAGGACGTATAACGTTATATGCTATACGTTGTAACGTATAACGTTATATTGCATTACTATATGACGTTTAACTTTATGAACTATTACGTTATAACGCATAACGTTATATTGCATCACTATAGGACGTGTAACGTTATATTGCATCACTATAGGACGTGTATCGTTATATTGCATCACTATAGGACGTGTAATGTTATATTGCATCACTATTTGACGTATAACGTTTTGTACTATTACGTCATAACGTATAGCGTTACATTGCATCACTATAGGACGTATAACGTTATATTGCAACAGTATAGGACGTGTAATGTTATATTGCATCACTATATGACGTATAACGTTTTGTACTATTACGTCATAACGTATAGCGTTACATTGCATCACTATAGGACGTATAACGTTATATTGCATCACTATATCAAGTATACCGTTATAAACTACTACATTATAACGTATAACGTTATATTGCATCACCATGTGACATATAAAGTTTTGTACTATTACGTAATATCGTATAACGTTACATTGCATCACTATAGGACGTATAACGTTATATTGCATCACTACATGAAGTATACCGCTATGAACTATTACATTATACCGTATAACGTTATTTTGCATCACCATGTGACGTATAACGTTTTGTACTATTACATAGTAACGTATAACGTTATATAGCATCACTATAGGACGTATAACGTTATATTGCATCACTATATGACGTATAACGTTATATGGTATACGTTATAACGTATAACGTTATATTGCATTACTATATGACGTATAACGGTATGAACTATTACGTTATAACGCATAACGTTATATTGCATCACTATAGGACGTATAACGTTATATTGCATTACTATATGACGTATAACGTTATGAACTATTACGTTAAAACGCATAACGTTATATTGCATCACTATATGACGTATAACGTTTTGTACTATTACGCAATAAGGTATAACGTTATATTGCATCACTATAGGACGTATATCGTTATAATGCATCATTATAGAACGTATAGCGTCTAATACTATTGCGTTATAATGTATAACGGTATATTGCATCACTATATGGCGCATATCGTTATGAACTATTACGTTATAACGCATAACGTTATATTGCCTCACCATATGACGTATAACGTTGTATAATATTACGTTATGACGTATAACGCTATATTGCATCACTAAAGGAGTATAACGTTAAATTGCATTACTATATGACGTATGACGTTATGAACTACTATGTTATAACGCATAACGTTATATTGCATCACTATAGGACGTATAACATTATATTGCATCACTATATGACGTATAACGTTATATGCTACTACGTTATAGTGCATAACGTTCTATTGCATCACTCTATGACGTATAACGTTATATTGCATCACTCTATGAGGTATAACGTTATATTGCATCACTATATCAAGTATACCGTTATAAACTACTACATTATAACGTATAACGTTATATTGCATCACCATGTGACGTATAAAGTTTTGTACTATTACGTAATATCGTATATCGTTACATTGCATCACTATAGGACGTATAACGTTATATTGCATCACTACATGAAGTATACCGCTATGAACTATTACATTATACCGTATAACGTTATTTTGCATCACCATGTGACGTATAACGTTTTGTACTATTACATAGTAACGTATAACGTTATATAGCATCACTATAGGACGTATAACGTTATATTGCATCACTATATGACGTATAACGTTATATGCTATACGTTATAACGTATAACGTTATATTGCATTACTATATGACGTATAACGGTATGAACTATTACGTTATAACGCATAACGTTATATTGCATCACTATAGGGCGTATAACGTTTTGTACTATTACGTAATAAGGTATAACGTTATATTGCATCACTATAGGACGTATATCGTTATATTGCATCATTATAGAACGTATAGCGTCTAATACTATTGCGTTATAATGTATAACGGTATATTGCATCACTATATGGCGCATATCGTTATGAACTATTACGTTATAACGCATAACGTTATATTGCATCACTATAGGACGTATATCGTTATATTGCATCACTATATGAATTATACCGCTTTGAAATATTCCATTATAACGTATAACGTTATATTGCATCACCATGTGACGTATAACGTTTTGTACTATTACGTAATAACGCATAACGTTATATTGCATCACTATAGGACGTATATCGTTATATTGCACCACTATATGAAGTATACCGTTATGAAATATTACATTATTACGTATAACGTTATATTGCATCACCATGTGACGTATAACGATATATTGCATCACAATAGGACGTATAACGTCATATTGCATCACTATATGACGTATAACGTTATATGCTATACGTTATAACGTATAACGTTATATTGCATTACTATATGACGTATAACGTTATGAACTATTACGTTATAACGCATAACGTTATATTGCCTCACTATATGACGTATAACGTTATGATCTATGACGTTATAACACCTAACGTTATATTGCATCACTATAGGACGTATAACGTCATATTGCATCACTATATGACGTATAACGTTTGGTACTATTACGTAATAACGAATAACGTTATATTGCTTCACTATATGATGTTTAGCGTTTTGAACCACTACGTAATAACGAATAACTTTAATTGCATCAGTATATGACGTATAACGTTATGAACTATTACATTATAACGTATAACGTTATATTGCATCACTATAGGACGTATAACATTATATTGCCTCAGTATATGAAGCATAACGTTATACACTATTACGATATAACGTATAACATTATATTGCATCACTATAGGACGTATAACGTTATATGCTATTACGTTATAACGTATAACGTTATATTGCATCACTATAGGACGTATAACGTTATATTGCATCACTATATGACGTATAACGTTATATGCTATACGTTATAACGTATAACGTTATATTGCATTACTATATGACGTATAACGTTATGTGCTATTACGTTATAACGTATAACGTTATATTGCATCACTATAGGACGTATAACGTCATATTGCATCACTATAGGACGTATAGCGGTATATTGCATCACTATATGAAGTATACCGTTATGAACTATTACGTTATAACGTATAACGTTATATTGCACCACTATATGAAGTATTCCGTTATGAACTATTACAATAATATCGTATAACGTTATATTGCCTCACTATAGGACGTATAGCGCCATATACTATTGCGTTATAATGTATAACGTTATATTGCATCACTATATGACGTACAATGTTATGAACTATTACGTTGTAACGCATAACGTTATATTGCATCACTATAGGACGTATAACGTTATATTGCATTACTATATGACGTATAACGTTACGAACTATTACGTTATAACGCATAACGTTATGTTGCAACACTATAGGACGTATAGCGTCATATTCTATTGCGTTATAATGTATAACGGTATATTCCATCACTATATGACGCATAACGTTATGAACCATTACTTTATAACGCATAACGTTATATTGTATCACTATAGGACGTATAACGTTATATAGCATTACTATATGACGTATAACGGTATGAACTATTACGTTATAACGCATAACGTTATATTGCATCACTATATGACGTATAACGTTATGAACTATTACGTTATAACGCATAACGTTATATTGCCTCACTATATGACGTATAACGTTATGATCTATGACGTTATAACACCTAACGTTATATTGCATCACTATAGGACGTATAACGTCATATTGCATCACTATATGACGTATAACGTTTTGTACTATTACGTAATAACGAATAACGTTATATTGCTTCACTATATGATGTTTAGCGTTTTGAACCACTACGTAATAACGAATAACTTTAATTGCATCAGTATATGACGTATAACGTTATGAACTATTACATTATAACGTATAACGTTATATTGCATCACTATAGGACGTATAACATTATATTGCCTCAGTATATGAAGCATAACGTTATACACTATTACGATATAACGTATAACATTATATTGCATCACTATAGGACGTATAACGTCATATTGCATCACTATAGGACGTATAGCGGTATATTGCATCACTATATGAAGTATACCGTTATGAACTATTACGTTATAACGCATAACGTTATATTGTATCACTATAGGACGTATAACGTTATATAGCATTACTATATGACGTATAACGGTATGAACTATTACGTTATAACGCATAACGTTATATTGCATCACTATATGACGTATAAGGTTTTGTACTATTACGTAATAAGGTATAACGTTATATTGCATCACTATAGGACGTATAACGTTATATTGCATTACTATATGACGTATAACGTTATGAACTATTACGTTATAACGCATAACGGTATATTGCATCACGCATAGGACGTATAACGTTACATTGCATCACTATAGGACGTTTAACGTTATATTGCATCACTATATTACGTATAACGTTATATTTCATCACTATAGGACGTATAGCGTCATAGACTATTGCGCTATAATGTATGACGGTATATTGCACCACTATATAACGTACAACGTTATGAACTATTACGTTGTAACGCATACCGTTATATTGCATCACTATAGGACGTATAACGTTATATTGCATCACTATAGGACGTATAACGTTATATTGCATCACTATAGGGCGTGTAATGTTATATTGCATCACTATTTGACGTATAACGTTTTGTACTATTACGTAATAACGTATAGCGTTACGTTGCATCACTATAGGACGTATAACGTTATATTGCATCACTATATGAAGTATACCGTTATGAACTATTACATTATAACGTATAACGTTATATTGCATCACCATGTGACGTATAATGTTTTGTACTATTACGTAACATCGTATAACGCTTTTATTGCATCACTATAGGACGTATAACGTTATATTGCATCACTACATGAAGTATACCGTTATGAACTATTACATTATACCGTATAACGTTATATTGCATCACCATGTGACGTATAACGTTTTGTACTATTACATAGTAACGTATAACGTTATATTGCATCACAATAGGACGTATAACGTCATATTGCATCACTATATGACGTATAACGTTATATTGCATTACTATACGACGTATAACGTTATGAACTATTACGATATAACGCATAACGTTATATTGCCTCACCATATGACGTATAACGTTATGATCTATGACGTTAACACCTAAGGTTATATTGCATCACTATAGGACGTATAACGACATATTGCATCACTATATGACGTATAACGTTATATATTATTGCGCTATGAAGGAATAACTTTATATTGTATCACTATATGATGTATAACGTTATATTACATTACTATAGGACGTATAGCGTCATATACTATTGCGCTATAATGTATAACGGTATATTGCATCACTATATGACGTACAACGTTATGAACTATTACGTTGTAACGCATGACGTTATGTTGCAACACTAATGGACGTATAGCGTCATATTCTATTGCGTTATAATGTATAACGGTATATTCCATCACTATATGACGCATAACGTTATTAACTATTACGTTATAAAGCATAACGTTATATTGCATCACTATAGGACGTATATCGTCTAATACTATTGCGTTATAATGTATAAAGGTATATTGCATCACTATATGACGTATAACGTTATGAACTATTACGTTATAACGCATAACGGTATATTGCATCACGCATAGGACGTATAACGTTATATTGCATCACTATATTACGTATAACGTTATATTGCATCACTATAGGACGTATAACGGTATATTGCATCACTGTAGGACGTGTAATGTTATATTGCATCACTATTTGACGTATAACGTTTTGTACTATTACGTAATAACGTATAGCGTTACATTGCATCACTATAGGACGTATAACGTTATATTGCATCACTATATCAAGTATACCGTTATGAACTACTACATTATAACGTATAACGTTATTTTGCATCACTATATGACGTATAACGTTATGAACTATTACGTTATAACGCATAACGTTATATTGCATCACTATAGGACGTATAACGTTATATTGCATTACTATATGACGTATAACGTTATGAACTATTACGTTAAAACGCATAACGTTATATTGCATCACTATAGGACGTATAGCGTCATATACTATTGCGTTATAATGTATAACGGTATACTGCATCACTATATGACGCATAACGTTATGACCTATTACGTTATAACGCATAACGTTATATTGCATCACTAAATTAGTATAACGTTATATTGCATTACTATATGACGTATAACGTTATGAACTACTACGTTATAACGCATAACGTTATACTGCATCACTATAGGACGTATAACGTTATATGCTATTACGTTATAACGTATAACGTTATATTGCATTACTATATGACGTTTAACGTTATGAACTCTTACGTTATAACGCATAACGTTATATTGCATCACTATAGGACGTATATCGTTATATTGCACCACTATATGAAGTATACCGTTATGAAATAATGCATTATTACGTATAACGTTATATTGCATCACCATGTGACGTATAACGATATATTGCATCACAATATGACGTATAACGTCATATTGCATCACTATATGACGTATAACGTTATATGCTATACGTTATAACGTATAACGTTATATTGCATTACTATAGGACGTATAACGTTATGACCTATTACGTTATAACGCATAACGTTATATTGCATCACTAAATTAGTATAACGTTATATTGCATTACTATATGACGTTTAACGTTATGAACTCTTACGTTATAACGCATAACGTTATATTGCATCACTATAGGACGTATATCGTTATATTGCACCACTATATGAAGTATACCGTTATGAAATATTACATTATAACGTATAACGTTATATTGCATCACCATGTGACGTATAACGATATATTGCATCACAATAGGACGTATAACGTCATATTGCATCACTATATGACGTATAACGTTATCTGCTATACGTTATAACGTATAACGTTATATTGCATTACTATATGACGTATAACGTTATGAACTATCACGTTATAACGCATAACGTTATATTGCCTCACCATATGACGTATAACGTTATGATCTATGACGTTATAACGTATAACGTTATATTGCATCACTATAGGACATATAACGTTATATTGCATCACTATAGGACGTATAGCGTCATATACTATTGCGCTATAATGTATAACTGTATATTGCATCACTATATGACGTACAACGTTATGAACTATTACGTTGTAACGCATAACGGTATATTGCATCACGCATAGGAAGTATAACGTTATATTGCATCACTATAGGACGTATAACGTTATATTGCATCACTATAGGACGTATAACGTTATATTGCATCACTATAGGACGTGTAATGTTATATTGCATCACTATTTGACGTTTAACGTCTTGTACTATTACGTAATAACGTATAGCGTTACATTGCATCACTATAGGACGTATAACGTTATATTGCATCACTATATGACGTATAGCGTTATGAACTACTACATTATAACGTATAACGTTATATTGCATCACCATGTGACATATAAAGTTTTGTACTATTACGTGATATCGTATAACGCTATATGGCATCACTATAGGACGTATAACGTTATATTGCATCACTTCATGAAGTATACCGTTATGAACTATTACAGTATACCTTATAACGGTATATTCCATCACTATATGACGTATAACGTTATGAATTATTACGTTATAACGCATAACGTTATATTGCATCACTATAGGGCGTATATCGTTATATTGCACCACTATATGAAGTATACCATTATGAAATATTACATTATAACGTATAACGTTATATTGCATCACCACGTGACGTATAACGATATATTGCATCACTATAGGACGTATAACGTTAGATTGCATCAGTATATGACGTATAACGTTATATGCTACTACGTTATAACGTTTAACGTTATATTGCATTACTATATGACGTATAACGTTATGATCTATGACGTTATAACACCTAACGTTATATTGCATCACCATGTGACGTATAACGTTATATTGCATCACTATAGGACGTACAACGTTATATTGCATCACTATATGACGTATAACGTTATATGCTACTACGTTATAACGTATAACGTTATATTGCATTACTATTTGACGTTTAACGTTATGAACTATTACGTTATAACGCATAACGTTATATTGCATCACTATAGGACGTATATCGTTATATTGCACCACTATATGAAGTATACCGTTATGAAATATTATATTATAACGTATAACGTTATATTGCATCACCAGCGTGACGTATAACGTTATATTGCATCACCATGTGACGTATAACGTTTTGTACTATTACGTAATATCGTATAACGTTATGTTGCATCACTATAGGACGTATAACGTTATATTGCATCACTATACGACGTATAACGTTATGTGCTACTACGTTATATCGTATAACGTTATATTGCATTACTATATGACGTATGACGTCATCAAATATTACGATATAACGCATAACGTTATATTGCATTACTGTATGCCGTATAACATTATGAACTATTAGTGTTATAACGCATAACGTTATGTTGCAACACTAATGGACGTATAGCGTCATATTCTATTGCGTTATAATGTATAACGGTATATTCCATCACTATATGACGCATAACGTTTTGTACTATTACGTAATAAGGTATAACGTTATATTGCATCACTATAGGACGTGTAATGTTATATTGCATCACTATTTGACGTATAAAGTTTTGTACTATTACGTAATATCGTATAACGTTATATTGCATCACTATAGGACGTATAACGTTATATTGCGTCACTATATCAAGTATACCGTTATGAACTACTACATTATAACGTATAACGTTATATTGCATCACCATGTGACGTATAAAGTTTTGTACTATTACGTGATATCGTATAACGCTATATGGCATCACTATAGGACGTATAACGTTATATTGCATCAGCATGTGACGTATAACGTTTTGTACTATTACGTAGTAACGTATAACGTTATATTGCATCACTATAAGACGTATAACGTTATATTGCAACACTATATGACGTATAACGTTATATGCTACTGCGTTATAACGCATAACGTTATATTGCATTACTATATGACGTATAACGTTATGAACTATTACGTTATAACGCATAACGTTATATTGCCTCACTATATGACGTATAACGTGTTGTTCTATTACGTAATAACGTATAACGTTATATTGCATCACTATCGACATATAACGTTATATTGCATCACTATATCAAGTATACCGTTATGAACTACTACATTATAACGTATAACGTTATATTGCATCACCATGTGACGTATAACGTTTTGTACCATTACGTAATAAGGTATAACGTTATATTGCATCACTATAGGACGTATAACGTTATATTGCATTACTATATGACGTATAACGTTATGAACTATTACGTTATAACGCATAACGTTATGTTGCATCACTATAGGACGTATAGCGTCATATTCTATTTCGTTATAATGTATAACGGTATATTCCATCACTATATGACGCATAACGTTATGAACTATTACGTTATAGCGCATAACGGTATATTGCATCACGTATAGGACGTATAACGCTACATTGCATCACTATAGGACGTTTAACGTTATATTGCATCACTATATGACGTATAACGTTATGAACTATTACGTTATAACGCATAACGGTATATTGCATCACGCATAGGACGTATAACGTTACATTGCATCACTATAGGACGTATAACGTTATATTGCATCACTATAGGACGTATAACGTTATATTGCATCACTATAGGACGTGTAATGTTATATTGCATCACTATTTGACGTATAACGTTTTGTACTATTACGTAATAACGTATAGCGTTACATTGCATCACTATAGGACGTATAACGTTATATTGCATCACTATATGAAGTATACCGTTATGAACTATTACATTATAACGTATAACGTTATATTGCATCACTATTTGACGTATAAAGTTTTGTACTATTACGTAATATCGTATAACGTTACATTGCATCACTATAGGACGTATAACGTTATATTGCAACACTATATGACGTATAACGTTATATGCTATACGTTATAACGTATAACGTTATATTGCATTACTATATGACGTATAACGTTATGAACTATTACGTCATAACGCATAACGTTATATTGCCTCACCATATGACGTATAACGTTATGACCTATGACGTTATAACACCTAACGTTATATTGCATCACTATAGGACGTTTAACGTCATATTGCATCACTTTATGACGTATAACGTTATATATTATTGCGCTATGAAGGAATAACTTTATATTGCATCACTATATGATGCATAACGTTATATTACATTACTATAGGACGTAACCGTTATAAACTATTGTGTTATAATGTATAACGGTATATTGCACCACTATATGATGTATAACGGTATATTGCGTCACTATATGACGTATAACGTTTTGTACTATTACGTAATAACGAATAACGTTATATTGCTTCACTATATGATGTTTAGCGTTTTGAACTTTAATTGCATCAGTATATGACGTATAACGTTATGAACCATTACGTTATAACGCATAACGTTATGTTGCATCACTATAGGACGTATAACGTTATATTGCATTACTATATGACGTATAACGTTATAAACTATTGTGTTATAATGTATAACGGTATATTGCACCACTATATGACGTACAACGTTATGAATTATTACGTTCTAACGCATAACGTTATATTGCATTACTATATGACGTATAACGTTATGATCTATTACGTTATAACGCATAACGTTATATTGCAACACTAAAGGACGTATAGCGTCATATTGCATTACTATATGACGTATAACGTTATGAACTATTACGTTATAACGCATAACGTTATATTGCATCACTATAGGACGTATAGCGGTATATTGCATCACTATATGAAGTATACCGTTATGAACTTTTACGTTATAACGTATAACGTTATATTGCACCACTATATGAAGTATTCCGTTATGAACTATTACAATTATAACGCATAACGTTATATTGCATCACTATAGGACGTACAACGTTATATTGCATTACTATATGACGTATAACGTTATGAACTATTACGTTATAACGCATAACGTTATGTTGCAACACTATAGGGCGTATAGCGTCATATTCTATTGCGTTATAATGTATAACGGTATATTGCATCACTATATGACGCATAACGTTATGAACTGTCACGTTATAACGCATAACGGTATATTGCATCACGCATAGGACGTATAACGTTACATTGCATCATTATAGGACGATTAACGTTATATTGCATCACTATAGGACGCATAACGTTATATTGCATCACTATAGGACGTATAGCGTCATATACTATTGCGCTATAATGTATAACGGTATATTGCATCACTATATGACGTACAACGTTATGAACTATTACGTTGCAACGCATAACGTTATATTGCATCACTATAGGACGTATAACGTTATATTGCATCACTATAGGACGTATAGCGTCTAATACTATTGCGTTATAATGTATAACGGTATATTGCATCACTATATGACGTATAACGTTATGAACTATTACGTTATAACGCATAACGGTATATTGCATCACGCATAGGAAGTATAACGTTATATTGCATCACTATAGGACATATAACGTTATATTGCATCACTATATGACGTATACCGTTATGAACTACTACATTATAACCTATAACGTTATATTGCATCACCATGTGACGTATAAAGTTTTGTACTATTACGTGATATCGTATAACGCTATATGGCATCACAATAGGACGTATAACGTTATATTGCATCACTTCATGAAGTATACCGTTATGAACTATTATAGTATACCGTATAACGTTATAATGCATCACCATGTGACGTATAACGTCTTGTACTATTACGTAGTAACGTATAACGTTATATTGCATCACTATAGGACGTATAACGTTATATTGCAAAACTATATGACGTATAGCGTCTAATACTATTGCGTTATAATGTATAACGTTATATTGAATCACTATATGACGTATAACGTTATATGGTACTACGTTATAACGCATAACGTTATATTGCATCACCATGTGACGTATAACGTTTTGTACTATTACGTAGTAACGTAAAACCTTATACTGCATCACTATAGGACGTATAACATTATATTGCCATACTATATGACGTATAACGTTATATGCTACTACGTTATAACGCATAACGTTATATTGCATCACCATGTGACGTATAACGTTTTGTACCATTACGTAATAGGGTATAACGTTATATTGCATCACTATAGGACGTATAACGTTATATTGCATTACTATATGACGTATAACGTTATGAACTATTACGTTATAACGCATAACGTTATGTTGCGACACTATAGGACGTATAGCGTCATATTCTATTGCGTTATAACGTATAACGGTATATTGCATTACCATATGACGCATAACGTTATGAAATATTACGTTATAACGCATAACGGTATATTGCATCACGCATAGGACATATAACGTTATATTGCGTCACTATAGGACGTATAGCGTCATATACTATTGCGCTATAATGTATAACGGTATATTGCATCACTATATGACGTACAACGTTATGAAATATTACGTTATAACGCATAACGGTATATTGCATCACGCATAGGACGTATAACGTTACATTGCATCACTATAGGACGTATAACGTTATATTGCATCACTATAGGACGTATAACGTTATATTGCATCACTATAGGACGTGTAATGTTATATTGCATCACTATTTGACGTATAACGTTTTGTACTATTACGTAATAACGTATAGCGTTACATTGCATCACTATAGGACGTATAACGTTATATTGCATCACTATATGAAGTATACCGTTATGAACTATTACATTATAACGTATAACGTTATATTGCATCACTATTTGACGTATAAAGTTTTGTACTATTACGTAATATCGTATAACGTTATATTGCATCACTATAGGACGTATAACGTTATATTGCGTCACTATATCAAGTATACCGTTATGAACTACTACATTATTACGTACAACGTTATATTGCATCACCATGTGACGTATAAAGTTTTGTACTATTACGTGATATCGTATAACGCTATATGGCATCACTATAGGACGTATAACGTTATATTGCATCACTTCATGAACTATACCGTTATGAACTATTACAGTATACCGTATAACGTTATATTGCATCACCATGTGACGTATAACGTTTTGTACTATTACGTAATAACGTATAGCGTTACATTGCATCACTATAGGACGTATAACGTTATATTGCAACACTATATGACGTATAACGTTATATGCTATACGTTATAACGTATAACGTTATATTGCATTACTATATGACGTATAACGTTATGAACTATTACGTTATAACGCATAACGTTATATTGCCTCACCATATGACGTATAACGTTATGACCTATGACGTTATAACACCTAACGTTATATTGCATCACTATAGGACGTTTAACGTCATATTGCATCACTTTATGACGTATAACGTTATATATTATTGCGCTATGAAGGAATAACTTTATATTGCATCACTATATGATGCATAACGTTATATTACATTACGATAGGACGTAAACGTTATAAACTATTGTGTTATAATGTATAACGGTATATTGCACCACTATATGATGTATAACGGTATATTGCGTCATTATATGACGTATAACGTTTTGTACTATTACGTAATAACGAATAACGTTATATTGCTTCACTATATGATGTTTAGCGTTTTGAACTTTAATTGCATCAGTATATGACGTATAACGTTATGAACCATTACGTTATAACGCATAACGTTATGTTGCATCACTATAGGACGTATAACGTTATATTGCATTACTATATGACGTATAACGTTATAAACTATTGTGTTATAATGTATAACGGTATATTGCACCACTATATGACGTACAACGTTATGAACTATTACGTTGTAACGCATAACGTTATATTGCATTACTATATGACGTATAACGTTATGATCTATTACGTTATAACGCATAACGTTATATTGCAACACTAAAGGACGTATAGCGTCATATTGCATTACTATATGACGTATAACGTTATGAACTATTACGTTATAACGCATAACGTTATATTGCATCACTATAGGACGTATAGCGGTATATTGCATCACTATATGACGTATAACGTTATGAACTATTACGTTATAACGCATAACGTTATGTTGCAACACTATAGGACGTATAGCGTCATATTCTATTGCGTTATAATGTATAACGGTATATTGCATCACTATATGACGCATAACGTTATGAACTGTTACGTTATAACGCATAACGGTATATTGCATCACGCATAGGACGTATAACGTTACATTGCATCATTATAGGACGATTAACGTTATATTGCATCACTATAGGACGTATAACGTTATATTGCATCACTATAGGACGTATAGCGTCATATACTATTGCGCTATAATGTATAACGGTATATTGCATCACTATATGACATACAACGTTATAAACTATTACGTTGTAACGCATAACGTTATATTGCATCACTATAGGACGTATAACGTTATATTGCATCACTATAGGACGTATAGCGTCTAATACTATTGCGTTATAATGTATAACGGTATATTGCATCACTATATGACGTATAACGTTATGAACTATTACGTTATAACGCATAACGTTATATTGCATCACGCATAGGAAGTATAACGTTATATTGCATCACTATAGGACATATAACGTTATATTGCATCACTATATGACGTATACCGTTATGAACTACTACATTATAACCTATAACGTTATATTGCATCACCATGTGACGTATAAAGTTTTGTACTATTACGTGATATCGTATAACGCTATATGGCATCACAATAGGACGTATAACGTTATATTGCATCACTTCATGAAGTATACCGTTATGAACTATTACAGTATACCGTATAATGTTATAATGCATCACCATGTGACGTATAACGTTTTGTACTATTACGTAGTAACGTATAACGTTATATTGCATCACTATAGGACGTATAACGTTATATTGCAAAACTATATGACGTATAGCGTCTAATACTACTGCGTTATAATGTATAACGTTATATTGCATCACTATATGACGTATAACGTTATATGGTACTACGTTATAACGCATAACGTTATATTGCATCACCATGTGACGTATAACGTTTTGTACTATTACGTAGTAACGTAAAACGTTATACTGCATCACTATAGGACGTATAACATTATATTGCCATACTATATGACGTATAACGTTATATGCTACTACGTTATAACGCATAACGTTATATTGCATCACCATGTGACGTATAACGTTTTGTACCATTACGTAATAGGGTATAACGTTATATTGCATCACTATAGGACGTATAACGTTATATTGCATTACTATATGACGTATAACGTTATGAACTATTACGTTATAACGCATAACGTTATGTTGCGACACTATAGGACGTATAGCGTCATATTCTATTGCGTTATAACGTATAACGGTATATTGCATTACCATATGACGCATAACGTTATGAAATATTACGTTATAACGCATAACGGTATATTGCATCACGCATAGGACATATAACGTTATATTGCGTCACTATAGGACGTATAACGATATATACTATTGCGCTATAATGAATAACGGTATATTGCATCACTATATGACGTACAACGTTATGAACTATTACGTTGTAACGCATAACGTTATACTGCATCACTATAGGACGTATAACGTTATATTGCGTCACTATAGGACGTATAGAGTCTAATACTATTGCGTTATAATGTATAACGGTATATTGCATCACTATATGACGTATAACGTTATGAACTATTACGTTATAAGGCATAACCGTATATTGCATCACGCATAGGACGTATAACGTTACATTGCATCACTATAGGACGTATAATGTTATATTGCATCACTATTTGACGTATAACGTTTTGTACTATTACGTAATAACGTATAGCGTTACATTGCATCACTATAGGACGTATAACGTTATATTGCATCACTATATGAAGTATACCGTTATGAACTATTACATTATAACGTATAACGTTATATTGCATCACCATGTGACGTATAAAGTTTTGTACTATTACGTGATATCCTATGACGCTATATGGCATCACTATAGGACGTATAACGTTATATTGCATCACTTCATGAACTATACCGTTATGAACTATTACAGTATACCGTATAACGTTATATTGCACCACCATGTGACGTATAACGTTTTGTACTATTACGTAGTAACGTATAACGTTATATTGCATCACTATAGGACGTATAAGGTTATATTGCAACACTATATGACGTATAACGTTCTATGCTACTACGTTATAACGCATAACGTTATGTTGCAACACTATAGGACGTATAGCGTCATATTCTATTGCGTTATAATGTATAACGGGATATTCCATCACTATATGACGCATAACGTTATGAACTATTACGTTATAACGCATAACGGTATATTGCATCACGCATAGGACGTATAACGTTACATTGCATCACTATAGGACGTTTAACGTTATATTGCATCACTATAGGACGTATAACGTTATATTGCATCACTATAGGACGTATAGCGTCATATACTATTGCGCTATAATGTATAACGGTATATTGCATCACTATATGACGTACAACGTTATGAACTATTACATTGTAACGCATAACGTTATATCGCATCACTATAGGACGTATAACGTTATATTGCATCACTATAGGACGTATAGCGTCTAATACTATTGCGTTATAATGTATAACGGTATATTGCATCACCATGTGACGTATAACGTTTTGAACTATTACGTTATAACGCATAACGGCATATTGCATCACGCATAGGACGTATAACGTTACATTGCCTCACTATATGACGTATAACGTGTTGTTCTATTACGTTATAACGTATAACGTTATATTGCATCACTATATCAAGTATACCGTTATGAACTACTACATTATAACGTATAACGTTATATTGCATCACCATGTGACGTATAACGTTTTGAACTATTACGTTATAACGCATAACGGCATATTGCATCACGCATAGGACGTATAACGTTACATTGCATCACTATAGGACGTATAACGTTATACTGCATCACTATAGGACGTATAACGCTATATTGCATCACTATAGGACGTGTAATGTTATATTGCATTACTATTTGACGTATAACGTTTTGTACTATTACGTAATAACGTATAACGTTATATTGCATCACTATATGAAGTATACCGTTATGAACTATTACATTATAACGTATAACGTTATATTGCATCACCATGTGACGTATAACGTTTTGTACTATTACATAGTAACGTATAACGTTATATTGCATCACAATAGGACGTATAACGTCTTATTGCATCACTATATGACGTATAACGTTATGATCTATGACGTTGTAACACCTAACGTTATATTGCATCACTATAGAACGTATAACGTCATATTGCATCACTATATGACGTATAACGTTATATATTATTGCGCTATGAAGGAATAACTTTATATTGCACCACTCTATGATGTATAACGGTATATTACATTACTATAGGACGTAAACGTTATAAACTATTGTGTTATGATGTATAACGGTATATTACACCACTATATGACGTACAACGTTATGAACTATTACGCTGTAACGCATAACGTTATATTGCATTACTATATGACGTATAACGTTATGAACTATTACGTTGTAACGCATAACGTTATATTGCATTACTATATGACGTATAACGTTATGAACTATTACGTTATAACGCATAACGTTATATTGCATTACTATATGACGTATAACGTTATAAACTATTGTATTATGATGTATAACGGTATATTGCACCACTATATGACGTACAACGTTATGAACTATTACGCTGTAACGCATAACGTTATATTGCATTACTATATGACGTATAACGTTATGAACTATTACGTTGTAACGCATAACGTTATATTGCATTACTATATGACGTATAACGTTATGAACTATTACGTTATAACGCATAACGTTATATTGCATTACTATATGACGTATAACGTTATAAACTATTGTGTTATGATGTATAACGGTATATTGCACCACTATATGACGTACAACGTTATGAACTATTACGCTGTAACGCATAAAGTTATATTGCATTACTATATGACGTATAACGTTATGAACTATTACGTTGTAACGCATAACGTTGTATTGCATTACTATATGACGTATAACGTTATGAACTATTACGTTATAACGCATAACGTTATATTGCATTACTATATGACGTATAACGTTATGAACTATTACGTTGTAACGCATAACGTTATATTGCATTACTATATGACGCATAACGTTATGAACTATTACGTTATAACGCATAACGGTATATTGCATCACGCATAGGACGTATAACGTTACATTGCATCATTATAGGACGTTTAAAGTTATATTGCATCACTAAAGGACTTATAACGTTATATTGCATCACTATAGGACGTATAGCGTCATATACTATTGCGCTATAATGTATAACGGTATATTGCATCACTATATGACGTACAACGTTATGAACTATTACGTTGTAACGCGTGACGTTATATTGCATCACTATAGGACGTGTAACGTTATATTGCATCACTATAGGACGTATAGCGTCTAATACTATTGCGTTATAATGTATAACGGTATATTGCATCACTATATGACGTATAACGTTATATGGTACTACGTTATAACGCATAACGTTATATTGCATCACCATGTGACGTATAACGTTTTGTTCCATTACGTAATAAGGTATAACGTTATATTGCATCACTATATGACGTATAACGTGTTGTTCTATTACGCAATAACGTATAACGTTATAGTGCATCACTATAGGACGTATAACGTTATATTGCATCACTATATCAAGTATAGCGTTATGAACTACTACATTATAACGTATAAAGTTATATTGCATCACCATGTGACGTATAACGTTTTCTACCATTACGTAATAAGGTATAACGTTATATTGCATCACTATAGGACGTATAACGTTATATTGCATTACTATATGACGTATAACGTTATGAACTATTACGTTATAACGCATAACGTTATGTTGCAACACTATAGGACGTATAGCGTCATATTCTATTGCGTTATAACGTATAACGGAATATCCATCACCATATGACGCATAACGTTATGAACTATTACGTTATAACGCATAACGGTATATTGCATCACGCATAGGACGTATAACGTTACATTGCATCATTATAGGACGTTTAACGTTATATTGCATCACTATAGGACGTATAAAGTTATATTGCATCACTATAGGACGTATAACGTCATATTGCATCACTATATGACGTATAACGTTATATGCTATACGTTATAACGTATAACGTTATATTGCATTACTATATGACGTATAACGTTATGAACTATTACGTTATAACGCATAACGTTATATTGCCTCACCATATGACGTATAACGTTATGACCTATGACGTTATAACACCTAACGTTATATTGCATCACTATAGGACGTTTAACGTCATATTGCATCACTTTATGACGTATAACGTTATATATTATTGCGCTATGAAGGAATAACTTTATATTGCATCACTATATGATGCATAACGTTATATTACATTACTATAGGACGTAAACGTTATAAACTATTGTGTTATAATGTATAACGGTATATTGCACCACTATATGATGTATAACGGTATATTGCGTCACTATATGACGTATAACGTTTTGTACTATTACGTAATAACGAATAACGTTATATTGCTTCACTATATGATGTTTAGCGTTTTGAACTTTAATTGCATCAGTATATGACGTATAACGTTATGAACTGTTACATTATAACCTATAACGTTATATTGCATCACTATAGGACGTATAACATTATATTGCATCACTATATGACGTATAACGTTATGAACTATTACGTTATAACGCATAACGTTATGTTGCAACACTATAGGACCTATAGCGTCATATTCTATTGCGTTATAATGTATAACGGTATATTCCATCACTATATGACGCATAACGTTATGAACCATTACGTTATAACGCATAACGTTATATTGCATCACTATAGGACGTATAATGTTATATTGCATCACTATTTGACGTATAGCGTCTAATACTATTGCGCTATAATGTATAACGGTATATTGCATCACTATATGACGTACAACGTTATGAACTATTACGTTGTAACGCATAACGTTATATTGCATCACTATAGGACGTATAACGTTATATTGCATCACTATAGGACGTATAGCGTCTAATACTATTGCGTTATAATCTATAACGGTATATTGCATCACTATATGACGTATAACGTTATGAACTATTACGTTATAACGCATAACGGTATATTGCATCACGCATAGGAAGTATAACGTTATATTGCATCACTATAGGACATATAACGTTATATTGCATCACTATATGACGTATACCGTTATGAACTACTACATTATAACCTATAACGTTATATTGCATCACCATGTGACGTATAAAGTTTTGTACTATTACGTGATATCGTATAACGCTATATGGCATCACAATAGGACGTATAACGTTATATTGCATCACTTCATGAAGTATACCGTTATGAACTATTACAGTATACCGTATAACGTTATAATGCATCTCCATGTGACGTATAACGTTTTGTACTATTACGTAGTAACGTATAACGTTATATTGCATCACTATAGGACGTATAACGTTATATTGCAAAACTATATGACGTATAGCGTCTAATACTATTGCGTTATAATGTATAACGTTATATTGCATCACTATATGACGTATAACGTTATATGGTACTACGTTATAACGCATAACGTTATATTGCATCACCATGTGACGTATAACGTTTTGTACTATTACGTAGTAACGTAAAACGTTATATTGCATCACTATAGGACGTATAACATTATATTGCCATACTATATGACGTATAACGTTATATGCTACTACGTTATAACGCATAACGTTATATTGCATCACAATGTGACGTATAACGTTTTGTACCATTACGTAATAGGGTATAACGTTATATTGCATCACTATAGGACGTATAACGTTATATTGCATTACTATATGACGTATAACGTTATGAACTATTACGTTATAACGCATAACGTTATGTTGCGACACTATAGGACGTATAGCGTCATATTCTATTGCGTTATAACGTATAACGGTATATTGCATTACCATATGACGCATAACGTTATGAAATATTACGTTATAACGCATAACGGTATATTGCATCACGCATAGGACATATAACGTTATATTGCGTCACTATAGGACGTATAGCGTCATATACTATTGCGCTATAATGTATAACGGTATATTGCATCACTATATGACGTACAACGTTATGAAATATTACGTTGTAACGCATAACGTTATACTGCATCACTATAGGACGTATAACGTTATATTGCATCACTATAGGACGTATAGAGTCTAATACTATTGCGTTATAATGTATAACGGTATATTGCATCACTATATGACGTATAACGTTATGAACTATTACGTTATAACGCATAACGGTATATTGCATCACGCATAGGACGTATAACGTTACATTGCATCACTATAGGACGTATAACGTTATATTGCATCACTATATGAAGTATACCGTTATGAACTATTACATTATAACGTATAACGTTATATTGCATCACCATGTGACGTATAAAGTTTTGTACTATTACGTGATATCCTATGACGCTATATGGCATCACTATAGGACGTATAACGTTATATTGCATCACTTCATGAACTATACCGTTATGAACTATTACAGTATACCGTATAACGTTATATTGCACCACCATGTGACGTATAACGTTTTGTACTATTACGTAGTAACGTATAACGTTATATTGCATCACTATAGGACGTATAACGTTATATTGCAACACTATATGACGTATAACGTTATATGCTACTACGTTATAACGCATAACGTTATATTGCATTACTATATGACGTATAACGTTATGAACTATTACGTTATAACGCATAACGTTATATTGCCTCACTATATGACGTATAACGTGTTGTTCTATTACGTAATAACGTATAACGTTATATTGCATCACTATCGACATATAACGTTATATTGCATCACTATATCAAGTATACCGTTATGAACTACTACATTATAACGTATAACGTTATATTGCATCAGCATGTGACGTATAACGTTTTGTACCATTACGTAATAAGGTATAACGTTATATTGCATCACTATAGGACGTATAACGTTATATTGCATTACTATATGACGTATAACGTTATGAACTATTACGTTATAACGCATAACGTTATGTTGCATCACTATAGGACGTATAACGTTATATTGCATTACTATATGACGTATAACGTTATAAACTATTGTGTTATAATGTATAACGGTATATTGCACCACTATATGACGTACAACGTTATGAACTATTACGTTGTAACGCATAACGTTATATTGCATCACGCATAGGACGTATAACGTTACATTGCATCATTATAGGACGATTAACGTTATGAACTATTACGTTATAACGCATAACGTTATATTGCATTACTATATGACGTATAACATTATAAACTATTGTGTTATGATGTATAACGGTATATTGCACCACTATATGACGTACAACGTTATGAACTATTACGTTGTAACGCGTGACGTTATATTGCATCACTATATCAAGTATAGCGTTATGAACTACTACATTATAACGTATAAAGTTATATTGCATCACCATGTGACGTATAACGTTTTCTACCATTACGTAATAGGGTATTACGTTATATTGCATCACTATAGGACGTATAACGTTATATTGCATTACTATATGACGTATAACGTTATGAACTATTACGTTATAACGCATAACGTTATGTTGCGACACTATAGGACGTATAGCGTCTAATACTATTGCGTTATAATGTATAACGGTATATTGCATCACTATATGACGTATAACGTTATGAACTATTACGTTATAACGCATAACGGTATATTGCATCACGCATAGGACGTATAACGTTACATTGCATCACTATAGGACGTATAACGTTATATTGCATCACTATAGGACGTATAACGTTATATTGCATCACTATAGGACGTGTAATGTTATATTGCATCACTATTTGACGTATAACGTTTTGTACTATTACGTAATAACGTATAGCGTTACATTGCATCACTATAGGACGTATAACGTTATATTGCATCATTATATGAAGTATACCGTTATGAACTATTACATTATAACGTATAACGTTATATTGCATCACTATTTGACGTATAAAGTTTTGTACTATTACGTAATATCGTATAACGTTATATTGCATCACTATAGGACGTATAACGTTATATTGCGTCACTATATCAAGTATACCGTTATGAACTACTACATTATTACGTATAACGTTATATTGCATCACCATGTGACGTATAAAGTTTTGTACTATTACGTGATATCGTATAACGCTATACGGCATCACTATAGGACGTATAACGTTATATTGCATCACTTCATGAACTATACCGTTATGAACTATTACAGTATACCGTATAACGTTATATTGCATCAGCATGTGACGTATAACGTTTTGTACTATTACGTAATAACGTATAGCGTTACATTGCATCACTATAGGACGTATAACGTTATATTGCAACACTATATGACGTATAACGTTATATGCTATACGTTATAACGTATAACGTTATATTGCATTACTATATGACGTATAACGTTATGAACTATTACGTTATAACGCATAACGTTATATTGCCTCACCATATGACGTATAACGTTATGACCTATGACGTTATAACACCTAACGTTATATTGCATCACTATAGGACGTTTAACGTCATATTGCATCACTTTATGACGTATAACGTTATATATTATTGCGCTATGAAGGAATAACTTTATATTGCATCACTATATGATGCATAACGTTATATTACATTACTATAGGACGTAAACGTTATAAACTATTGTGTTATAATGTATAACGGTATATTGCACCACTATATGATGTATAACGGTATATTGCGTCACTATATGACGTATAACGTTTTGTACTATTACGTAATAACGAATAACGTTATATTGCTTCACTATATGATGTTTAGCGTTTTGAACTTTAATTGCATCAGTATATGACGTATAACGTTATGAACCATTACGTTATAACGCATAACGTTATGTTGCATCACTATAGGACGTATAACGTTATATTGCATTACTATATGACGTATAACGTTATAAACTATTGTGTTATAATGTATAACGGTATATTGCACCACTATATGACGTACAACGTTATGAACTATTACGTTGTAACGCATAACGTTATATTGCATTACTATATGACGTATAACGTTATGATCTATTACGTTATAACGCATAACGTTATATTGCAACACTAAAGGACGTATAGCGTCATATTGCATTACTATATGACGTATAACGTTATGAACTATTACGTTATAACGCATAACGTTATATTGCATCACTATAGGACGTATAGCGGTATATTGCATCACTATATGACGTATAACGTTATGAACTATTACGTTATAACGCATAACGTTATGTTGCAACACTATAGGACGTATAGCGTCATATTCTATTGCGTTATAATGTATAACGGTATATTGCATCACTATATGACGTACAACGTTATGAACTATTACGTTGTAACGCATAACGTTATATTGCATCACGCATAGGACGTATAACGTTACATTGCATCATTACAGGACGATTAACGTTATGAACTATTACGTTATAACTCATAACGGTATATTGCATCACGCATAGGAAGTATAACGTTATATTGCATCACTATAGGACATATAACGTTATATTGCATCACTATATGACGTATACCGTTATGAACTACTACATTATAACCTATAACGTTATATTGCATCACCATGTGACGTATAAAGTTTTGTACTATTACGTGATATCGTATAACGCTATATGGCATCACAATAGGACGTATAACGTTATATTGCATCACTTCATGAAGTATACAGTTATGAACTATTACAGTATACCGTATAACGTTATAATGCATCACCATGTGACGTATAACGTTTTGTACTATTACGTAGTAACGTATAACGTTATATTGCATCACTATAGGACGTATAACGTTATATTGCAAAACTATATGACGTATAGCGTCTAATACTATTGCGTTATAATGTATAACGTTATATTGCATCACTATATGACGTATAACGTTATATGGTACTACGTTATAACGCATAACGTTATATTGCATCACCATGTGACGTATAACGTTTTGTACTATTACGTAGTAACGTAAAACGTTATACTGCATCACTATAGGACGTATAACATTATATTGCCATACTATATGACGTATAACGTTATATGCTACTACGTTATAACGCATAACGTTATATTGCATCACCATGTGACGTATAACGTTTTGTACCATTACGTAATAGGGTATAACGTTATATTGCATCACTATAGGACGTATAACGTTATATTGCATTACTATATGACGTATAACGTTATGAACTATTACGTTATAACGCATAACGTTATGTTGCGACACTATAGGACGTATAGCGTCATATTCTATTGCGTTATATCGTATAACGGTATATTGCATTACCATATGACGCATAACGTTATGAAATATTACGTTATAACGCATAACGGTATATTGCATCACGCATAGGACATATAACGTTATATTGCGTCACTATAGGACGTATAGCGTCATATACTATTGCGCTATAATGTATAACGGTATATTGCATCACTATATGACGTACAACGTTATGAAATATTACGTTGTAACGCATAACGTTATACTGCATCACTATAGGATGTATAACGTTATATTGCATCACTATAGGACGTATAGAGTCTAATACTATTGCGTTATAATGTATAACGGTATATTGCATCACTATATGACGTATAACGTTATGAACTATTACGTTATAACGCATAACGGTATATTGCATCACGCATAGGACGTATAACGTTACATTGCATCACTATAGGACGTATAATGTTATATTGCATCACTATTTGACGTATAACGTTTTGTACTATTACGTAATAACGTATAGCGTTACATTGCATCACTATAGGACGTATAACGTTATATTGCATCACTATATGAAGTATACCGTTATGAACTATTACATTATACCGTATAACGTTATATTGCATCACCATGTGACGTATAACGTTTTGTACTATTACATAGTAACGTATAACGTTATATTGCATCACAATAGGACGTATAACGTCTTATTGCATCACTATATGACGTATAACGTTATGATCTATGACGTTGTAACACCTAACGTTATATTGCATCACTATAGAACGTATAACGTCATATTGCATCACTATATGACGTATAACGTTATATATTATTGCGCTACGAAGGAATAACTTTATATTGCACCACTCTATGATGTATAACGGTATATTACATTACTATAGGACGTAAACGTTATAAACTATTGTGTTATGATGTATAACGGTATATTGCACCACTATATGACGTACAACGTTATGAACTATTACGCTGTAACGCATAACGTTATATTGCATTACTATATGACGTATAACGTTATGAACTATTACGTTGTAACGCATAACGTTATATTGCATTACTATATGACGTATAACATTATGAACTATTACGTTATAACGCATAACGTTATATTGCATTACTATATGACGTATAACGTTATAAACTATTGTGTTATGATGTATAACGGTATATTGCACCACTATATGCCGTACAACGTTATGAACTATTACGCTGTAACGCATAACGTTATATTGCATTACTATATGACGTATAACGTTATGAACTATTACGTTGTAACGCATAACGTTATATTGCATTACTATATGACGCATAACGTTATGAACTATTACGTTATAACGCATAACGGTATATTGCATCACGCATAGGACGTATAACGTTACATTGCATCATTATAGGACGTTTAAAGTTATATTGCATCACTAAAGGACTTATAACGTTATATTGCATCACTATAGGACGTATAGCGTCATATACTATTGCGCTATAATGTATAACGGTATATTGCATCACTATATGACGTACAACGTTATGAACTATTACGTTGTAACGCGTGACGTTATATTGCATCACTATAGGACGTGTAACGTTATATTGCATCACTATAGGACGTATAGCGTCTAATACTATTGCGTTATAATGTATAACGGTATAATGCATCACTATATGACGTATAACGTTATATGGTACTACGTTATAACGCATAACGTTATATTGCATCACCATGTGACGTATAACGTTTTGTACCATTACGTAGTAACGTAAAACGTTATATTGCATCACTATATTACGTATAACATTATATTGCCATACTATATGACGTATAACGTTATATGCTACTACGTTATAACGCATAACGTTATATTGTATTACTATATGACGTATAACGTTATGAACTATTACGTTATAACGCATAACGTTATATTGCCTCACTATATGACGTATAACGTGTTGTTCTATTACGTAATAACGTATAACGTTATAGTGCATCACTATAGGACGTATAACGTTATATTGCATTACTATATGACGTATAACGTTATGAACTATTACGTTATAACGCATAACGTTATGTTGCAACACTATAGGACGTATAGCGTCATATTCTATTGCGTTATAACGTATAACGGAATATTCCATCACCATATGACGCATAACGTTATGAACTATTACGTTATAACGCATAACGGTATATTGCATCACGCATAGGACGTATAACGTTATATTGCATCACTATAGGACGTATAGCGTCATATACTATTGCGCTATAATGTATAACGGTATATTGCATCACTATATGACGTACAACGTTATGAAATATTACGTTGTAACGCATAACGTTATACTGCATGACTATAGGACGTATAACGTTATATTGCATCACTATAGGACGTATAGCGTCTAATACTATTGCGTTATAATGTATAACGGTATATTGCATCACCATGTGACGTATAACGTTTTGAACTATTACGTTATAACGCATAACGGTATATTGCATCACGCATAGGACGTATAACGTTACATTGCATCACTATAGGGCGTATAACGTTATATTGCATCACTATAGGACGTATAACGTTATATTGCATCACTATATCAAGTATACCGTTATGAACTACTACATTATAACGTATAACGTTATATTGCATCACCATGTGACATATAACGTTTTGTACCATTACGTAATAGGGTATAACGTTATATTGCATCACTATAGGACGTATAACGTTATATTGCATTACTATATGACGTATAACGTTATGAAATATTACGTTATAACGCATAACGTTATGTTGCGACACTATAGGACGTATAGCGTCATATTCTATTGCGTTATAACGTATAACGGTATATTGCATCACTATATGACGTACAACGTTATGAAATATTACGTTGTAACGCATAATGTTATACTGCATCACTATAGGACGTATAACGTTATATTGCATCACTATAGGACGTATAGAGTCTAATACTATTGCGTTATAATGTATAATGGTATATTGCATCACTATAGGACGTATAACGTTTTGTACTATTACGTAATAACGTATAGCGTTACATTGCATCACTATAGGACGTATAACGTTATATTGCATCACTATATCAAGTATACCGTTATGAACTACTACATTATAACGTATAACGTTATATTGCATCACCATGTGACATATAACGTTTTGTACCATTACGTAATAGGGTATAACGTTATATTGCATCACTATAGGACGTATAACGTTATATTGCATTACTATATGACGTATAACGTTATGAACTATTACGTTATAACGCATAACGGTATATTGCATCACGCATAGGACGTATAACGTTACATTGCATCACTATAGGACGTATAATGTTATATTGCATCACTATTTGACGTATAACGTTTTGTACTATTACGTAATAACGTATAGCGTTACATTGCATCACTATAGGACGTATAACGTTATATTGAATCACTATATGAAGTATACCGTTATGAACTATTACATTATAACGTATAACGTTATATTGCATCACCATGTGACGTATAAAGTTTTGTACTATTACGTAATATCGTATAACGTTATATTGCATCACTATAGGACGTATAACGTTATATTGCATCACTACATGAAGTATACCGTTATGAACTATTACATTATACCGTATAACGTTATATTGCATCACCATGTGACGTATAAAGTTTTGTACTATTACGTGATATCCTATAACGCTATATGGCATCACTATAGGACGTATAACGTTATATTGCATCACTTCATGAACTATACCGTTACGAACTATTACAGTATACCGTATAACGTTATATTGCACCACCATGTGTCGTATAACGTTTTGTACTATTACGTAGTAACGTATAACGTTATATTGCATCACTATAGGACGTATAACGTTATATTGCAACACTATATGACGTATAACGTTATATGCTACTACGTTATAACGCATAACGGTATATTGCATCACGCATAGGACGTATAACGTTACATTGCATCACTATAGGACGTATAACGTTATATTGCATCACTATAGGACGTATAACGCTATATTGCATCACTATAGGACGTGTAATGTTATATTGCATTACTATTTGACGTATAACGTTATAAACTATTGTGTTATGATGTATAACGGTATATTGCATCACTATAGGACGTATAGCGTCATATACTATTGCGCTATAATGTATAACGGTATATTGCATCACTATATGACGTACAACGTTATGAACTATTACGTTGTAACGCGTGACGTTATATTGCATCACTATAGGACGTGTAACGTTATATTGCATCACTATAGGACGTATAGCGTCTAATACTATTGCGTTATAATGTATAACGGTATATTGCATCACTATATGACGTATAACGTTTTGTACTATTACGTAATAACGAATAACGTTATATTGCTTCACTATATGATGTTTAGCGTTTTGAACTTTAATTGCATCAGTATATGACGTATAACGTTATGAACTATTACATTATAACCTATAACGTTATATTGCATCACTATAGGACGTATAGCGGTATATTGCATCACTATATGAAGTATACCGTTATGAACTATTACGTTATAACGCATAACGTTATATTGCATTACTATATGACGTATAACGTTATGAACTATTACGTTATAACGTATAACGTTATATTGCATTACTATATGACGTATAACGTTATGAACTATTACGTTATAACGCATAACGTTATATTGCCTCACTATATGACGTATAACGTGTTGTTCTATTACGTAATAACGTATAACGTTATATTGCATCACTATCGACATATAACGTTATATTGCATCACTATATCAAGTATACCGTTATGAACTACTACATTATAACGTATAACGTTATATTGCATCACCATGTGACGTATAACGTTTTGTCCCATTACGTAATAAGGTATAACGTTATATTGCATCACTATAGGACGTATAACGTTATATTGCATTACTATATGACGTATAACGTTATGAACTATTACGTTATAACGCATAACGTTATGTTGCAACACTATAGGACGTATAGCGTCATATTCTATTGCGTTATAATGTATAACGGGATATTCCATCACTATATGACGCATAACGTTATGAACTATTACGTTATAACGCATAACGGTATATTGCATCACGCATAGGACGTATAACGTTACATTGCATCACTATAGGACGTTTAACGTTATATTGCATCACTATAGGACGTATAACGTTATATTGCATCACTATAGGACGTATAGCGTCTAATGCTATTGCGTTATAATGTATAACGGTATATTGCATCACCATGTGACGTATAACGTTTTGAACTATTACGTTATAACGCATAACGGTATATTGCATCACGCATAGGACGTATAACGTTACATTGCATCACTATAGGACGTATAACGTTATATTGCATCACTATAGGACGTATAACGCTATATTGCATCACTATAGGACGTGTAATGTTATATTGCATTACTATTTGACGTATAACGTTATAAACTATTGTGTTATGATGTATAACGGTATATTGCATCACTATAGGACGTATAGCGTCATATACTATTGCGCTATAATGTATAACGGTATATTGCATCACTATATGACGTACAACGTTATGAACTATTACGTTGTAACGCGTGACGTTATATTGCATCACTATAGGACGTGTAACGTTATATTGCATCACTATAGGACGTATAGCGTCTAATACTATTGCGTTATAATGTATAACGGTATATTGCATCACTATATGACGTATAACGTTTTGTACTATTACGTAATAACGAATAACGTTATATTGCTTCACTATATGATGTTTAGCGTTTTGAACTTTAATTGCATCAGTATATGACGTATAACGTTATGAACTATTACATTATAACCTATAACGTTATATTGCATCACTATAGGACGTATAACATTATATTGCATCACTATATGACGTATAACGTTATGAACTATTACCTTATAACGCATAACGTTATGCTGCAACACTATAGGACGTATAGCGTCATATTCTATTTCGTTAAAATGTATAACGGTATATTCCATCACTATATGACGCATAACGTTATGAACCATTACGTTATAACGCATAACGTTATATTGCATCACTATAGGACGTATAACGTTATATTGCATTACTATATGACGTATAACGTTATAAACTATTGTGTTATAATGTATAACGGTATATTGCACCACTATATGACGTACAACGTTATGAACTATTACGTTGTAACGCATAACGTTATATTGCATCACTATAGGACGTATAACGTTATATTGCGATACTATATGACGTATAACGTTATAAACTATTGTGTTATAATGTATAACGGTATATTGCACCACTATATGACGTACAACGTTATGAACTATTACGTTGTAACGCATAACGTTATATTGCATTACTATATGACGTATAACGTTATGAACTACTACGTTGTAACGCATAACGTTATATTGCATTACTATATGACGTATAACGTTATGAACTATTACGTTATAACGCATAACGTTATATTGCATCACTATAGGACGTATAAGGTCATATTGCATTACTATATGACGTATAACGTTATGAACTATTACGTTATAACGCATAACGTTATATTGCATCACTATAGGACGTATAGCGGTATATTGCATCACTATATGAAGTATACCGTTATGAACTATTACGTTATAACGTATAACGTTATATTGCACCAGTATATGAAGTATTCCATTATGAACTATTACAATTATAACGCATAACGTTATATTGCATCACTATAGGACGTACATCGTTATATTGCATTACTATATGACGCATAACGTTATGAACTGTTACGTTATAACGCATAACGGTATATTGCATCACGCATAGGACGTATAACGTTACATTGCACCATTATAGGACGATTAACGTTATATTGCATCACTATAGGACGTATAACGTTATATTGCATCACTATAGGACGTATAGCGTCATATACTATTGCGCTATAATGTATAACGGTATATTGCATCACTATATGACGTACAACGTTATGAACTATTACGTTGTAACGCATAACGTTATATTGCATCACTATAGGACGTATAACGTTATATTGCATCACTATAGGACGTATAGCGTCTAATACTATTGCGTTATAATGTATAACGGTATATTGCATCACTATATGACGTATAACGTTATGAACTATTACGTTATAACGCATAACGGTATATTGCATCACGCATAGGAAGTATAACTTTATATTGCATCACTATAGGACGTATAACGTTATATTGCATCACTATAGGACGTATAACGTTGTATTGCATCACTATAGGACGTGTAATGTTATATTGCATCACTATTTGACGTATAACGTTTTGTACTATTGCGTAATAACGTATAGCGTTACATTGCATCACTATAGGACATATAACGTTATATTGCATCACTATAGGACATATAACGTTATATTGCATCACTATATGACGTATACCGTTATGAACTACTACATTATAACCTATAACGTTATATTGCATCACCATGTGACGTATAAAGTTGTGTACTATTACGTGATATCGTATAACGCTATATGGCATCACAATAGGACGTATAACGTTATATTGCATCACTTCATGAAGTATACCGTTATGAACTATTACAGTATACCGTATAACGTTATAATGCATCACCATGTGACGTATAACGTTTTGTACTATTACGTAGTAACGTATAACGTTATATTGCATCACTATAGGACGTATAACGTTATATTGCAAAACTATATGACGTATAGCGTCTAATACTATTGCGTTATAATGTATAACGTTATATTGCATCACTATATGAGGTATAACGTTATATGGTACTACGTTATAACGCATAACGTTATATTGCATCACCATGTGACGTATAACGTTTTGTACTATTACGTAGTAACGTAAAACGTTATATTGCATCACTATAGGACGTATAACATTATATTGCCATACTATATGACGTATATCGTTATATGCTACTACGTTATAACGCATAACGTTATATTGCATTACTATATGACGTATAACGTTATGAACTATTACGTTATGACGCATAACGTTATATTGCCTCACTATATGACGTATAACGTGTTGTTCTATTACCTAATAACGTATAACGTTATATTGCATCACTATAGGACGTATAACGTTATATTGCATCACTATATCAAGTATACCGTTATGAACTACTACATTATAACGTATAACGTTATATTGCATCACCATGTGACGTATAACGTTTTGTACCATTACGTAATAGGGTATTACGTTATATTGCATCACTATAGGACGTATAACGTTATATTGCATTACTATATGACGTATAACGTTATGAACTATTACGTTATAACGCATAACGTTATGTTGCGACACTATAGGACGTATAGCGTCATATTCTATTGCGTTATAATGTATAACGGTATATTGCATCACCATGTGACGTATAACGTTTTGTACTATTACATAGTAACGTATAACGTTATATTGCATCACAATAGGACGTATAACGTCATATTGCATCACTATAGGACGTATAACGTTATAAACTATTGTGTTATAATGTATAACGGTATATTGCACCACTATATGACGTACAACGTTATGAACTATTACGTTGTAACGCATAACGTTATATTGCATTACTATATGACGTATAACGTTATGAACTACTACGTTGTAACGCACAACGTTATATTGCATTACTATATGACGTATAACGTTATGAACTATTACGTTATAACGCATAACGTTATATTGCATCACTATAGGACGTATAACGTCATATTGCATTACTATATGACGTATAACGTTATGAACTATTACGTTATAACGCATAACGTTATATTGCATCACTATAGGACGTATAGCGGTATATTGCATCACTATATGAAGTATACCGTTATGAACTATTACGTTATAACGCATAACGTTATATTGCATTACTATATGACGTATAACGTTATGAACTATTACGTTATAACGCATAACGTTATATTGCATTACTATATGACGTATAACATTATAAACTATTGTGTTATGATGTATAACGGTATATTGCACCACTATATGACGTACAACGTTATGAACTATTACGTTGTAACGCGTGACGTTATATTGCATCACTATATCAAGTATAGCGTTATGAACTACTACATTATAACGTATAAAGTTATATTGCATCACCATGTGACGTATAACGTTTTCTACCATTACGTAATAGGGTATTACGTTATATTGCATCACTATAGGACGTATAACGTTATATTGCATTACTATATGACGTATAACGTTATGAACTATTACGTTATAACGCATAACGTTATGTTGCGACACTATAGGACGTATAGCGTCATATTCTATTGCGTTATAATGTATAACGGTATATTGCATCACCATGTGACGTATAACGTTTTGTACTATTACATAGTAACGTATAACGTTATATTGCATCACAATAGGACGTATAACGTCATATTGCATCACTATATGACGTATAACGTTATGATCTATGACGTTGTAACACCTAACGTTATATTGCATCACTATAGATCGTATAACGTCATATTGCATCACTATATGACGTATAACGTTATATATTATTGCGCTATGAAGGAATAACTTTATATTGCACCACTATATGATGTATAACGGTATATTACATTACTATAAGACGTAAACGTTATAAACTATTGTGTTATGATGTATAACGGTATATTGCACCACTATATGACGTACAACGTTATGAACTATTACGCTGTAACGCATAACGTTATATTGCATTACTATATGACGTATAACGTTATGAACTATTACGTTGTAACGCATAACGTTATATTGCATTACTATATGACGTATAACGTTATGAACTATTACGTTATAACGCATAACGTTATATTGCATTACTATATGACGTATAACGTTATAAACTATTGTGTTATGATGTATAACGGTATATTGCACCACTATATGACGTACAACGTTATGAACTATTACGCTGTAACGCATAACGTTATATTGCATTACTATATGACGTATAACGTTATGAACTATTACATTGTAACGCATAACGTTATATTGCATTACTATATGACGTATAACGTTATGAACTATTACGTTATAACGCATAACGTTATATTGCATTACTATATGACGTATAACGTTATGAACTATTACGTTGTAACGCATAACGTTATATTGCATTACTATATGACGCATAACGTTATGAACTATTACGTTATAACGCATAACGGTATATTGCATTACGCATAGGACGTATAACGTTACATTGCATCATTATAGGACGTTTAAAGTTATATTGCATCACTAAAGGACTTATAACGTTATATTGCATCACTATAGGACGTATAGCGTCATATACTATTGCGCTATAATGTATAACGGTATATTGCATCACTATATGACGTACAACGTTATGAACTATTACGTTGTAACGCGTGACGTTATATTGCATCACTATATCAAGTATAGCGTTATGAACTACTACATTATAACGTATAAAGTTATATTGCATCACCATGTGACGTATAACGTTTTCTACCATTACGTAATAAGGTATAACGTTATATTGCATCACTATAGGACGTATAACGTTATGAACTATTACGTTATAACGCATAACGTTATGTTGCAACACTATAGGACGTATAGCGTCATATTCTATTGCGTTATAACGTATAACGGAATATTCCATCACCATATGACGCATAACGTTATGAACTATTACGTTATAACGCATAACGGTATATTGCATCACGCATAGGACGTATAACGTTATATTGCATCACTATAGGACGTATAGCGTCATATACTATTGCGCTATAATGTATAACGGTATATTGCATCACTATATGACGTACAACGTTATGAAATATTACGTTGTAACGCATAACGTTATACTGCATCACTATAGGACGTATAACGTTATATTGCATCACTATAGGACGTATAGCGTCTAATACTATTGCGTTATAATGTATAACGGTATATTGCATCACTATATGACGCATAACGTTATGAACTATTACGTTATAACGCATAACGGTATATTGCATCACGCATAGGACGTATAACGTTACATTGCATCATTATAGGACGTTTAACGTTATATTGCATCACTATAGGACGTATAAAGTTATATTGCATCACTATAGGACGTATAACGTCATATTGCATCACTATATGACGTATAACGTTATATGCTATACGTTATAACGTATAACGTTATATTGCATTACTATATGACGTATAACGTTATGAACTATTACGTTATAACGCATAACGTTATATTGCCTCACCATATGACGTATAACGTTATGACCTATGACGTTATAACACCTAACGTTATATTGCATCACTATAGGACGTTTAACGTCATATTGCATCACTTTATGACGTATAACGTTATATATTATTGCGCTATGAAGGAATAACTTTATATTGCATCACTATATGATGCATAACGTTATATTACATTACTATAGGACGTAAACGTTATAAACTATTGTGTTATAATGTATAACGGTATATTGCACCACTATATGATGTATAACGGTATATTGCGTCACTATATGACGTATAACGTTTTGTACTATTACGTAATAACGAATAACGTTATATTGCTTCACTATATGATGTTTAGCGTTTTGAACTTTAATTGCATCAGTATATGACGTATAACGTTATGAACTATTACATTATAACCTATAACGTTATATTGCATCACTATAGGACGTATAACATTATATTGCATCACTATATGACGTATAACGTTATGAACTATTACGTTATAACGCATAACGTTATGTTGCAACACTATAGGACGTATAGCGTCATATTCTATTGCGTTATAATGTATAACGGTATATTCCGTCACTATATGACGCATAACGTTATGAACCATTACGTTATAACGCATAACGTTATATTGCATCACTATTGGACGTATAACGTTATATTGCATTACTATATGACGTATAACGTTATGAACTATTACGTTATAACGCATAACGTTATATTGCATCACTATAGTACGTATAACGTCATATTGCATTACTATATGACGTATAACGTTATGAACTTTTACGTTATAACGCATAACGTTATATTGCATCACCATGTGACATATAACGTTTTGTACCATTACGTAATAGGGTATAACGTTATATTGCATCACTATAGGACGTATAACGTTTTATTGCATTACTATATGACGTATAACGTTATGAACTATTACGTTATAACGCATAACGTTATGTTGCGACACTATAGGACGTATAGCGTCATATTCTATTGCGTTATAACGTATAACGGTATATTGCATCACTATATGACGTACAACGTTATGAAATATTACGTTGTAACGCATAACGTTATACTCCATCACTATAGGACGTATAGAGTCTAATACTATTGCGTTATGATGTATAATGGTATATTGCATCACTATAGGACGTATAATGTTATATTGCATCACTATTTGACGTATAACGTTTTGTACTATTACGTAATAACGTATAGCGTTACATTGCATCACTATAGGACGTATAACGTTATATTGCATCACTATATGAAGTATACCGTTATGAACTATTACATTATAACGTATAACGTTATATTGCATCACCATGTGACGTATAAAGTTTTGTACTATTACGTAATATCGTATAACGTTATATTGCATCACTACATGAAGTATACCGTTATGAACTATTACATTATACCGTATAACGTTATATTGCATCACCATGTGACGTATAAAGTTTTGTACTATTACGTGATATCCTATAACGCTATATGGCATCACTATAGGACGTATAACGTTATATTGCATCACTTCATGAACTATACCGTTACGAACTATTACAGTATACCGTATAACGTTACATTGCACCACCATGTGACGTATAACGTTTTGTACTATTACGTAGTAACGTATAACGTTATATTGCATCACTATAGGACGTATAACTTTATATTGCAACACTATATGACGTATAACGTTATATGCTACTACGTTATAACGCATAACGTTATATTGCATTACTATATGACGTATAACGTTATGAACTATTACGTTATAACGCATAACGTTATATTGCCTCACTATATGACGTATAACGTGTTGTTCTATTACGTAATAACGTATAACGTTATATTGCATCACTATCGACATATAACGTTATATTGCATCACTATATCAAGTATACCGTTATGAACTACTACATTATAACGTATAACGTTATATTGCATCACCATGTGACGTATAACGTTTTGTACCATTACGTAATAAGGTATAACGTTATATTGCATCACTATAGGACGTATAACGTTATATTGCATTACTATATGACGTATAACGTTATGAACTATTACGTTATAACGCATAACGTTATGTTGCGACACTATAGGACGTATAGCGTCATATTCTATTGCGTTATAATGTATAACGGTATATTGCATCACCATGTGACGTATAACGTTTTGTACTATTACATAGTAACGTATAACGTTATATTGCATCACAATAGGACGTATAACGTCATATTGCATCACTATATGACGTATAACGTTATGATCTATGACGTTGTAACACCTAACGTTATATTGCATCACTATAGATCGTATAACGTCATATTGCATCACTATATGACGTATAACGTTATATATTATTGCGCTATGAAGGAATAACTTTATATTGCACCACTATATGATGTATAACGGTATATTACATTACTATAAGACGTAAACGTTATAAACTATTGTGTTATGATGTATAACGGTATATTGCACCACTATATGACGTACAACGTTATGAACTATTACGCTGTAACGCATAACGTTATATTGCATTACTATATGACGTATAACGTTATGAACTATTACGTTATAACGCATAACGTTATGTTGCGACACTATAGGACGTATAGCGTCATATTCTATTGCGTTATAACGTATAACGGTATATTGCATCACTATATGACGTACAACGTTATGAAATATTACGTTGTAACGCATAACGTTATACTCCATCACTATAGGACGTATAGAGTCTAATACTATTGCGTTATAATGTATAATGGTATATTGCATCACTATAGGACGTATAATGTTATATTGCATCACTATTTGACGTATAACGTTTTGTACTATTACGTAATAACGTATAGCGTTACATTGCATCACTATAGGACGTATAACGTTATATTGCATCACTATATGAAGTATACCGTTATGAACTATTACATTATAACGTATAACGTTATATTGCATCACCATGTGACGTATAAAGTTTTGTACTATTACGTAATATCGTATAACGTTATATTGCATCACTACATGAAGTATACCGTTATGAACTATTACATTATACCGTATAACGTTATATTGCATCACCAAGTGACGTATAAAGTTTTGTACTATTACGTGATATCCTATAACGCTATATGGCATCACTATAGGACGTATAACGTTATATTGCATCACTTCATGAACTATACCGTTACGAACTATTACAGTATACCGTATAACGTTACATTGCACCACCATGTGACGTATAACGTTTTGTACTATTACGTAGTAACGTATAACGTTATATTGCATCACTATAGGACGTATAACTTTATATTGCAACACTATATGACGTATAACGTTATATGCTACTACGTTATAACGCATAACGTTATATTGCATTACTATATGACGTATAACGTTATGAACTATTACGTTATAACGCATAACGTTATATTGCCTCACTATATGACGTATAACGTGTTGTTCTATTACGTAATAACGTATAACGTTATATTGCATCACTATCGACATATAACGTTATATTGCATCACTATATCAAGTATACCGTTATGAACTACTACATTATAACGTATAACGTTATATTGCATCACCATGTGACGTATAACGTTTTGTACCATTACGTAATAAGGTATAACGTTATATTGCATCACTATAGGACGTATAACGTTATATTGCATTACTATATGACGTATAACGTTATGAACTATTACGTTATAACGCATAACGTTATGTTGCGACACTATAGGACGTATAGCGTCATATTCTATTGCGTTATAATGTATAACGGTATATTGCATCACCATGTGACGTATAACGTTTTGTACTATTACATAGTAACGTATAACGTTATATTGCATCACAATAGGACGTATAACGTCATATTGCATCACTATATGACGTATAACGTTATGATCTATGACGTTGTAACACCTAACGTTATATTGCATCACTATAGATCGTATAACGTCATATTGCATCACTATATGACGTATAACGTTATATATTATTGCGCTATGAAGGAATAACTTTATATTGCACCACTATATGATGTATAACGGTATATTACATTACTATAAGACGTAAACGTTATAAACTATTGTGTTATGATGTATAACGGTATATTGCACCACTATATGACGTACAACGTTATGAACTATTACGTTATAACGCATAACGGTATATTGCATCACGCATAGGACGTATAACGTTACATTGCATCATTATAGGACGTTTAACGTTATATTGCATCACTATAGGACGTATAAAGTTATATTGCATCACTATAGGACGTATAACGTCATATTGCATCACTATATGACGTATAACGTTATATGCTATACGTTATAACGTATAACGTTATATTGCATTACTATATGACGTATAACGTTATGAACTATTACGTTATAACGCATAACGTTATATTGCCTCACCATATGACGTATAACGTTATGACCTATGACGTTATAACACCTAACGTTATATTGCATCACTATAGGACGTTTAACGTCATATTGCATCACTTTATGACGTATAACGTTATATATTATTGCGCTATGAGGGAATAACTTTATATTGCATCACTATATGATGCATAACGTTATATTACATTACTATAGGACGTAAACGTTATAAACTATTGTGTTATAATGTATAACGGTATATTGCACCACTATATGATGTATAACGGTATATTGCGTCACTATATGACGTATAACGTTTTGTACTATTACGTAATAACGAATAACGTTATATTGCTTCACTATATGATGTTTAGCGTTTTGAACTTTAATTGCATCAGTATATGACGTATAACGGTATGAACTATTACATTATAACCTATAACGTTATATTGCATCACTATAGGACGTATAACATTATATTGCATCACTATATGACGTATAACGTTATGAACTATTACGTTATAACGCATAACGTTATGTTGCAACACTATAGGACGTATAGCGTCATATTCTATTGCGTTATAATGTATAACGGTATATTCCGTCACTATATGACGCATAACGTTATGAACCATTACGTTATAACGCATAACGTTATATTGCATCACTATTGGACGTATAACGTTATATTGCATTACTATATGACGTATAACGTTATGAACTATTACGTTATAACGCATAACGTTATATTGCATCACTATAGTACGTATAACGTCATATTGCATTACTATATGACGTATAACGTTATGAACTATTACGTTATAACGCATAACGTTATATTGCATCACCATGTGACATATAACGTTTTGTACCATTACGTAATAGGGTATAACGTTATATTGCATCACTATAGGACGTATAACGTTTTATTGCATTACTATATGACGTATAACGTTATGAACTATTACGTTATAACGCATAACGTTATGTTGCGACACTATAGGACGTATAGCGTCATATTCTATTGCGTTATAACGTATAACGGTATATTGCATCACTATATGACGTACAACGTTATGAACTATTACGTTGTAACGCATAACGTTATACTCCATCACTATAGGACGTATAGAGTCTAATACTATTGCGTTATAATGTATAATGGTATATTGCATCACTATAGGACGTATAATGTTATATTGCATCACTATTTGACGTATAACGTTTTGTACTATTACGTAATAACGTATAGCGTTACATTGCATCACTATAGGACGTATAACGTTATATTGCATCACTATATGAAGTATACCGTTATGAACTATTACATTATAACGTATAACGTTATATTGCATCACCATGTGACGTATAAAGTTTTGTACTATTACGTAATAACGTATAACGTTATATTGCATCACTACATGAAGTATACCGTTATGAACTATTACATTATACCGTATAACGTTATATTGCATCACCATGTGACGTATAAAGTTTTGTACTATTACGTGATATCCTATAACGCTATATGGCATCACTATAGGACGTATAACGTTATATTGCATCACTTCATGAACTATACCGTTACGAACTATTACAGTATACCGTATAACGTTATATTGCACCACCATGTGACGTATAACGTTTTGTACTATTACGTAGTAACGTATAACGTTATATTGCATCACTATAGGACGTATAACTTTATATTGCAACACTATATGACGTATAACGTTATATGCTACTACGTTATAACGCATAACGTTATATTGCATTACTATATGACGTATAACGTTATGAACTATTACGTTATAACGCATAACGTTATATTGCCTCACTATATGACGTATAACGTGTTGTTCTATTACGTAATAACGTATAACGTTATATTGCATCACTATCGACATATAACGTTATATTGCATCACTATATCAAGTATACCGTTATGAACTACTACATTATAACGTATAACGTTATATTGCATCACCATGTGACGTATAACGTTTTGTACCATTACGTAATAAGGTATAACGTTATATTGCATCACTATAGGACGTATAACGTTATATTGCATTACTATATGACGTATAACGTTATGAACTATTACGTTATAACGCATAACGTTATGTTGCAACACTATAGGACGTATAGCGTCATATTCTATTGCGTTATAATGTATAACGGGATATTCCATCACTATATGACGCATAACGTTATGAACTATTACGTTATAACGCATAACGGTATATTGCATCACGCATAGGACGTATAACGTTACATTGCATCACTATAGGACGTTTAACGTTATATTGCATCACTATAGGACGTATAACGTTATATTGCATCACTATAGGACGTATAGCGTCTAATACTATTGCGTTATAATGTATAACGGTATATTGCATCACCATGTGACGTATAACGTTTTGAACTATTACGTTATAACGCATAACGGTATATTGCATCACGCATAGGACGTATAACGTTACATTGCATCACTATAGGGCGTATAACGTTATATTGCATCACTATAGGACGTATAACGTTATATTGCATCACTATATCAAGTATACCGTTATGAACTACTACATTATAACGTATAACGTTATATTGCATCACCATGTGACATATAACGTTTTGTACCATTACGTAATAGGGTATAACGTTATATTGCATCACTATAGGACGTATAACGTTATATTGCATTACTATATGACGTATAACGTTATGAAATATTACGTTATAACGCATAACGTTATGTTGCGACACTATAGGACGTATAGCGTCATATTCTATTGCGTTATAATGTATAATGGTATATTGCATCACTATATGACGTACAACGTTATGAAATATTACGTTGTAACGCATAATGTTATACTGCATCACTATAGGACGTATAACGTTATATTGCATCACTATATCAAGTATACCGTTATGAACTACTACATTATAACGTATAACGTTATATTGCATCACCATGTGACATATAACGTTTTGTACCATTACGTAATAGGGTATAACGTTATATTGCATCACTATAGGACGTATAACGTTATATTGCATTACTATATGACGTATAACGTTATGAACTATTACGTTATAACGCATAACGGTATATTGCATCACGCATAGGACGTATAACGTTACATTGCATCACTATAGGACGTATAATGTTATATTGCATCACTATTTGACGTATAACGTTTTGTACTATTACGTAATAACGTATAGCGTTACATTGCATCACTATAGGACGTATAACGTTATATTGAATCACTATATGAAGTATACCGTTATGAACTATTACATTATAACGTATAACGTTATATTGCATCACCATGTGACGTATAAAGTTTTGTACTATTACGTAATATCGTATAACGTTATATTGCATCACTATAGGACGTATAACGTTATATTGCGATACTATATGACGTATAACGTTATAAACTATTGTGTTATAATGTATAACGGTATATTGCACCACTATATGACGTACAACGTTATGAACTATTACGTTGTAACGCATAACGTTATATTGCATTACTATATGACGTATAACGTTATGAACTACTACGTTGTAACGCATAACGTTATATTGCATTACTATATGACGTATAACGTTATGAACTACTACGTTGTAACGCATAACGTTATATTGCATTACTATATGACGTATAACGTTATGAACTATTACGTTATAACGCATAACGTTATATTGCATCACTATAGGACGTATAAGGTCATATTGCATTACTATATGACGTAGAACGTTATGAACTATTACGTTATAACGCATAACGTTATATTGCATCACTATAGGACGTATAACGTTATATTGCATCACTATAGGACGTATAGCGTCTAATACTATTGCGTTATAATGTATAACGGTATATTGCATCACTATATGACGTATAACGTTATGAACTATTACGTTATAACGCATAACGGTATATTGCATCACGCATAGGAAGTATAACTTTATATTGCATCACTATAGGACGTATAACGTTATATTGCATCACTATAGGACGTATAAGGTCATATTGCATTACTATATGACGTAGAACGTTATGAACTATTACGTTATAACGCATAACGTTATATTGCATCACTATAGGACATATAACGTTATATTGCATCACTATAGGACATATAACGTTATATTGCATCACTATATGACGTATACCGTTATGAACTACTACATTATAACCTATAACGTTATATTGCATCACCATGTGACGTATAAAGTTGTGTACTATTACGTGATATCGTATAACGCTATATGGCATCACAATAGGACGTATAACGTTATATTGCATCACTTCATGAAGTATACCGTTATGAACTATTACAGTATACCGTATAACGTTATAATGCATCACCATGTGACGTATAACGTTTTGTACTATTACGTAGTAACGTATAACGTTATATTGCATCACTATAGGACGTATAACGTTATATTGCAAAACTATATGACGTATAGCGTCTAATACTATTGCGTTATAATGTATAACGTTATATTGCATCACTATATGAGGTATAACGTTATATGGTACTACGTTATAACGCATAACGTTATATTGCATCACCATGTGACGTATAACGTTTTGTACTATTACGTAGTAACGTAAAACGTTATATTGCATCACTATAGGACGTATAACATTATATTGCCATACTATATGACGTATATCGTTATATGCTACTACGTTATAACGCATAACGTTATATTGCATTACTATATGACGTATAACGTTATGAACTATTACGTTATAACGCATAACGTTATATTGCCTCACTATATGACGTATAACGTGTTGTTCTATTACCTAATAACGTATAACGTTATATTGCATCACTATAGGACGTATAACGTTATATTGCATCACTATATCAAGTATACCGTTATGAACTACTACATTATAACGTATAACGTTATATTGCATCACCATGTGACGTATAACGTTTTGTACCATTACGTAATAGGGTATTACGTTATATTGCATCACTATAGGACGTATAACGTTATATTGCATTACTATATGACGTATAACGTTATGAACTATTACGTTATAACGCATAACGTTATGTTGCGACACTATAGGACGTATAGCGTCATATTCTATTGCGTTATAATGTATAACGGTATATTGCATCACCATGTGACGTATAACGTTTTGAACTATTACGTTATAACGCATAACGGTATATTGCATCACGCATAGGACGTATAACGTTACATTGCATCACTATAGGACGTATAACGTTATATTGCAATACTATATGACGTATAACGTTATAAACTATTGTGTTATAATGTATAACGGTATATTGCACCACTATATGACGTACAACGTTATGAACTATTACGTTGTAACGCATAACGTTATATTGCATTACTATATGACGTATAACGTTATGAACTACTACGTTGTAACGCACAACGTTATATTGCATTACTATATGACGTATAACGTTATGAACTATTACGTTATAACGCATAACGTTATATTGCATCACTATAGGACGTATAACGTCATATTGCATTACTATATGACGTATAACGTTATGAACTATTACGTTATAACGCATAACGTTATATTGCATCACTATAGGACGTATAGCGGTATATTGCATCACTATATGAAGTATACCGTTATGAACTATTACGTTATAACGTATAACGTTATATTGCACCACTATATGAAGTATTCCGTTATTAACTATTACAATTATAACGCATAACGTTATATTGCATCACTATAGGTCGTACAACGTTATATTGCATTACTATATGACGTATAACGTTATGAACTATTACGTTATAACGCATAACGTTATGTTGCAACACTATAGGACGTATAGCGTCATATTCTATTGCGTTATAATGTATAACGGTATATTGCATCACTATATGACGCATAACGTTATGAACTGTTACGTTATAACGCATAACGGTATGTTGCATCACGCATAGGACGTATAACGTTACATTGCATCATTATAGGACGATTAACGTTATATTGCATCACTATAGGACGTATAACGTTATATTGCATCACTATAGGACGTATAGCGTCATATACTATTGCGTTATAATGTATAACGGTATATTGCATCACTATATGACGTATAACGTTATGAACTATTACGTTATAACGCATAACGGTATATTGCATCACGCATAGGAAGTATAACTTTATATTGCATCACTATAGGACGTATAACGTTATATTGCATCACTATTGGACGTATAGCGTCTAATACTATTGCGTTGTAATGTATAACGGTATATTGCATCACTATATGACGTATAACGTTATGAACTATTACGTTATAACGCATAACGGTATATTGCATCTCGCATAGGAAGTATAACTTTATATTGCATCACTATAGGACGTATAACGTTATATTGCATCACTATAGGACGTATAACGTTATATTGCATCACTATAGGACGTGTAATGTTATATTGCATCACTATTTGACGTATAACGTTTTGTACTATTGCGTAATAACGTATAGCGTTACATTGCATCACTATAGGACATATAACGTTATATTGCATCACTATATGACGTATACCGTTATGAACTACTACATTATAACCTATAACGTTATATTGCATCACCATGTGACGTATAAAGTTTTGTACTATTACGTAGTAACGTAAAACGTTATATTGCATCACTATAGGACGTATAACATTATATTGCCATACTATATGACGTATAACGTTATATGCTACTACGTTATAACGCATAACGTTATATTGCATTACTATATGACGTATAACGTTATGAACTACTACGTTGTAACGCATAACGTTATATTGCATTACTATATGACGTATAACGTTATGAACTATTACGTTATAACGCATAACGTTATATTGCATCACTATAGGACGTATAACGTCATATTGCATTACTATATGACGTATAACGTTATGAACTATTACGTTATAACGCATAACGTTATATTGCATCACTATAGGACGTATAGCGGTATATTGCATCACTATATGAAGTATACCGTTATGAACTATTACGTTATAACGTATAACGTTATATTGCACCACTATATGAAGTATTCCGTTATGAACTATTACAATTATAACGCATAACGTTATATTGCATCACTATAGGACGTACAACGTTATATTGCATTACTATATGACGTATAACGTTATGAACTATTACGTTATAACGCATAACGTTATGTTGCAACACTATAGGACGTATAGCGTCATATTCTATTGCGTTATAATGTATATCGGTATATTGCATCACTATATGACGCATAACGTTATGAACTGTTACGTTATAACGCATAACGGTATATTGCATCACGCATAGGACGTATAACGTTACATTGCATCATTATAGGACGATTAACGTTATATTGCATCACTATAGGACGTATAACGTTATATTGCATCACTATAGGACGTATAGCGTCATATACTATTGCGTTATAATGTATAACGGTATATTGCATCACTATATGACGTATAACGTTATGAACTATTACGTTATAACGCATAACGGTATATTGCATCACGCATAGGAAGTATAACTTTATATTGCATCACTATAGGACGTATAACGTTATATTGAATCACTATTGGACGTATAGCGTCTAATACTATTGCGTTATAATGTATAACGGTATATTGCATCACTATATGACGTATAACGTTATGAACTATTACGTTATAACGCATAACGGTATATTGCATCTCGCATAGGAAGTATAACTTTATATTGCATCACTATAGGACGTATAACGTTATATTGCATCACTATAGGACGTATAACGTTATATTGCATCACTATAGGACGTGTAATGTTATATTGCATCACTATTTGACGTATAACGTTTTGTACTATTGCGTAATAACGTATAGCGTTACATTGCATCACTATAGGACATATAACGTTATATTGCATCACTATATGACGTATACCGTTATGAACTACTACATTATAACCTATAACGTTATATTGCATCACCATGTGACGTATAAAGTTTTGTACTATTACGTGATATCGTATAACGCTATATGGCATCACAATAGGACGTATAACGTTATATTGCATCACTTCATGAAGTATACCGTTATGAACTATTACAGTATACCGTATAACGTTATAATGCATCACCATGTGACGTATAACGTTTTGTACTATTACGTAGTAACGTATAACGTTATATTGCATCACTATAGGACGTATAACGTTATATTGCAAAACTATATGACGTATAGCGTCTAATACTATTGCGTTATAATGTATAACGTTATATTGCATCACTATATGAGGTATAACGTTATATGGTACTACGTTATAACGCATAACGTTATATTGCATCACCATGTGACGTATAACGTTTTGTACTATTACGTAGTAACGTAAAACGTTATATTGCATCACTATAGGACGTATAACATTATATTGCCATACTATATGACGTATAACGTTATATGCTACTACGTTATAACGCATAACGTTATATTGCATTACTATATGACGTATAACGTTATGAACTATTACGTTATAACGCATAACGTTATATTGCCTCACTATATGACGTATAACGTGTTGTTCTATTACCTAATAACGTATAACGTTATATTGCATCACTATAGGACGTATAACGTTATATTGCATCACTATATCAAGTATACCGTTATGAACTACTACATTATAACGTATAACGTTATATTGCATCACCATGTGACGTATAACGTTTTGTACCATTACGTAATAGGGTATAACGTTATATTGCATCACTATAGGACGTATAAAGTTATATTGCATTACTATATGACGTATAACGTTATGAACTATTACGTTATAACGCATAACGTTATGTTGCGACACTATAGGACGTATAGCGTCATATTCTATTGCGTTATAGCGTATAACGGTATATTGCATCACTATATGACGTACAACGTTATGAAATATTACGTTGTAACGCATAACGTTATACTGCATCACTATAGGACGTATAACGTTATATTGCATCACTATAGGACATATAGCGTCTAATACTATTGCGTTATAATGTATAACGGTATATTGCATCACCATGTGACGTATAACGTTTTGAACTATTACGTTATAACGCATAACGGTATATTGCATCACGCATAGGACGTATAACGTTACATTGCATCACTATAGGACGTATAACGTTATATTGCAATACCATATGACGTATAACGTTATAAACTATTGTGTTATAATGTATAACGGTATATTGCACCACTATATGACGTACAACGTTATGAACTATTACGTTGTAACGCATAACGTTATATTGCATTACCATATGACGTATAACGTTATGAACTACTACGTTGTAACGCATAACGTTATGTTGCAACACTATAGGACGTATAGCGTCATATTGTATTGCGTTATAATGTATAACGGTATATTGCATCACTATATGACGCATAACGTTATGAACTGTTACGTTATAACGCATAACGGTATATTGCATCACGCATAGGACGTATAACGTTACATTGCATCATTATAGGACGATTAACGTTATATTGCATCACTATAGGACGTATAACGTTATATTGCATCACTATAGGACGTATAGCGTCATATACTATTGCGCTATAATGTATAACGGTATATTGCATCACTATATGACGTACAACGTTATGAACTATTACGTTGTAACGCATAACGTTATATTGCATCACTATAGGACGTATAACGTTATATTGCATCACTATAGGACGTATAGCGTCTAATACTATTGCGTTATAATGTATAACGGTATATTGCATCACTATATGACGTATAACGTTGTATGGTACTACGTTATAACGCATAACGTTATATTGCATCACCATGTGGCGTATAACGTTTTGTACTATTACGTAGTAACGTAAAACGTTATATTGCATCACTATAGGACGTATAACATTATATTGCATTACTATATGACGTATAACGTTATGAACTATTACGTTATAACGCATAACGTTATATTGCATCACTATAGGACGTATAACGTCATATTGCATTACTATATGACGTATAACGTTATGAACTATTACGTTATAACGCATAACGTTATATTGCATCACTATAGGACGTATAGCGGTATATTGCATCACTATATGAAGTATACCGTTATGAACTATTACGTTATAACGTATAACGTTATATTGCACCACTATATGAAGTATTCCGTTATGAACTATTACAATTATAACGCATAACGTTATATTGCATCACTATAGGACGTACAACGTTATATTGCATTACTATATGACGTATAACGTTATGAACTATTACGTTATAACGCATAACGTTATGTTGCAACACTATAGGACGTATAGCGTCATATTCTATTGCGTTATAATGTATAACGGTATATTGCATCACTATATGACGCATAACGTTATGAACTGTTACGTTATAACGCATAACGGTATATTGCATCACGCATAGGACGTATAACGTTACATTGCATCATTATAGGACGATTAACGTTATATTGCATCACTATAGGACGTATAACGTTATATTGCATCACTATAGGACGTATAGCGGTATATTGCATCACTATATGAAGTATACCGTTATGAACTATTACGTTATAACGTATAACGTTATATTGCACCACTATATGAAGTATTCCGTTATGAACTATTACAATTATAACGCATAACGTTATATTGCATCACTATAGGACGTACAACGTTATATTGCATTACTATATGACGTATAACGTTATGAACTATTACGTTATAACGCATAACGTTATGAAGCAACACTATAGGACGTATAGCGTCATATTCTATTGCGTTATAATGTATAACGGTATATTGCATCACTATATGACGCATAACGTTATGAACTGTTACGTTATAACGCATAACGGTATATTGCATCACGCATAGGAGGTATAACTTTATATTGCATCACTATAGGACGTATAACGTTATATTGCATCACTATAGGACGTATAGCGTCTAATACTATTGCGTTATAATGTATAACGGTATATTGCATCACTATATGACGTATAACGTTATGAACTATTACGTTATAACGCATAACGGTATATTGCATCTCGCATAGGAAGTATAACTTTATATTGCATCACTATAGGACGTATAACGTTATATTGCATCACTATAGGACGTATAACGTTATATTGCATCACTATAGGACGTGTAATGTTATATTGCATCACTATTTGACGTATAACGTTTTGTACTATTGCGTAATAACGTATAGCGTTACATTGCATCACTATAGGACATATAACGTTATATTGCATCACTATATGACGTATACCGTTATGAACTACTACATTATAACCTATAACGTTATATTGCATCACCATGTGAGGTATAAAGTTTTGTACTATTACGTGATATCGTATAACGCTATATGGCATCACAATAGGACGTATAACGTTATATTGCATCACTTCATGAAGTATACCGTTATGAACTATTACAGTATACCGTATAACGTTATAATGCATCACCATGTGACGTATAACGTTTTGTACTATTACGTAGTAACGTATAACGTTATATTGCATCACTATAGGACGTATAACGTTATATTGCAAAACTATATGACGTATAGCGTCTAATACTATTGCGTTATAATGTATAACGTTATATTGCATCACTATATGAGGTATAACGTTATGAACTATTACGTTATAACGCATATCGTTATATTGCCTCACTATATGACGTATAACGTGTTGTTCTATTACCTAATAACGTATAACGTTATATTGCATCACTATAGGACGTATAACGTTATATTGCATCACTATATCAAGTATACCGTTATGAACTACTACATTATAACGTATAACGTTATATTGCATCACCATGTGACGTATAACGTTTTGTACCATTACGTAATAGGGTATAACGTTATATTGCATCACTATAGGACGTATAACGTTATATTGCATTACTATATGACGTATAACGTTATGAACTATTACGTTATAACGCATAACGTTATGTTGCGACACTATAGGACGTATAGCGTCATATTCTATTGCGTTATAACGTATAACGGTATATTGCATCACCATGTGAAGTATAACGTTTTGAACTATTACGTTATAACGCATAACGGTATATTGCATCACGCATAGGACGTATAACGTTACATTGCATCACTATAGGACGTATAACGTTATATTGCAATACTATATGACGTATAACGTTATAAACTATTGTGTTATAATGTATAACGGTATATTGCACCACTATATGACGTACAACGTTATGAACTATTACGTTGTAACGCATAACGTTATATTGCATTACTATATGACGTATAACGTTATGAACTACTACGTTGTAACGCATAACGTTATGTTGCAACACTATAGGACGTATAGCGTCATATTCTATTGCGTTATAATGTATAACGGTATATTGCATCACTATATGACGCATAACGTTATGAACTGTTACGTTATAACGCATAACGGTATATTGCATCACGCATAGGACGTATAACGTTACATTGCATCATTATAGGACGATTAACGTTATATTGCATCACTATAGGACGTATAACGTTATATTGCATCACTATAGGACGTATAGCGTCATATACTATTGCGCTATAATGTATAACGGTATATTGCATCACTATATGACGTACAACGTTATGAACTATTACGTTGTAACGCATAACGTTATATTGCATCACTATAGGACGTATAACGTTATATTGCATCACTATAGGACGTATAGCGTCTAATACTATTGCGTTATATTGTATAACGGTATATTGCATCACTATATGACGTATAACGTTATGAACTATTACGTTATAACGCATAACGGTATATTGCATCACGCATAGGAAGTATAACTTTATATTGCATCACTATAGGACGTATAACGTTATATTGCATCACTATAGGACGTATAACGTTATATTGCATCACTATAGGACGTGTAATGTTATATTGCATCACTATTTGACGTATAACGTTTTGTACTATTGCGTAGTAACGTATAGCGTTACATTGCATCACTATAGGACATATAACGTTATATTGCATCACTATATGACGTATACCGTTATGAACTACTACATTATAACCTATAACGTTATATTGCATCACCATGTGACGTATAAAGTTTTGTACTATTACGTGATATCGTATAACGCTATATGGCATCACAATAGGACGTATAACGTTATATTGCATCACTTCATGAAGTATACCGTTAAGAACTATTACAGTATACCGTATAACGTTATAATGCATCACCATGTGACGTATAACGTTTTGTACTATTACGTAGTAACGTATAACGGTATATTGCATCACTATAGGACGTATAACGTTATATTGCATCACTATATGAAGTATACCGTTATGAATTATTACATTATAACGTATAACGTTATATTGCATCACCATGTGACGTATAACGTTTTGTACTATTACGTAATATCGTATAACGTTATATTGCATCACTATAGGACGTATAACGTTATATTGCATCACTACATGAAGTATACCGTTATGAACTATTACATTATATCGTATAACGTTATATTGCATCACCATGTGACGTATAAAGTTTTGTACTATTACGTGATATCCTATAACGCTATATGGCATCACTATAGGACGTATAACGTTATATTGCATCACTTCATGAACTATACCGTTATGAACTATTACAGTATACCGTATAACGTTATATTGCACCACCATGTGACGTATAACGTTTTGTACTATTACGTAGTAACGTATAACGTTATATTGCATCACTATAGGACGTATAACGTTATATTGCAACACTATATGACGTATAACGTTATATGCTACTACGTTATAACGCATAACGTTATATTGCATTACTATATGACGTATAACGTTATGAACTATTACGTTATAACGCATAACGTTATATTGCCTCACTATATGACGTATAACGTGTTGTTCTATTACGTAATAACGTATAACGTTATATTGCATCACTATCGACATATAATGTTATATTGCATCACTATATCAAGTATACCGTTATGAACTACTACATTATAACGTATAACGTTATATTGCATCACCATGTGACGTATAACGTTTTGTACCATTACGTAATAAGGTATAACGTTATATTGCATCACTATAGGACGTATAACGTTATATTGCATTACTATATGACGTATAACGTTATGAACTATTACGTTATAACGCATAACGTTATGTTGCAACACTATAGGACGTATAGCGTCATATTCTATTGCGTTATAATGTATAACGGGATATTCCATCACTATATGACGCATAACGTTATGAACTATTACGTTATAACGCATAACGGTATATTGCATCACTATAGGACGTATAACGTTATATTGCATCACTATAGGACGTATAGCGTCTAATACTATTGCGTTATAATGTATAACGGTATATTGCACCACCATGTGACGTATAACGTTTTGAACTATTACGTTATAACGCATAACGGTATATTGCATCACGCATAGGACGTATAACGTTACATTGCATCACTATAGGACGTATAACGTTATATTGCATCACTATAGGACGTATAACGCTATATTGCATCACTATAGGACGTGTAATGTTATATTGCATTACTATTTGACGTATAACGTTTTGTACTATTACGTAATAACGTATAACGTTATATTGCATCACTATATGATGTATACCGTTATGAACTATTACATTATAACGTATAACGTTATATTGCATCACCATGTGACGTATAAAGTTTTGTACTATTACGTAATATCGTATAACGTTATATTGCATCACTATAGGACGTATAACGTTATATTGCATCACTACATGAAGTATACCGTTATGAACTATTACATTATACCGTATAACGTTATATTGCATCACCATGTGACGTATAACGTTTTGTACTATTACATAGTAACGTATAACGTTATATTGCATCACAATAGGACGTATAACGTCATATTGCATCACTATATGACGTATAACGTTATGATCTATGACGTTGTAACACCTAACGTTATATTGCATCACTATAGAACGTATAACGTCATATTGCATCACTATATGACGTATAACGTTATATATTATTGCGCTATGAAGGAATAACTTTATATTGCACCACTATATGATGTATAACGGTATATTGCGTCACTATATGACGTATAACGTTTTGTACTATTACGTAATAACGAATAACGTTATATTGCTTCACTATATGATGTTTAGCGTTTTGAACCACTACGTAATAACGAATAACTTATTTGCATCAGTATATGACGTATAACGTTATGAACTATTACATTATAACGTATAACGTTATATTGCATCTCTATAGGACGTATAACGTTATATTGCAACACTATATGACGTATAACGTTATATGCTACTACGTTATAACGCATAACGTTATATTGCATTACTATATGACGTATAACGTTATGAACTATTACGTTATAACGCATAACGTTATATTGCCTCACTATATGACGTATAACGTGTTGTTCTATTACGTAATAACGTATAACGTTATATTGCATCACTATCGACATATAACGTTATATTGCATCACTATATCAAGTATACCGTTATGAACTACTACATTATAACGTATAACGTTATATTGCATCACCATGTGACGTATAACGTTTTGTACCATTACGTAATAAGGTATAACGTTATATTGCATCACTATAGGACGTATAACGTTATATTGCATTACTATATGACGTATAACGTTATGAACTATTACGTTATAACGCATAACGTTATGTTGCAACACTATAGGACGTATAGCGTCATATTCTATTGCGTTATAATGTATAACGGGATATTCCATCACTATATGACGCATAACGTTATGAACTATTACGTTATAACGCATAACGGTATATTGCATCACTATAGGACGTATAACGTTATATTGCATCACTATAGGACGTATAGCGTCTAATACTATTGCGTTATAATGTATAACGGTATATTGCGTCACTATATGACGTATAACGTTTTGTACTATTACGTAATAACGAATAACGTTATATTGCTTCACTATATGATGTTTAGCGTTTTGAACCACTACGTAATAACGAATAACTTATTTGCATCAGTATATGACGTATAACGTTATGAACTATTACATTATAACGTATAACGTTATATTGCATCACTATAGGACGTATAACATTATATTGCATCACTATATGACGTATAACGTTATGAACTATTACGTTATAACGCATAACGTTATGTTGCAACACTATAGGACGTATAGCGTCATATTCTATTGCGTCATAATGTATAACGGTATATTCCATCACTATATGACGCATAACGTTATGAACTATTACGTTATAACGCATAACGGTATATTGCATCACGCATAGGACGTATAACGTTACATTGCATCACTATAGGACGTTTAACGTTATATTGCATCACTATAGGACGTATAACGTTATATTGCATCACTATAGGACGTATAGCGTCATATACTATTGCGCTATAATGTATAACGTTATGTTGCAACACTATAGGACGTATAGCGTCATATACTATTGCGCTATAATGTATAACGTTATGTTGCAACACTATAGGACGTATAGCGTCATATTCTATTGCGTTACTATGTATAACGGTATATTCCATCACTATATGACGCATAACGTTATGAACCATTACGTTATAACGCATAACGTTATATTGCATCACTATTGGACGTATAACGTTATGTTGCATTGCTATATGACGTATAACGTTATGAACTATTACGTTATAACGCATAACGATATATTGCAACACTAAAGGACGTATAGCGTCATATACTATTGCGTTATAATGTATAACGGTATATTCCATCACTATATGACGCATAACGTTATGAACCATTACGTTATAACGCATAACGTTATATTGGATCACTATAGGACGTATAACGTTATATTGCATTACTATATGACGTATAACGTTATAAACTATTGTGTTATGATGTATAACGGTATATTGCACCACTATATGACGTACAACGTTATGAACTATTACGCTGTAACGCATAACGTTATATTGCATTACTATATGACGTATAACGTTATGAACTATTACGTTGTAACGCATAACGTTATATTGCATTACTATATGACGTATAACGTTATGAACTATTACGTTATAACGCATAACGTTATATTGCATTACTATATGACGTATAACGTTATGAACTATTACGTTGTAACGCATAACGTTATATTGCATTACTATATGACGCATAACGTTATGAACTATTACGTTATAACGCATAACGGTATATTGCATCACGCATAGGACGTATAACGTTACATTGCATCATTATAGGACGTTTAAAGTTATATTGCATCACTAAAGGACTTATTACGTTATATTGCATCACTATAGGACGTATAGCGTCATATACTATTGCGCTATAATGTATAACGGTATATTGCATCACTATATGACGTACAACGTTATGAACTATTACGTTGTAACGCGTGACGTTATATTGCATCACTATAGAACGTGTAACGTTATATTGCATCACTATAGGACGTATAGCGTCTAATACTATTGCGTTATAATGTATAACGGTATATTGCATCACTATATGACGTATAACGTTATATGGTACTACGTTATAACGCATAACGTTATATTGTATTACTATATGACGTATAACGTTATGAACTATTACGTTATAACGCATAACGTTATGTTGCCTCACTATATGACGTATAACGTGTTGTTCTATTACGTAATAACGTATAACGTTATAGTGCATCACTATAGGACGTATAACGTTATATTGCATCACTATATCAAGTATAGCGTTATGAACTACTACATTATAACGTATAAAGTTATATTGCATCACCATGTGACGTATAACGTTTTCTACCATTACGTAATAAGGTATAACGTTATATTGCATCACTATAGGACGTATAACGTTATATTGCATTACTATATGACGTCTAACGTTATGAACTATTACGTTATAACGCATAACGTTATGTTGCAACACTATAGGACGTATAGCGTCATATTCTATTGCGTTATAACGTATAACGGTATATTCCATCACCATATGACGCATAACGTTATGAACTATTACGTTATAACGCATAACGGTATATTGCATCACGCATAGGACGTATAACGTTATATTGCATCACTATAGGACGTATAGCGTCATATACTATTGCGCTATAATGTATAACGGTATATTGCATCACTATATGACGTACAACGTTATGAAATATTACGTTGTAACGCATAACGTTATACTGCATCACTATAGGACGTATAACGTTATATTGCATCACTATAGGACGTATAGCGTCATATACTATTGCGCTATAATGTATAACTGTATATTGCATCACTATATGACGTACGACGTTATGAACTATTACGTTGTAACGTATAACGTTATATTGCATCACTATAGGACGTATAACATTATATTGCATCACTATAGGACGTATAACGTTATATTGCATCACTATAGGACGTGTAATGTTATATTGCATCACTATTTGACGTATAACGTTTTGTACTATTACGTAATAACGTATAGCGTTACATTGCATCACTATAGGACGTATAACGTTATATTGCATCACTATAAGAAGTATACCGTTATGAACTACTACATCATAACGTATAACGTTATATTGCATCACCATGTGACGTATAAAGTTTTGTACTATTACGTAATATCGTATAATGTTATATTGCATCACTATAGGACGTATAACGTTATATTGCATCACTACATGAAGTATACCGTTATGAACTATTACATTATACCGTATAACGTTATATTGCATCACCATGTGACGTATAACGTTTTGTACTATTACATAGTAACGTATAACGTTATATTGCATCACTATAGGACGTATAACGTTATATTGCATCACTACATGAAGTATAACGTTATGAACTATTACGTTATAACGCATAACGTTATGTTGCAACACTATAGGACGTATAGCGTCATATTCTATTGCGTTATAACGTATAACGGTATATTTCATCACCATATAACGCATAACGTTATGAACTATTACGTTATAACGCATAACGGTATATTGCATCACGCATAGGACGTATAACGTTATATTGCATCACAATAGGACGTATAGCGTCATATACTATTGCGCTATAATGTATAACGGTATATTGCATCACTATATGACGTACAACGTTATGAAATATTACGTTGTAACGCATAACGTTATACTGCATCACTATAGAACGTATAACGTTATATTGCATTACTATAGGACGTATAGCGTCTAATACTATTGCGTTATAATGTATAACGGTATATTGCATCACTATATGACGTATAACGTTATGAACTATTACGTTCTAACGCATAACGGTATATTGCATCACGCATAGGACGTATAACGTTACATTGCATCACTATAGGACGTGTAATGTTATATTGCATCACTACTTGACGTATAACGTTTTGTACTATTACGTAATAACGTATAGCGTTACATTGCATCACTATAGGACGTATAGCGTTATATCGCATCACTATATGAAGTATACCGTTATGAACTATTACATTATAACGTATAACGTTATATTGCATCACCATGTGACGTATAAAGTTTTGTACTATTACGTAATATCGTATAACGTTATATTGCATCACTATAGGACGTATAACGTTATATTGCATCACTACATGAAGTATACCGTTATGAACTATTACATTATACCGTATAACGTTATATTGCATCACCATGTGACATATAACGTTTTGTACTATTACATAGTAACGTATAACGTTATATTGCATCACTATAGGACGTATAACGTTATATTGCATTACTATATGACGTATAACGTTATGAACTATTACGTTAAAACGCATAACGTTATATTGCATCACTATATGAAGTATAACGTTTTGTACTATTACGTAATAAGGTATAACGTTATATTGCATCACTGTAGGACGTATATCGTTATATTGCATCACTATAGGTCGTATAGCGTCTAATACTATTGCGTTATAATGTATAACGGTATATTGCATCACTATATGACGTACAACGTTATGAACTATTACGTTGTAACGCATAACGTTATATTGCATCACTATAGGACGTATATAGTTATATTGCATCACTATAGGACGTATACAGTTATATTGCATCACTATAGGACGTATATCGTTATATTGCATCACTATATGACGCATATCGTTATGAACTATTACGTAATAACGCATAACGTTATATTGCATTACTATATGACGTATAACGTTATGAACTATTACGTTGTAACGCATAACGTTATATTGCATTACTATATGACGCATAACGTTATGAACTATTACGTTATAACGCATAACGGTATATTGCATCACGCATAGGACGTATAACGTTACATTGCATCATTATAGGACGTTTAAAGTTATATTGCATCACTAAAGGACTTATAACGTTATATTGCATCACTATAGGACGTATAGCGTCATATACTATTGCGCTATAATGTATAACGGTATATTGCATCACTATATGACGTACAACGTTATGAACTATTACGTTGTAACGCGTGACGTTATATTGCATCACTATAGGACGTGTAACGTTATATTGCATCACTATAGGACGTATAGCGTCTAATACTATTGCGTTATAATGTATAACGGTATATTGCATCACTATATGACGTATAACGTTATATGGTACTACGTTATAACGCATAACGTTATATTGTATTACTATATGACGTATAACGTTATGAACTATTACGTTATAACGCATAACGTTATGTTGCCTCACTATATGACGTATAACGTGTTGTTCTATTACGTAATAACGTATAACGTTACATTGCATCACTATAGGACGTATAACGTTATATTGCATCACTACATGAAGTATACCGTTATGAACTATTACATTATACCGTATAACGTTATATTGCATCACCATGTGACATATAACGTTTTGTACTATTACATAGTAACGTATAACGTTATATTGCATCACTATAGGACGTATAACGTTATATTGCATTACTACATGACGTATAACGTTATGACCTATTACGTTATAACGCATAACGTTATGTTGCAACACTATAGGACGTATAGCGTCATATTCTATTGCGTTATAACGTATAACGGTATATTCCATCACCATATGACGCATAACGTTATGAACTATTACGTTATAACGCATAACGGTATATTGCATCACGCATAGGACGTATAACGTTATATTGCATCACTATAGGACGTATAGCGTCATATACTATTGCGCTATAATGTATAACTGTATATTGCATCACTATATGACGTAGGACGTTATGAACTATTACGTTGTAACGTATAACGTTATATTGCATCACTATAGGACGTATAACATTATATTGCATCACTATAGGACGTATAACGTTATATTGCATCACTATAGGACGTGTAATGTTATATTGCATCACTATTTGACGTATAACGTTTTGTACTATTACGTAATAACGTATAGCGTTACATTGCATCACTATAGGACGTATAACGTTATATTGCATCACTATAAGAAGTATACCGTTATGAACTACTACATCATAACGTATAACGTTATATTGCATCACCATGTGACGTATAAAGTTTTGTACTATTACGTAATATCGTATAACGTTATATTGCATCACTATAGGACGTATAACGTTATATTGCATCACTACATGAAGTATACCGTTATGAACTATTACATTATACCGTATAACGTTATATTGCATCACCATGTGACGTATAACGTTTTGTACTATTACATAGTAACGTATAACGTTATATTGCATCACTATATGACGTATAACGTTATATTGCATCACTATATGACGTATAACGTTATATATTATTGCGCTATGAAGGAATAACTTTATATTGCACCACTATATGATGTATAACGGTATATTGCGTCACTATATGACGTATAACGTTTTGTACTATTACGTAATAACGAATAACGTTATATTGCTTCACTATATGATGTTTAGCGTTTTGAACCACTACGTAATAACGAATAACTTTAATTGCATCAGTATATGACGTATAACGTTATGAACTATTACATTATAACGTATAACGTTATATTGCATCACTATAGGACGTATAACATTATATTGCATCACTATATGACGTATAACGTTATGAACTATTACGTTATAACGCAGAACGTTATGTTGCAACACTATAGGACGTATAGCGTCATATTCTATTGCGTTATAATGTATAACGTTATATTCCATCACTCTATGACGCATAACGTTATGAACCATTACGTTATAACGCATAACGTTATATTGCATCACTATTGGACGTATAACGTTATATTGCATTACTATATGACGTATAACGTTATGAACTATTACGTTATAACGCATAACGTTATATTGCATCACTATAGTACGGATAACGTCATATTGCATTACTATATGACGTATAACGTTATGAACTATTACGTTATAACGCATAACGTTATATTGCATCACTATAGGACGTATAGCGGTATATTGCATCACTATAGGACGTATAGCGGTATATTGCATCACTATATGAAGTATACCGTTATGAACTATTACGTTATAACGTATAACGTTATTTTGCACCACTATATGAAGTATTCCGTTATGAACTATTACAATTATAACGCATAACGTTATATTGCATCACTATAGGACGTACAACGTTATATTGCATTACTATATGACGTATAACGTTATGAACTATTACGTTATAACGCATAACGTTATGTTGCAACACTATAGGACGTATAGCGTCATATTCTATTGCGTTATAATGTATAACGGTATATTGCATCACTATATGACGCATAACGTTATGAACTGTTACGTTATAACGCATAACGGTATATTGCATCACGCATAGGACGTATAACGTTACATTTCATCATTATAGGACGATTAACGTTATATTGCATCACTATAGGACGTATAACGTTATATTGCATTACTATAGGACGTATAGCGTCATATACTATTGCGCTATAATGTATAACGGTATATTGCATCACTATATGACGTACAACGTTATGAACTATTTCGTTGTAACGCATAACGTTATATTGCATCACTATAGGACGTATAACGTTATATTGCATCACTATAGGACGTATAGCGTCTAATACTATTGCGTTATAATGTATAACGGTATATTGCATCACTATATGACGTATAACGTTATGAACTATTACGTTATAACGCATAACGTTATATTGCCTCACTATATGACGTATAACTTGTTGTTCTATTACGTAATAACGTATAACGTTATAGTGCATCACTATAGGACGTATAACGTTATATTGCATCACTATATCAAGTATACCGTTATGAACTACTACATTATAACGTATAACGTTATATTGCATCACCATGTGACGTATAACGTTTTCTACCATTACGTAATAAGGTATAACGTTATATTGCATCACTATAGGACGTATAACGTTATATTGCATTACTATATGACGTATAACGTTATGAACTATTACGTTATAACGCATAACGTTATGTTGCAACACTATAGGACGTATAGCGTCATATTCTATTGCGTTATAACGTATAACGGTATATTTCATCACCATATAACGCATAACGTTATGAACTATTACGTTATAACGCATAACGGTATATTGCATCACCCATAGGACGTATAACGTTATATTGCATCACTATAGGACGTATAGCGTCATATACTATTGCGCTATAATGTATAACGGTATATTGCATCACTATATGACGTACAACGTTATGAAATATTACGTTGTAACGCATAACGTTATACTGCATCACTATAGGACGTATAACGTTATATTGCATTACTATAGGACGTATAGCGTCTAATACTATTGCGTTATAATGTATAACGGTATATTGCATCACTATATGACGTATAACGTTATGAACTATTACGTTCTAACGCATAACGGTATATTGCATCACGCATAGGACGTATAACGTTACATTGCATCACTATAGGACGTGTAATGTTATATTGCATCACTACTTGACGTATAACGTTTTGTACTATTACGTAATAACGTATAGCGTTACATTGCATCACTATAGGACGTATAACGTTATATCGCATCACTATATGAAGTATACCGTTATGAACTATTACATTATAACGTATAACGTTATATTGCATCACCATGTGACATATAACGTTTTGTACTATTACATAGTAACGTATAACGTTATATTGCATCACTATAGGACGTATAACGTTATATTGCATTACTATATGACGTATAACGTTATGAACTATTACGTTAAAACGCATAACGTTATATTGCATCACTATATGAAGTATAACGTTTTGTACTATTACGTAATAAGGTATAACGTTATATTGCATCACTGTAGGACGTATATCGTTATATTGCATCACTATTGGTCGTATAGCGTCTAATACTATTGCGTTATAATGTATAACGGTATATTGCATCACTATATGACGTACAACGTTATGAACTATTACGTTGTAACGCATAACGTTATATTGCATCACTATAGGACGTATATAGTTATATTGCATCACTATAGGACGTATATAGTTATATTGCATCACTATAGGACGTATATCGTTATATTGCATCACTATATGACGCATATCGTTATGAACTATTACGTAATAACGCATAACGGTATATTGCATCACGCATAGGACGTATAACATTACATTGCATCACTATAGGACGTATAACGTTATATTGCATCACTATAGGACGTATAGCGTCTAATACTATTGCGTGATAATGTATACCGTTATATTGCATCACTATATGACGTATAACGTTATGAACTATTACGTTATAACGCATAACGGTATATTGCATCACGCATAGGACGTATAACGTTATATTGCATCACTATAGGACGTATAACGTTATATTGCATCACTATAGGACGTATAACGTTATATTGCATCACTATAGGACGTGTAATGTTATATTGCATCACTATTTGACGTATAACGTTTTGTACTATTACGTAATAACGTATAGCGTTATATTGCATCACTATAGGACGTATATCGTTATATTGCATCACTATAGGACGTATAGCGTCTAATACTATTGCGTTATAATGTATAACGGTATATTGCATCACTATATGACGCTTAACGTTATGAACTATTACGTTATAACGCATAACGGTATATTGCATCACGCATAGGACGTATAACGTTACATTGCATCATTATAGGACGTTTAACGTTATATTGCATCACTATAGGACGTATAACGTTATATTGCATCACTATAGGACGTATAGCGTCATATACTATTGCGCTATAATGTATAACGGTATATTGCATCACTATATGACGTACAACGTTGTGAACTATTACGTTGTAACGCATGACGTTATATTGCATCACTATAGGACGTGTAACGCTATATTGCATCACTATAGGACGTATAGCGTCTAATACTATTGCGTTATAATGTATAACGGTATATTGCATCACTATATGACGTATAACGTTATGAACTATTACGTTATAACGCATAACGGTATATTGCATCACGCATAGGACGTATAACGTTACATTGCATCATTATAGGACGTTTAACGTTATATTGCATCACTATAGGACGTATATCGTTATATTGCATCACTATATGACGCATATCGTTATGAACTATTACGTTATAACGCATAACGTTATATTGCATCACTATATGACGTATAAGGTTTTGTACTATTACGTAATAAGGTATAACGTTATATTGCATCACTATAGGACGTATAACGTTATATTGCATTACTATATGACGTATAACGTTATGAACTATTACGTTATAACGCATAACGGTATATTGCATCACGCATAGGACGTATAACGTTACATTGCATCACTATAGGACGTTTAACGTTATATTGCATCACTATATTACGTATAACGTTATATTGCATCACTATAGGACGTATAACGTTATGAACTATTACGTTATAACGCATAACGGTATATTGCATCACGCATAGGACGTATAACGTTACATTGCATCACTATTTGACGTATAACGTTTTGTACTATTACGTAATAACGTATAGCGTTACATTGCATCACTATAGGACGTATAACGTTATATTGCATCACTATATGATGTATACCGTTATGAACTACTACATTATAACGTATAACGCTATATTGCATCACCATGTGACGTATAAAGTTTTGTACTATTACGTAATATCGTATAACGTTATATTGCATCACTATAGGACGTATAACGTTATATTGCATCACTACATGAAGTATACCGTTATGAACTATTACATTATACCGCATAACGTTATATTGCATCACCATGTGACGTATAACGTTTTGTACTATTACATAGTAACGTATAACGTTATATTGCATCACTATAGGACGTATAACGTTATATTGCATCACTATATGACGTACAACGTTATATGCTATACGTTATAACGTATAACGTTATATTGCATTACTATATGACGAATAACGTTATAAACTATTACGTTATAACGCATAACGTTATATTGCCTCACCATATGACGTATAACGTTATGATCTATGACGTTATAACACCTAACGTTATATTGTATCACTATAGGACGTATAACGTCATATTGCATCACTATATGACGTATAACGTTTTGTACTATTACGTAATAAGGTATAACGTTATATTGCATCACTATAGGACGTATATCGTTATATTGCATCACTATAGGACGTATAGCGTCTAATACTATAGCGTTATAATGTATAACGGTATATTGCGTCACGCATAGGACGTACAACGTTATGAACTATTACGTTGTAAGGCATAACGTTATATTGCATCACTATAGGACATATATAGTTATATTGCATCACTATAGGACGTATATAGTTATATTGCATCACTATAGGACGTATATCGTTATATTGCATCACTATATGACGTATAAGGTTTTGTACTATTACGTAATAAGGTATAACGTTATATTGCATCACTATAGGACGTATAACGTTATATTGCATTACTATATGACGTATAACGTTATGAACTATTACGTTATAATGTATAACGGTATATTGCATCACCATGTGACATATAAAGTTTTGTACTATTACGTGATATCGTATAACGCTATATGGCATCACTATAGGACGTATAACGTTATATTGCATCACTATATCAAGTATACCGTTATGAACTACTACATTATAACGTATAACGTTATATTGTATCACCATGTGACGTATAACGTTTTGTACCATTACGTAATAAGGTATAACGTTATGTTGCATCACTATAGGACGTATAGCGTCATATTCTATTGCGTTATAATGTATAACGGTATATTCCATCACTATATGACGCATAACGTTATGAACTATTACGTTATAACGCATAACGGTATATTGCATCACGCATAGGAAGTATAACGTTTTATTGCATCACTATAGGACGCATAACGTTATATTGCATCACAATAGGACGTATAACGTTATATTGCATTACTATATGACGTATAACGTTATAACCTATTGTGTTATAATGTATAACGGTATATTGCACCACTATATGACATACAACGTTATGAACTATTACATTGTAACGCATAACGTTATATTGCATTACCATATGACGTATAACGTTATGAATTATTACGTTATAACGCATAACGTTATATTGCATCACTATATGACGTATAACGTTTTGTACTATTACGTAATAAGGTATAACGTTATATTGCATTACTATATGACGTTTAACGTTATGAACTATTACATTATAACGCATAATGTTATATTGCATCACTATAGGGCGTATATCGTTATATTGCATCACAATAGGACGTATAACCTCATATTGCATCACTATAGGACATATAACGTTATATTGCATCACTATAGGACGTATAGCGTCATATACTATTGCGCTATAATGTATAACTGTATATTGCATCGCTATATGACGTACAACGTTATGAACTATTGCGTTGTAACGCATGACGTTATATTGCATCACTATAGGACGTGTAACATTATATTGCATCACTATATGACGTATAACGTTATATGCTATACGTTATAACGTATAACGTTATATTGCATTACTATATGACGTATAACGTTATGACCTATGACGTTATAACACCTAACGTTATATTGCATCACTATAGGATGTATAACGTCATATTGCATCACTATATGACGTATAACGTTTTGTACTATTACGTAATAACGAATAACGTTATATTGCATCACTATAGGACGTATAACGTTATATGCTATTACGTTATAACGTATAACGTTATATTGCATCACTATAGGACATATAACGTTATATTGCATCACTATAGGACGTATAGCGTCATATACTATTGCGCTATAATGTATAACTGTATATTGCATCACTATATGACGTACAACGTTATGAACTATTGCGTTGTAACGCATGACGTTATATTGCATCACTATAGGACGTGTAACATTATATTGCATCACTATAGGACGTATAACGTTATATGCTATTACGTTATAACGTATGACGTTATATTGCATCACTATAGGACATATAATGTTATATTGCATCACTATAGGACGTATAGCGTCATATACTATTGCGCTATAATGTATAACTGTATATTGCATCACTATATGACGTACAACGTTATGAACTATTACGTTGTAACGCATAACGGTATATTGCATCACGCATAGGAAGTATAACGTTATATTGCATCACTATAGGACGTATAACGTTATATTGCATCACTATAGGACGTATAACGTTATATTGCATCACTATAGGACGTGTAATGTTATATTGCATCACTATTTGACGTTTAACGTCTTGTACTATTACGTAATAACGTATAGCGTTACATTGCATCACTATAGGACGTATAACGTTATATTGCATCACTATATGACGTATAGCGTTATGAACTACTACATTATAACGTATAACGTTATATTGCACCACCATGTGACATATAAAGTTTTGTACTATTACGTGATATCGTATAACGCTATTTGGCATCACTATAGGACGTATAACGTTATATTGCATCACTATATCAAGTATACCGTTATGAAGTACTACATTATAACGTATAACGTTATATTGTATCACCATGTAACGTATAACGTTTTGTACCATTACGTAATAAGGTATAACGTTATATTGCATCACTATAGGACGTATAGCGTCAAATTCTATTGTGTTATAATGTATAACGGTATACTCCATCACTATATGACGCATAACGTTATGAACTATTACGTTATAACGCATAACGGTATATTGCATCACGCATAGGAAGTATAACGTTATATTGCATCACTATAGGACGCATAACGTTATATTGCATCACTATAGGACGTATAACGTTATATTGCATCACTATAGGACGCATAACGTTATATTGCATCACTATAGGACGTATAACGTTATATTGCATTACTATATGACGTATAACGTTATAAACAATTGTGTTATAATGTATAACGGTATAGTGCACCACTATATGACATACAACGTTATGAACTATTACATTGTAACGCATAACGTTATATTGCATTACCATATGACGTATAACGTTATGAATTATTACGTTATAACGCATAACGTTATATTGCATCACTATATGACGTATAACGTTTTGTACTATTACGTAATAAGGTATAACGTTATATTGCATTACTATATGACGTTTAACGTTATGAACTATTACATTATAACGCATAACTTTATATTGCATCACTATAGGGCGTATATCGTTATATTGCACCACTATATGAAGTATACCGTCATGAAATATTACATTATGACGTATAACGTTATATTGCATCACCACGTGACGTATAACGATATATTGCATCACTATAGGACGTATAACGTTAGATTGCATCAGTATATGACGTATAACGTTATATGCTACTACGTTATAACGTTTAACGTTATATTGCATTACTATATGACGTATAACGTTATGATCTATGACGTTATAACACCTAACGTTATATTGCATCACAATGTGACGTATAACGTTATATTGCATCACTATAGGACGTACCACGTTATATTGCATCACTATATGACGTATAACGTTATATGCTACTACGTTATAACGTATAACGTTATATTGCATTACTATATGACGTATGACGTCATGAAATATTACGTTATAACGCATAACGTTATATTGTATTACTATATGCCGTATAACATTATGAACTATTAGTGTTATAACGCATAACGTCATATTGCATCACTATATGTCGTATAACGTTTTGCACTATTACGTAATAACGTATAACGTCATATTGCATCACTATAGGACGTATAGCGGTATATTGCATCACTATATGAAGTATACCGTTATGAACTATTACGTTATAACGTATAACGTTATATTGCACCACTATATGAAGTATTCCGTTATGAACTATTACAATAATAACGTATAACGTTATATTGCCTCACTATAGGACGTATAGCGTCATATACTATTGCGTTATAATGTATAACGTTATATTGCATCACTATATGACGTATAACGTGTTGTTCTATTACGTAATAACGTATAACGTTATATTGCATCACTATCGACATATAACGTTATATTGCATCACTATATCAAGTATACCGTTATGAACTACTACATTATAACGTATAACGTTATATTGCATCACCATGTGACGTATAACGTTTTGTACCATTACGTAATAAGGTATAACGTTATATTGCATCACTATAGGACGTATAACGTTATATTGCATTACTATATGACGCATAACGTTATGAACTATTACGTTATACCGCATAACGTTATGTTGCAACACTAATGGACGTATAGCGTCATATTCTATTGCGTTATAATGTATAACGGTATATTCCATCACTATATGACGCATAACGTTATGAACTATTACGTTATAAAGCATAACGTTATATTGCATCACTATAGGACGTATAACGTTATATTGCATCACTATAGGACGTATAGCGTCTAATACTATTGCGTTATAATGTATACCGTTATATTGCATCACTATATGACGTATAACGTTATGAACTATTACGTTATAACGCATAACGTTATATTGCATCACTATAGGACGTATAACGTTATATTGCATTACTATATGACGTATAACGTTATGAACTATTACGTTAAAACGCATAACGTTATATTGCATCACTATATGACGTATAACGTTTTGTACTATTACGTAATAAGGTATAACGTTATATTGCATCACTATAGGACGTATATCGTTATATTGCATCACTATAGGACGTATAGCGTCTAATACTATTGCGTTATAATGTATAACGGTATATTGCATCACTATAAGACGTATAACGTTTTGTACCATTACGTAATAAGGTATAACGTTATATTGCATCACTGTAGGACGTATAACGTTATATTGCATCACTATAGGACGTATAACGTTACGAACTATTACGTTATAACGCATAACGTTATGTTGCAACACCATAGGACGTATAGCGTCATATTCTATTGCGTTATAACGTATGACGGTATATTCCATCACCATATGACGCATCACGTTATGAACTATTACGTTATAACGCATAACGGTATATTGCATCACTATATGACGTACAACGTTATGAAATATTACGTTGTAACGCATAACGTTATACTGCATCACTATAGGACGTATAACGTTATATTGCATCACTATAGGACGTATAGCGTCTAATACTATTGCGTTATAATGTATAACGGTATATTGCATCACTGTATGACGTATAACGTTATGAACTATTACGTTATAACGCATAACGGTATATTGCATCACGCATAGAACGTATAACGTTACATTGCATCACTATAGGACGTGTAATGTTATATTGCATCACTATTTGACGTATAACGTTTTGCACTATTACGTAATAACGTATAGCGTTACATTGCACCACTATAGGACGTATAACGTTATATTGCATCACTATATGAAGTGTACCGTTATGAACTATTACATTATAACGTATAACGTTATATTGCATCACCACGTGACGTATAAAGTTTTGTACTATTACGTAATATCGTATAACGTTATATTGCATCACTATCGGACGTATAACGTTATATTGCATCACTACATGAAGTATACCGTTATGAAATATTACATTATACCGTATAACGTTATATTGCATCACCATGTGACGTATAAAGTTTTGTACTATTACGTGATATCGTATAACGCTATATGGCATCTCTATAGGACGTATAACGTTATATTGCATCACTTCATGAACTATACCGTTATGAACTATTACAGTATACCGTATAACGTTATATTGCATCAGCATGTGACGTATAACGTTTTGTACTATTACGTAGTAACGTATAACGTTATATTGCATCACTATAAGACGTATAACGTTATATTGCAACACTATATGACGTATAACGTTATATGCTACTACGTTATAACGCATAACGTTATATTGCATTACTATATGACGTATAACGTTATGCACTATTACGTTATAACGCATAACGTTATATTGCCTCACTATATGACGTATAACGTGTTGTTCTATTACGTAATAACGTATAACGTTATATTGCATCACTATCGACATATAACGTTATATTGCATCACTATATCAAGTATACCGTTATGAACTACTACATTATAACGTATAACGTTATATTGTATCACCATGTGACGTATAACGTTTTGTACCATTACGTAATAAGGTATAACGTTATATTGCATCACTATAGGACGTATAGCGTCATATTCTATTGCGTTATAATGTATAACGGTATATTGCATCACTATATAACGCATAACGTTATGAACTATTACGTTATAACGCATAACGGTATATTGCATCACGCATAGGAAGTATAACGTTATATTGCATTACTATATGACGTATAACGTTATAAACTATTGTGTTATAATGTATAACGGTATAGTGCACCACTATATGACATACAACGTTATGAACTATTACATTGTAACGCGTAACGTTATATTGCATTACCATATGACGTATAACGTTATGAATTATTACGTTATAACGCATAACGTTATATTGCATCACTATATGACGTGTAACGTTTTGTACTATTACGTAATAAGGTATAACGTTATATTGCATTACTATATGACGTTTAACGTTATGAACTATTACATTATAACGCATAACGTTATATTGCATCACTATAGGGCGTATATCGTTATATTGCACCACTATATGAAGTATACCGTTATGAAATATTACATTATGACGTATAACGTTATATTGCATCACCACGTGACGTATAACGATATATTGCATCACTATAGGACGTATAACGTTAGATTGCATCAGTATATGACGTATAACGTTATATGCTACTACGTTATAACGTTTAACGTTATATTGCATTACTATATGACGTATAACGTTATGATCTATGACGTTATAACACCTAACGTTATATTGCATCACCATGTGACGTATAACGTTATATTGCATCACTATAGGACGTACCACGTTATATTGCATCACTATATGACGTATAACGTTATATGCTACTACGTTATAACGTATAACGTTATATTGCATTACTATTTGACGTTTAACGTTATGAACTATTACGTTATAACGCATAACGTTCAATTGCATCACTATAGGACGTATATCGTAATATTGCACCACTATATGAAGTATACCGTTATGAAATATTACATTATAACGTATAACGTTATATTGCATCACCAGCGTGACGTATAACGTTATATTGCATCACCATGTGACGTATAACGTTTTGTACTATTACGTAATAACGTATAGCGTTACATTGCATCACTATAGGACGTATAACGTTATATTGCATCACTATAGGACGTATAGCGTCATATACTATTGCGCTATAATGTATAACTGTATATTGCATCACTATATGACGTACAACGTTATGAACTATTACGTTGTAACGCATAACGGTATATTGCATCACGCATAGGAAGTATAACGTTATATTGCATCACTATAGGACGTATAACGTTATATTGCATCACTATAGGACGTATAACGTTATATTGCATCACTATAGGACGTGTAATGTTATATTGCATCACTATTTGACGTTTAACGTCTTGTACTATTACGTAATAACGTATAGCGTTACATTGCATCACTATAGGACGTATAACGTTATATTGCATCACTATATGACGTATAGCGTTATGAACTACTACATTATAACGTATAACGTTATATTGCATCACCATGTGACATATAAAGCTTTGTACTATTACGTGATATCGTATAACGCTATATGGCATCACTATAGGACGTATAACGTTATATTGCATCACTATATCAAGTATACCGTTATGAACTACTACATTATAACGTATAACGTTATATTGTATCACCATGTGACGTATAACGTTTTGTACCATTACGTAATAAGGTATAACGTTATATTGCATCACTATAGGACGTATAGCGTCATATTCTATTGCGTTATAATGTATAACGGTATATTCCATCACTATATGACGCATAACCTTATGAACTATTACGTTATAACGCATAACGGTATATTGCATCACGCATAGGAAGTATAACGTTATATTGCATCACTATAGGACGCATAACGTTATATTGCATCACTATAGGACGTATAACGTTATATTGCATCACTATAGGACGCATAACGTTATATTGCATCACTATAGGACGTATAACGTTATATTGCATTACTATATGACGTATAACGTTATAAACTATTGTGTTATAATGTATAACGGTATAGTGCACCACTATATGACATACAACGTTATGAACTATTACATTGTAACGCATAACGTTATATTGCATTACCATATGACGTATAACGTTATGAATTATTACGTTATAACGCATAACGTTATATTGCATCACTATATGACGTATAACGTTTTGTACTATTACGTAATAAGGTATAACGTTATATTGCATTACTATATGACGTTTAACGTTATGAACTATTACATTATAACGCATAACGTTATATTGCATCACTATAGGACGTATATCGTTATATTGCACCACTATATGAAGTATACCGTTATGAAATATTACATTATAACGTATAACGTTATATTGCATCACCAGCGTGACGTATAACGTTATATTGCATCACCATGTGACGTATAACGTTTTGTACTATTACGTGATATCGTATAACGTTATGTTGCACCACTATAGGACGTATAACGTTATATTGCATCACTATACGACGTATAACGTTATGTGCTACTACGCTATAACGTATAACGTTATATTGCATTACTATATGACGTATGACGTCATGAAATATTACGTTATAACGCATAACGTTATATTGCATTACTATATGCCGTATAACATTATGAACTATTAGTGTTATAACGCATAACGTTATGTTGCAACACTAATGGACGTATAGCGTCATATTCTATTGCGTTATAATGTATAACGTTATATTGCATCACTATATGACGTATAACGTTATGAACTATTACGTTATAACGCATAACGTTATATTGCATCAATATAGGACGTATAACGTTATATTGCATTACTATATGACGTATGACGTTATGAGCTATTACGTTAAAACGCATAACGTTATATTGCATCACTATATGACGTATAACGTTTTGTACTATTACGTAATAAGGTATAACGTTATATTGCATCACTATAGGACGTATAGCGTCTAATACTATTGCGTTATAATGTATAACGGTATATTGCATCACTATATGACGTATAACGTTTTGTACCATTACGTAATAAGGTATAACGTTATATTGCATCACTGTAGGACGTATAACGTTATATTGCATCACTATATGAAGTATACCGTTATGAACTATTACATTATAACGTATAACGTTATATTGCATCACCACGTGACGTATAAAGTTTTGTACTATTACGTAATATCGTATAACGTTATATTGCATCACTATAGGACGTATAACGTTATGAACTATTACGTTATAACGCATAACGTTATATTGCCTCACTATATGACGTATAACGTGTTGTTCTATTACGTAATAACGTATAACGTTATATTGCATCACTATCGACATATAACGTTATATTGCATCACTATATCAAGTATACCGTTATGAACTACTACATTATAACGTATAACGTTATATTGCATCACCATGTGACGTATAACGTTTTGTACCATTACGTAATAAGGTATAACGTTATATTGCATCACTATAGGACGTATAACGTTATATTGCATTACTATATGACGTATAACGTTATGAACTATTACGTTATAACGCATAACGTTATGTTGCAACACTATAGGACGTATAGCGTCATATTCTATTTCGTTATAATGTATAACGGTATATTCCATCACTATATGACGCATAACGTTATGAACTATTACGTTATAGCGCATAACGGTATATTGCATCACGCATAGGACGTATAACGTTACATTGCATCACTATAGGACGTTTAACGTTATATTGCATCACTATAGGACGTATAACGTTATATTGCATCACTATAGGACGTGTAATGTTATATTGCATCACTATTTGACGTTTAACGTCTTGTACTATTACGTAATAACGTATAGCGTTACATTGCATCACTATAGGACGTATAACGTTATATTGCATCACTATATGACGTATAGCGTTATGAACTACTACATTATAACGTATAACGTTATATTGCATCACCATGTGACATATAAAGTTTTGTACCATTACGTGATATCGTATAACGCTATATGGCATCACTATAGGACGTATAACGTTATATTGCATCACTATATCAAGTATACCGTTATGAACTACTACATTATAACGTATAACGTTATATTGTATCACCATGTGACGTATAACGTTTTGTACCATTACGTAATAAGGTATAACGTTATATTGCATCACTATAGGACGTATAGCGTCATATTCTATTGCGTTATAATGTATAACGGTATATTCCATCACTATATGACGCATAACGTTATGAACTATTACGTTATAACGCATAACGGTATATTGCATCACGCATAGGAAGTATAACGTTATATTGCATCACTATAGGACGCATAACGTTATATTGCATCACTATAGGACGTGTAACGTTATATTGCATTACTATATGACGTATAACGTTATAAACTATTGTGTTATAATGTATAACGGTATAGTGCACCACTATATGACATACAACGTTATGAACTATTACATTGTAACGCGTAACGTTATATTGCATTACCATATGACGTATAACGTTATGAATTATTACGTTATAACGCATAACGTTATATTGCATCACTATATGACGTATAACGTTTTGTACTATTACGTAATAAGGTATAACGTTATATTGCATTACTATATGACGTTTAACGTTATGAACTATTACGTTATAACGCATAACGTTATATTGCATCACTATAGGGCGTATATCGTTATATTGCACCACTATATGAAGTATACCGTTATGAAATATTACATTATGACGTATAACGTTATATTGCATCACCACGTGACGTATAACGATATATTGGATCACTATAGGACGTATAACGTTAGATTGCATCAGTATATGACGTATAACGTTATATGCTACTACGTTATAACGTTTAACGTTATATTGCATTACTATATGACGTATAACGTTATGATCTATGACGTTATAACACCTAACGTTATATTGCATCACCATGTGACGTATAACGTTATATTGCATCACTATAGGACGTACCATGTTATATTGCATCACTATATGACGTATAACGTTATATGCTACTACGTTATAACGTATAACGTTATATTGCATTACTATTTGACGTTTAACGTTATGAACTATTACGTTATAACGCATAACGTTCAATTGCATCACTATAGGACGTATATCGTTATATTGCACCACTATATGAAGTATACCGTTATGAAATATTACATTATAACGTATAACGTTATATTGCATCACCAGCGTGACGTATAACGTTATATTGCATCACCATGTGACGTATAACGTTTTGTACTATTACGTAATATCGTATAACGTTATGTTGCATCACTATAGGACGTATAACGTTATATTGCATCACTATATGAAGTATACCGTTATGAACTATTACGTTATAACGTATAACGTTATATTGCACCACTATATGAAGTATTCCGTTATGAACTATTACAATAATAACGTATAACGTTATATTGCCTCACTATAGGACGTATAGCGTCATATACTATTGCGTTATAATGTATAACGTTATATTGCATCACTATATGACGTACAATGCTATGAACTATTACGTTGTAACGCATAACGTTATATTGCATCGCCATAGGACGTATAACGTTATATTGCATTACTATATGACGCATAACGTTATGAACTATTACGTTATAACGCATAACGTTATGTTGCAACACTAATGGACGTATAGCGTCATATTCTATTGCGTTATAATGTATAACGGTATATTCCATCACTATATGACGCATAATGTTATGAACTATTACGTTATAAAGCATAACGTTATATTGCATCACTATAGGACGTATAACGTTATATTGCATCACTATAGGACGTATAGCGTCTAATACTATTGCGTTATAATGTATACCGTTATATTGCATCACTATATGACGTATAACGTTATGAACTATTACGTTATAACGCATAACGTTATATTGCATCACTATAGGACGTATAACGTTATATTGCATTACTATATGACGTATAACGTTATGAACTATTACGTTAAAACGCATAACGTTATATTGCATCACTATATGACGTATAACGTTTTGTACTATTACGTAATAAGGTATAACGTTATATTGCATCACTATAGGACGTATAACGTTATATTGCATTACTATATGACGCATAACGTTATGAACTATTACGTTATACCGCATAACGTTATGTTGCAACACTAATGGACGTATAGCGTCATATTCTATTGCGTTATAATGTATAACGGTATATTCCATCACTATATGACGCATAACGTTATGAACTATTACGTTATAAAGCATAACGTTATATTGCATCACTATAGGACGTATAACGTTATATTGCATCACTATAGGACGTATAGCGTCTAATACTATTGCGTTATAATGTATACCGTTATATTGCATCACTATATGACGTATAACGTTATGAACTATTACGTTATAACGCATAACGTTATATTGCATCACTATAGGACGTATAACGTTATATTGCATTACTATATGACGTATAACGTTATGAACTATTACGTTAAAACGCATAACGTTATATTGCATCACTATATGACGTATAACGTTTTGTACTATTACGTAATAAGGTATAACGTTATATTGCATCACTATAGGACGTATATCGTTATATTGCATCACTATAGGACGTATAGCGTCTAATACTATTGCGTTATAATGTATAACGGTATATTGCATCACTATAAGACGTATAACGTTTTGTACCATTACGTAATAAGGTATAACGTTATATTGCATCACTGTAGGACGTATAACGTTATATTGCATCACTATAGGACGTATAACGTTACGAACTATTACGTTATAACGCATAACGTTATGTTGCAACACCATAGGACGTATAGCGTCATATTCTATTGCGTTATAACGTATGACGGTATATTCCATCACCATATGACGCATCACGTTATGAACTATTACGTTATAACGCATAACGGTATATTGCATCACTATATGACGTACAACGTTATGAAATATTACGTTGTAACGCATAACGTTATACTGCATCACTATAGGACGTATAACGTTATATTGCATCACTATAGGACGTATAGCGTCTAATACTATTGCGTTATAATGTATAACGGTATATTGCATCACTGTATGACGTATAACGTTATGAACTATTACGTTATAACGCATAACGGTATATTGCATCACGCATAGAACGTATAACGTTACATTGCATCACTATAGGACGTGTAATGTTATATTGCATCACTATTTGACGTATAACGTTTTGCACTATTACGTAATAACGTATAGCGTTACATTGCACCACTATAGGACGTATAACGTTATATTGCATCACTATATGAAGTGTACCGTTATGAACTATTACATTATAACGTATAACGTTATATTGCATCACCACGTGACGTATAAAGTTTTGTACTATTACGTAATATCGTATAACGTTATATTGCATCACTATCGGACGTATAACGTTATATTGCATCACTACATGAAGTATACCGTTATGAAATATTACATTATACCGTATAACGTTATATTGCATCACCATGTGACGTATAAAGTTTTGTACTATTACGTGATATCGTATAACGCTATATGGCATCTCTATAGGACGTATAACGTTATATTGCATCACTTCATGAACTATACCGTTATGAACTATTACAGTATACCGTATAACGTTATATTGCATCAGCATGTGACGTATAACGTTTTGTACTATTACGTAGTAACGTATAACGTTATATTGCATCACTATAAGACGTATAACGTTATATTGCAACACTATATGACGTATAACGTTATATGCTACTACGTTATAACGCATAACGTTATATTGCATTACTATATGACGTATAACGTTATGCACTATTACGTTATAACGCATAACGTTATATTGCCTCACTATATGACGTATAACGTGTTGTTCTATTACGTAATAACGTATAACGTTATATTGCATCACTATCGACATATAACGTTATATTGCATCACTATATCAAGTATACCGTTATGAACTACTACATTATAACGTATAACGTTATATTGTATCACCATGTGACGTATAACGTTTTGTACCATTACGTAATAAGGTATAACGTTATATTGCATCACTATAGGACGTATAGCGTCATATTCTATTGCGTTATAATGTATAACGGTATATTGCATCACTATATAACGCATAACGTTATGAACTATTACGTTATAACGCATAACGGTATATTGCATCACGCATAGGAAGTATAACGTTATATTGCATTACTATATGACGTATAACGTTATAAACTATTGTGTTATAATGTATAACGGTATAGTGCACCACTATATGACATACAACGTTATGAACTATTACATTGTAACGCGTAACGTTATATTGCATTACCATATGACGTATAACGTTATGAATTATTACGTTATAACGCATAACGTTATATTGCATCACTATATGACGTGTAACGTTTTGTACTATTACGTAATAAGGTATAACGTTATATTGCATTACTATATGACGTTTAACGTTATGAACTATTACATTATAACGCATAACGTTATATTGCATCACTATAGGGCGTATATCGTTATATTGCACCACTATATGAAGTATACCGTTATGAAATATTACATTATGACGTATAACGTTATATTGCATCACCACGTGACGTATAACGATATATTGCATCACTATAGGACGTATAACGTTAGATTGCATCAGTATATGACGTATAACGTTATATGCTACTACGTTATAACGTTTAACGTTATATTGCATTACTATATGACGTATAACGTTATGATCTATGACGTTATAACACCTAACGTTATATTGCATCACCATGTGACGTATAACGTTATATTGCATCACTATAGGACGTACCACGTTATATTGCATCACTATATGACGTATAACGTTATATGCTACTACGTTATAACGTATAACGTTATATTGCATTACTATTTGACGTTTAACGTTATGAACTATTACGTTATAACGCATAACGTTCAATTGCATCACTATAGGACGTATATCGTAATATTGCACCACTATATGAAGTATACCGTTATGAAATATTACATTATAACGTATAACGTTATATTGCATCACCAGCGTGACGTATAACGTTATATTGCATCACCATGTGACGTATAACGTTTTGTACTATTACGTAATAACGTATAGCGTTACATTGCATCACTATAGGACGTATAACGTTATATTGCATCACTATAGGACGTATAGCGTCATATACTATTGCGCTATAATGTATAACTGTATATTGCATCACTATATGACGTACAACGTTATGAACTATTACGTTGTAACGCATAACGGTATATTGCATCACGCATAGGAAGTATAACGTTATATTGCATCACTATAGGACGTATAACGTTATATTGCATCACTATAGGACGTATAACGTTATATTGCATCACTATAGGACGTGTAATGTTATATTGCATCACTATTTGACGTTTAACGTCTTGTACTATTACGTAATAACGTATAGCGTTACATTGCATCACTATAGGACGTATAACGTTATATTGCATCACTATATGACGTATAGCGTTATGAACTACTACATTATAACGTATAACGTTATATTGCATCACCATGTGACATATAAAGCTTTGTACTATTACGTGATATCGTATAACGCTATATGGCATCACTATAGGACGTATAACGTTATATTGCATCACTATATCAAGTATACCGTTATGAACTACTACATTATAACGTATAACGTTATATTGTATCACCATGTGACGTATAACGTTTTGTACCATTACGTAATAAGGTATAACGTTATATTGCATCACTATAGGACGTATAGCGTCATATTCTATTGCGTTATAATGTATAACGGTATATTCCATCACTATATGACGCATAACCTTATGAACTATTACGTTATAACGCATAACGGTATATTGCATCACGCATAGGAAGTATAACGTTATATTGCATCACTATAGGACGCATAACGTTATATTGCATCACTATAGGACGTATAACGTTATATTGCATCACTATAGGACGCATAACGTTATATTGCATCACTATAGGACGTATAACGTTATATTGCATTACTATATGACGTATAACGTTATAAACTATTGTGTTATAATGTATAACGGTATAGTGCACCACTATATGACATACAACGTTATGAACTATTACATTGTAACGCATAACGTTATATTGCATTACCATATGACGTATAACGTTATGAATTATTACGTTATAACGCATAACGTTATATTGCATCACTATATGACGTATAACGTTTTGTACTATTACGTAATAAGGTATAACGTTATATTGCATTACTATATGACGTTTAACGTTATGAACTATTACATTATAACGCATAACGTTATATTGCATCACTATAGGACGTATATCGTTATATTGCACCACTATATGAAGTATACCGTTATGAAATATTACATTATAACGTATAACGTTATATTGCATCACCAGCGTGACGTATAACGTTATATTGCATCACCATGTGACGTATAACGTTTTGTACTATTACGTGATATCGTATAACGTTATGTTGCACCACTATAGGACGTATAACGTTATATTGCATCACTATACGACGTATAACGTTATGTGCTACTACGCTATAACGTATAACGTTATATTGCATTACTATATGACGTATGACGTCATGAAATATTACGTTATAACGCATAACGTTATATTGCATTACTATATGCCGTATAACATTATGAACTATTAGTGTTATAACGCATAACGTTATGTTGCAACACTAATGGACGTATAGCGTCATATTCTATTGCGTTATAATGTATAACGTTATATTGCATCACTATATGACGTATAACGTTATGAACTATTACGTTATAACGCATAACGTTATATTGCATCAATATAGGACGTATAACGTTATATTGCATTACTATATGACGTATGACGTTATGAGCTATTACGTTAAAACGCATAACGTTATATTGCATCACTATATGACGTATAACGTTTTGTACTATTACGTAATAAGGTATAACGTTATATTGCATCACTATAGGACGTATAGCGTCTAATACTATTGCGTTATAATGTATAACGGTATATTGCATCACTATATGACGTATAACGTTTTGTACCATTACGTAATAAGGTATAACGTTATATTGCATCACTGTAGGACGTATAACGTTATATTGCATCACTATATGAAGTATACCGTTATGAACTATTACATTATAACGTATAACGTTATATTGCATCACCACGTGACGTATAAAGTTTTGTACTATTACGTAATATCGTATAACGTTATATTGCATCACTATAGGACGTATAACGTTATGAACTATTACGTTATAACGCATAACGTTATATTGCCTCACTATATGACGTATAACGTGTTGTTCTATTACGTAATAACGTATAACGTTATATTGCATCACTATCGACATATAACGTTATATTGCATCACTATATCAAGTATACCGTTATGAACTACTACATTATAACGTATAACGTTATATTGCATCACCATGTGACGTATAACGTTTTGTACCATTACGTAATAAGGTATAACGTTATATTGCATCACTATAGGACGTATAACGTTATATTGCATTACTATATGACGTATAACGTTATGAACTATTACGTTATAACGCATAACGTTATGTTGCAACACTATAGGACGTATAGCGTCATATTCTATTTCGTTATAATGTATAACGGTATATTCCATCACTATATGACGCATAACGTTATGAACTATTACGTTATAGCGCATAACGGTATATTGCATCACGCATAGGACGTATAACGTTACATTGCATCACTATAGGACGTTTAACGTTATATTGCATCACTATAGGACGTATAACGTTATATTGCATCACTATAGGACGTGTAATGTTATATTGCATCACTATTTGACGTTTAACGTCTTGTACTATTACGTAATAACGTATAGCGTTACATTGCATCACTATAGGACGTATAACGTTATATTGCATCACTATATGACGTATAGCGTTATGAACTACTACATTATAACGTATAACGTTATATTGCATCACCATGTGACATATAAAGTTTTGTACCATTACGTGATATCGTATAACGCTATATGGCATCACTATAGGACGTATAACGTTATATTGCATCACTATATCAAGTATACCGTTATGAACTACTACATTATAACGTATAACGTTATATTGTATCACCATGTGACGTATAACGTTTTGTACCATTACGTAATAAGGTATAACGTTATATTGCATCACTATAGGACGTATAGCGTCATATTCTATTGCGTTATAATGTATAACGGTATATTCCATCACTATATGACGCATAACGTTATGAACTATTACGTTATAACGCATAACGGTATATTGCATCACGCATAGGAAGTATAACGTTATATTGCATCACTATAGGACGCATAACGTTATATTGCATCACTATAGGACGTGTAACGTTATATTGCATTACTATATGACGTATAACGTTATAAACTATTGTGTTATAATGTATAACGGTATAGTGCACCACTATATGACATACAACGTTATGAACTATTACATTGTAACGCGTAACGTTATATTGCATTACCATATGACGTATAACGTTATGAATTATTACGTTATAACGCATAACGTTATATTGCATCACTATATGACGTGTAACGTTTTGTACTATTACGTAATAAGGTATAACGTTATATTGCATTACTATATGACGTTTAACGTTATGAACTATTACATTATAACGCATAACGTTATATTGCATCACTATAGGGCGTATATCGTTATATTGCACCACTATATGAAGTATACCGTTATGAAATATTACATTATGACGTATAACGTTATATTGCATCACCACGTGACGTATAACGATATATTGGATCACTATAGGACGTATAACGTTAGATTGCATCAGTATATGACGTATAACGTTATATGCTACTACGTTATAACGTTTAACGTTATATTGCATTACTATATGACGTATAACGTTATGATCTATGACGTTATAACACCTAACGTTATATTGCATCACCATGTGACGTATAACGTTATATTGCATCACTATAGGACGTACCATGTTATATTGCATCACTATATGACGTATAACGTTATATGCTACTACGTTATAACGTATAACGTTATATTGCATTACTATTTGACGTTTAACGTTATGAACTATTACGTTATAACGCATAACGTTCAATTGCATCACTATAGGACGTATATCGTTATATTGCACCACTATATGAAGTATACCGTTATGAAATATTACATTATAACGTATAACGTTATATTGCATCACCAGCGTGACGTATAACGTTATATTGCATCACCATGTGACGTATAACGTTTTGTACTATTACGTAATATCGTATAACGTTATGTTGCATCACTATAGGACGTATAACGTTATATTGCATCACTATATGAAGTATACCGTTATGAACTATTACGTTATAACGTATAACGTTATATTGCACCACTATATGAAGTATTCCGTTATGAACTATTACAATAATAACGTATAACGTTATATTGCCTCACTATAGGACGTATAGCGTCATATACTATTGCGTTATAATGTATAACGTTATATTGCATCACTATATGACGTACAATGCTATGAACTATTACGTTGTAACGCATAACGTTATATTGCATCGCCATAGGACGTATAACGTTATATTGCATTACTATATGACGCATAACGTTATGAACTATTACGTTATAACGCATAACGTTATGTTGCAACACTAATGGACGTATAGCGTCATATTCTATTGCGTTATAATGTATAACGGTATATTCCATCACTATATGACGCATAATGTTATGAACTATTACGTTATAAAGCATAACGTTATATTGCATCACTATAGGACGTATAACGTTATATTGCATCACTATAGGACGTATAGCGTCTAATACTATTGCGTTATAATGTATACCGTTATATTGCATCACTATATGACGTATAACGTTATGAACTATTACGTTATAACGCATAACGTTATATTGCATCACTATAGGACGTATAACGTTATATTGCATTACTATATGACGTATAACGTTATGAACTATTACGTTAAAACGCATAACGTTATATTGCATCACTATATGACGTATAACGTTTTGTACTATTACGTAATAAGGTATAACGTTATATTGCATCACTATAGGACGTATATCGTTATATTGCATCACTATAGGACGTATAGCGTCTAATACTATTGCGTTATAATGTATAACGCTATATTGCATCACTATATGACGTATAACGTTTTGTACCATTACGTAATAAGGTATAACGTTATATTGCATCACTGTAGGACGTATAACGTTATATTGCATCACTATAGGACGTATAACGTTATGAACTATTACGTTATAACGCATAACGTTATGTTGCAACACCATAGGACGTATAGCGTCATATTCTATTGCGTTATAACGTATAACGGTATATTCCATCACCATATGACGCATCACGTTATGAACTATTACGTTATAACGCATAACGGTATATTGCATCACTATATGACGTACAACGTTATGAAATATTACGTTGTAACGCATAACGTTATACTGCATCACTATAGGACGTATAACGTTATATTGCATCACTATAGGACGCATAGCGTCTAATACTATTGCGTTATAATGTATAACGGTATATTGCATCACTATATGACGTATAACGTTATGAACTATTACGTTATAACGCATTACGGTATATTGCATCACGCATAGAACGTATAACGTTATATTGCATCACTTCATGAACTATACCGTTATGAACTATTACAGTATACCGTATAACGTTATATTGCATCAGCATGTGACGTATAACGTTTTGTACTATTACGTAGTAACGTATAACGTTATATTGCATCACTATAAGACGTATAACGTTATATTGCAACACTATATGACGTATAACGTTATATGCTACTACGTTATAACGCATAACGTTATATTGCATTACTATATGACGTAGAACGTTATGAACTATTACGTTATAACGCATAACGTTATATTGCCTCACTATATGACGTATAACGTGTTGTTCTATTACGTAATAACGTATAATGTTATATTGCATCACTATCGACATATAACGTTATATTGCATCACTGTATCAAGTATACCGTTATGAACTACTACATTATAACGTATAACGTTATATTGCATCACCATGTGACGTATAACGTTTTGTACCATTACGTAATAAGGTATAACGTTATATTGCATCACTATAGGACGTATAACGTTATATTGCATTACTATATGACGTATAACGTTATGAACTATTACGTTATAACGCATAACGTTATGTTGCAACACTATAGGACGTATAGCGTCATATTCTATTTCGTTATAATGTATAACGGTATATTCCATCACTATATGACGCATAACGTTATGAACTATTACGTTATAGCGCATAACGGTGTTGCATCACTATATGACGTACAACGTTATGAAATATTAAGTTGTAACGCATAACGTTATACTGCATCACTATAGGACGTATAACGTTATATTGCATCACTATATCAAGTATACCGTTATGAACTACTACATTATAACGTATAACGTTATATTGCAACACTATAGGACGTATAGCGTCATATTCTATTGCGTTATAACGTATAACGGTATATTCCATCATCATATGACGCATAACGTTATGAACTATTACGTTATAACGCATAACGGTATATTGCATCACTATAGGACGTATAACGTTATATTGCATTACTATATGACGTATAACGTTATGAACTATTACGTTAAAACGCATAACGTTATATTGCATCACTATATGACGTATAACGTTTTGCACTATTACGTAATAAGGTATAACGTTATATTGCATCACTATAGGACGTGTATCGTTATATTGCATCACTATAGGACGTATAGCGTCTAATACTATTGCGTTATAATGTATAACGGTATATTGCATCACTATATGACGTGTAACGTTTTGTACCATTACGTAATAAGGTATAACGTTATATTGCATCACTGTAGGACGTATAACGTTACATTGCATCACTATAGGACGTGTAATGTTATATTGCATCACTAGTTGACGTATAACGTTTTGTACTATTACGTAATAACGTATAGCGTTACATTGCATCACTATAGGACGTATAACGTTATATTGCATCACTATATGAAGTATACCGTTATGAACTATTACATTATAACGTATAACGTTATATTGCATCACCATGTGACGTATAAAGTTTTGTACTATTACGTGATATCGTATAACGCTATATGGCATCACTATAGGACGTATAACGTTATATTGCATCACTTCATGAACTATACCGTTATGAACTATTACAGTATACCGTATAACGTTATATTGCATCAGCATGTGACGTATAACGTTTTGTACTATTACGTAATAACGTATAACGTTATATTGCATCACTATCGACATATAACGTTATATTGCATCACTATATCAAGTATACCGTTATGAACTACTACATTATAACGTATAACGTTATATTGCATCACCATGTGACGTATAACGTTTTTTACCATTACGTAATAAGGTATAACGTTACATTGCATCACTATAGGACGTGTAATGTTATATTGCATCACTATTTGACGTATAACGTTTTGTACTATTACGTAATAACGTATAGCGTTACATTGCATCACTATAGGACGTATAACTTTATATTGCATCACTATATGAAGTACACCGTTATGAACTATTACATTATAACGTATAACGTTATATTGCATTACTATATGACGTATAACGTTATGAACTGAACATCACCATGTGACGTATAACGTTTTGTACCATTACGTAATAAGGTATAACGTTATATTGCATCACTATAGGACGTATAGCGTCAAATTCTATTGTGTTATAATGTATAACGGTATATTCCATCACTATATGACGCATAACGTTATGAACTGTTACGTTATAACGCATAACGGTATATTGCATCACGCATAGGAAGTATAACGTTATATTGCATCACTATAGGACGCATAACGTTATATTGCATCACTATAGGACGTATAACGTTATATTGCATCACCATAGGACGCATAAAGTTATATTGCATCACTATAGGACGTATAACGTTATATTGCATTACTATATGACGTATAACGTTATAAACTATTGTGTTATAATGTATAACGGTATAGTGCACCACTATATGACATACAACGTTATGAACTATTACATTGTAACGCATAACGTTATATTGCATTACCATATGACGTATAACGTTATGAATTATTACGTTATAACGCATAACGTTATATTGCATCACTATAGGGCGTATATCGTTATATTGCACCACTATATGAAGTATACCGTTATGAAATATTACATTATGACGTATAACGTTATATTGCATCACCACGTGACGAATAACGATATATTGGATCACTATAGGACGTATAACGTTATATTGCATCACTATATCAAGTATACCGTTATAAACTACTACATTATAACGTATAACGTTATGTTGCATCACCATGTGACGTATAAAGTTTTGTACTATTACGTAATATCGTATAACGAAATATTGCATCGCTATAGGACGTATAACGTTATATTGCATCACTACATGAAGTATACCGTTATGAACTATTACATTATACCGTATAACGTTATATTGCATCACCATGTGACGTATAACGTTTTGTACTATTACATAGTAACGTATAACGTTATATTGCATCACTATAGGACGTATAACGTTATATTGCATCACTATATGACGTATAACGTTATATGCTATACGTTATAACGTATAACGTTATATTGCATTACCATATGACGTATAACGTTATATTGCATCACTATAGGACGTATAACGTTATATTGCATTACTATATGACGTATAACGATAAGAACTATTACGTTATAACGCATAACGTTATATTGCATCACTATAGGACGTATAACGTTATATTGCATTACTATATGACGTATAACGTTATGAACTATTACGTTAAAACGCATAACGTTATATTGCATCACTATATGACGTATAACGTTATATTGCATCACTATATGACGTATAACGTTATATTGCACCACTATAGGACGTATAGCGTCATATACTATTGCGCTATAATGTATAACGGTATATTGCATCACTATATGACGTACAACGTTATGAACTATTACGTTGTAACGCATGACGTTATATTGCATCACTATAGGACGTGTAACGTTATATTGCATCACTATAGGACGTATAGCATCTAATACTATTGCGTTATAATGTATAAAGGTATATTGCATCACTATATGACGTATAACGTTATGAACTGTTACGTTATAACGCATAACGGTATATTGCATCATGCATAGGACGTATAACGTTATATTGCATCACTATAGGACGTATAACGTTATATTGCATCAATATAGGACGTATAACGTTGTGTTGCATCACTATAGGACGTGTAATGTTATATTGCATCACTATTTGACGTATAACGTTTTGTACTATTACGTAATAACGTATAGCGTTACATTGCATCACTATAGGACGTATAACGTTATATTGCATCACTATATCAAGTATACCGTTATAAACTACTACATTATAACGTATAACGTTATATTGCATCACTATATCAAGTATACCGTTATAAACTACTACATTATAACGTATAACGTTATATTGCATCACCATGTGACGTATAAAGTTTTGTACTATTACGTAATATCGTATAACGAAATATTGCATCGCTATAGGACGTATAACGTTATATTGCATCACTATATGACGTATAACGTTATATGCTATACGTTATAACGTATAACGTAATATTGCATTACTATATGACGTATAACGTTATGAACTATTACGTTATAACGCATAACGTTATATTGCATCACTATAGGACGTATAACGTTATATTGCATTACTATATGACGTATAACGTTATGAACTATTACGTTAAAACGCATAACGTTATATTGCATCACTATATGACGCATATCGTTATGAACTATTTCGTTATAACGCATAACGTTATATTGCCTCACCATATGACGTATAACGTTATATAATATTACGTTGTGACGTATAACGCTATATTGCATCACTAAAGGAGTATAACGTTAAATTGCATTACTATATGACGTATGACGTTATGAACTACTACGTTATAACGCATAACGTTATAATGAATAACTATAGGACGTATAACGTTATATGCTACTACGTTATAGCGCATAACGTTATATTGCATCACTCTATGACGTATAACGTTATATTGCATCACTATATGAATTATACCGTTTTGATATATTACATTATAACGCATAACGTTATATTGCATCACCATGTGACGTATAACGTTTTGAACTAATACGTAATAACGTATAGCGTTACATTGCATCACTATAGGACGTATAACGGTATATTGCATCACTATATGACGAATAACGTTATGAACTGTTACGTTATAACGCATAACGGTATATTGCATCATGCATAGGACGTATAACGTTATATTGCATCACTATAGGACGTATAACGTTATATTGCATCACTATAGGACGTATAACGTTATATTGCATCACTATAGGACGTATAACGTTATATTGCATCACTATAGGACGTGTAATGATATATTGCATCACTATTTGACGTATAACGTTTTGTACTATTACGTAATAACGTATAGCGTTACATTGCATCACTATAGGACGTATAACGTTATATTGCATCACTATATCAAGTATACCGTTATAAACTACTACATTATAACGTATAACGTTATGTTGCATCACCATGTGACGTATAAAGTTTTGTACTATTACGTAATATCGTATAACGAAATATTGCATCGCTATAGGACGTATAACGTTATATTGCATCACTACATGAAGTATACCGTTATGAACTATTACATTATACCGTATAACGTTATATTGCATCACCATGTGACGTATAACGTTTTGTACTATTACATAGTAACGTATAACGTTATATTGCATCACTATAGGACGTATAACGTTATATTGCATCACTATATGACGTATAACGTTATATGCTATACGTTATAACGTATAACGTTATATTGCATCACTATAGGACGTATAACGTTATATTGCATCACTATAGGACGTATAACGTTATATTGCATTACTATATGACGTATAACGTTATGAACTATTACGTTAAAACGCATAACGTTATATTGCATCACTATATGACGTATAACGTTTTGTACTATTACGTAATAAGGTATAACGTTATATTGCATCACTATAGGACGTATATCGTTATATAGTATTACGTTATAACGTATAACGTTATATTGCATCACTATATGACGTATAACGTTATATTGCATCACCATGTGACGTATAACGTTTTGAACTAATACGTAATAACGTATAGCGTTACATTGCATCACTATATGAAGTATATCGTTATGAACTATTACGTTATAACGTATAACATTATGTTGCATCACTATAGGACGTATAACGTTATATACTATTACGTTATGACGTATAACGCTATATTGCGTCACCATGTGACGTATAACGTTTTGAACTAATACGCAATAACGTATAACGTTATATTGCATCACCATGTGACGTTTAACGTTATGAACTATTACGTTATAACGCATAACGTTATATTGCCTCACCATATGACGTATAACGTTATGATCTATGACGTTATAACACCTAACGTTATATTGCATCACTATAGGACGTATAACGTCATATTGCATCACTATATGACGTATAACGTTTCGTACTATTACGTAATAACGAATAACGTTATATTGCTTCACTATATGATGTTTAGCGTTTTGAACCACTACGTAATAACGAATAACTTTAATTGCATCAGTATATGACGTATAACGTTATGAACTATTACATTATAACGTATAACGTTATATTGCATCACTATAGGACGTATAACATTATATTGCCTCAGTATATGAAGTATAACGTTATACACTATTACGATATAACGTATAACATTATATTGCCTCAGTATATGAAGTATAACGTTATACACTATTACGATATAACGTATAACATTATATTGCATCACTATAGGACGTATAACGTTATATGCTATTACGTTATAACGTATAACGTTATATTGCATCACTATAGGACGTATAACGTTATATTGCATCACTATAGGACGTATAGCGTCATATACTATTGCGCTATAATGTATAACGGTATATTGCATCACTATATGACGTACAACGTTATGAACTATTACGTTGTAACGCATGACGTTATATTGCATCACTATAGGACGTGTAATGTTATATTGCATCACTATTTGACGTATAACGTTTTGTACTGTTACGTAATAACGTATAGCGTTACATTGCATCACTATAGGACGTATAATATTATATTGCATCACTATATCAAGTATACCGTTATAAGCTACTACATTATAACGTATAACGTTATATTGCATCACCATGTGACGTATAAAGTTTTGTACTATTACGTAATATCGTATAACGAAATATTGCATCGCTATAGGACGTATAACGTTATATTGCATCACTACATGAAGTATACCGTTATGAACTATTACATTAAACTGTATAACGTTATATTGCATCACCATGTGACGTATAACGTTTTGTACTATTACATAGTAACGTATAACGTTATATTGCATCACTATAGGACGTATAACGTTATATTGCATAACTATATGACGTATAACGTTATATGCTATACGTTATAACGTATAACGTTATATTGCATTACTATATGACGTATAACGTTATGAACTATTACGTTACAACGCATAACGTTATATTGCATCACTATAGGACGTATAACGTTATGTTGCATTACTATATGACGTATAACGTTATGAACTATTACGTTAAAACGCATAACGTTATATTGCATCACTATATGACGTATAACGTTTTGTACTATTACGTAATAAGGTATAACGTTATATTGCATCACTATAGGACGTATATCGTTATATTGCATCACTATAGGACGTATAGCGTCTAATAACATTGCGTTATAATGTATAACGGTATATTGCATCACTATATGACGCATATCGTTATGAATTATTACGTTATAACGCATAACGTTATATTGCCTCACCATATGACGTATAACGTTATATAATATTACGTTATGACGTATAACGATATATTGCATCACTAAAGGAGTATAACGTTAAATTGCATTACTATATGACGTATGACGTTATGAACTACTACGTTATAACGCATAACGTTATAATGCATCACTATAGGACGTATAACGTTATATTGCATCACTCTATGACGTATAACGTTATATTGCATCACTCTATGACGTATAACGCTATATTGCATCACTATATGAATTATACCGTTTTGAAATATTACATTATAACGTATAACGTTATATTGCATCACCATGTGACAAATAACGTTTTGAACTAATACGTAATAACGTATAGCGTTACATTGCATCACTATATGAAGTATACCGTTATGAACTATTACGTTATAACGTATAACATTATGTTGCATCACTATAGGACGTATAACGTTATATACTATTACGTTATGACGTATAACGCTATATTGCGTCACCGTGTGACGTATAACGTTTTGAACTAATACGCAATAAAGTATAACGTTATATTGCATCACCATGTGACGTATAACGTTTTGTGCTATTACATAGTAACGTATAACGTTATATTGCATCACTATAGGACGTATAACGTTATATTGCATCACTATATGACGTATAACGTTATATGCTATACGTTATAACGTATAACGTTATATTGCATTACTATATGACGTATAACGTTATGAACTATTACGTTATAACGCATAACGTTATATTGCATCACTATAGGACGTATAACGTTATATTGCATTACTATATGACGTATAACGTTATGAACTATTACGTTAAAACGCATAACGTTATATTGCATCACTATATGACGTATAACGTTATATTGCATCACTATAGGACGTATAGCGTCATATACTATTGCGCTATAATGTATAACGGTATATTGCATCTCTATATGACGTACAACGTTATGAACTATTACGTTGTAACGCATTACGTTATATTGCATCACTATAGGACGTGTAACGTTATATTGCATCACTATAGGACGTATAGCGTCATATACTATTGCGCTATAATGTATAACGGTATATTGCATCACTATATGACGTACAACGTTATGAACTATTACGTTGTAACGCATTACGTTATATTGCATCACTATAGGACGTGTAACGTTATATTGCATCACTATAGGACGTATAGCGTCATATACTATTGCGCTATAATGTATAACGGTATATTGCATCACTATATGACGTACAACGTTATGAACTATTACGTTAAAACGTATAACGTTATATTGCATTACTATATGACGTATAACGTTATGAACTATTACGTTAAAACGCATAACGTTATATTGCATCACTATATGACGTATAACGTTATATTGCATCACTATAGGACGTATAGCGTCATATACTATTGCGCTATAATGTATAACGGTATATTGCATCACTATATGACGTACAACGTTATGAACTGTTACGTTATAACGCATAACGGTATATTGCATCATGCATAGGACGTATAACGTTATATTGCATCACTATAGGACGTATAACGTTATTTTGCATCACTATAGGACGTATAACGTTGTGTTGCATCACTATAGGACGTGTAATGTTATATTGCATCACTATTTGACGTATAACGTTTTGTACTATTACGTAATAACGTATAGCGTTACATTGCATCACTATAGGACGTATAACGTTATATTGCATCACTATATCAAGTATACCGTTATAAACTACTACATTATAACGTATAACGTCATATTGCATCACCATGTGACGTATAAAGTTTTGTACTATTACGTAATATCGTATAACGAAATATTGCATCGCAATAGGACGTATAACGTTATATTGCATCACTATATGACGTATAACGTTATATGCTATACGTTATAACGTATAACGTTATATTGCATTACTATATGACGTATAACGTTATGAACTATTACGTTATAACGCATAACGTTATAGTGCATCACTATAGGACTTATAACGTTATATTGCACTACTATATGACGTATAACGTTATGAACTATTACGTTAAAACGCATAACGTTATATTGCATCACTATATGACGCATATCGTTATGAACTATTACGTTATAACGCATAACGTTATATTGCCTCACCATATGACGTATAACGTTATATAATATTACGTTATGACGTATAACGCTATATTGCATCACTAAAGGAGTATAACGTTAAATTGCATTACTATATGACGTATGACGTTATGAACTACTACGTTATAACGCATAACGTTATAATGCATCACTATAGGACGTATAACGTTATATTGCATCACTATATGACGTATAACGTTATATGCTACTACGTTATAGCGCATAACGTTATATTGCATCACTCTATGACGTATAACGTTATATTGCATCACTCTATGACGTATAACGTTATATTGCATCACTCTATGACGTATAACGTTATATTGCATCACTCTATGACGTATAACGTTATACTGCATCACTATATGAATTATACCGTTTTGAAATATTACATTATAACGCATAACGTTATATTGCATCACCATGTGACGTATAACGTTTTGAACTAATACGTAATAACGTATAGCGTTACATTGCATCACTATAGGACGTATAACGGTATATTGCATCACTATATGACGAATAACGTTATGAACTGTTACGTTATAACGCATAACGGTATATTGCATCATGCATAGGACGTATAACGTTATATTGAATCACTATAGGACGTATAACGTTATATTGCATCACTATAGGACGTATAACGTTATATTGCATCACTATAGGACGTATAACGTTATATTGCATCACTATAGGACGTGTAATGTTATATTGCATCACTATTGACGTATAACGTTTTGTACTATTACGTAATAACGTATAGCGTTACATTGCATCACTATAGGACGTATATCGTTATATTGCATCACTATATCAAGTATACCGTTATAAACTACTACATTATAACGTATAGCGTTATGTTGCATCACCATGTGACGTATAAAGTTTTGTACTATTACGTAATATCGTATAACGAAATATTGCATCGCTATAGGACGTATAACGTTATATTGCATCACTACATGAAGTATACCGTTATGAACTATTACATTATACCGTATAACGTTATATTGCATCACCATGTGACGTATAACGTTTTGTACTATTACATAGTAACGTAGAACGTTATATTGCATCACTATAGGACGTATAACGTTATATTGCATCACTATATGACGTATAACGTTATATGCTATACGTTATAACGTATAACGTTATATTGCATTACCATATGACGTATAACGTTATGAACTATTACGTTAAAACGCATAACGTTATATTGCATCACTGTATGACGTATAACGTTTTGTACTATTACGTAATAAGGTATAACGTTATATTGCATCACTATAGGACGTATATCGTTATATTGCATCACTATAGGACGTATAGCGTCTAATACTATTGCGTTATAATGTATAACGGTATATTGCATCACTATATGACGCATATCGTTATGAACTATTACGTTATAACGCATAACGTTATATTGCCTCACCATATGACGTATAACGTTATATAATATTACGTTATGACTTATAACGCTATATGCTACTACGTTATAGCGCATAACGTTATATTGCATCACTCTATGACGTATAACGTTATATTGCATCACTCTATGACGTATAACGTTATATTGCATCACTCTATGACGTATAACGCTATATTGCATCACTATATGAATTATACCGTTTTGAAATATTACATTATAACGTATAACGTTATATTGCATCACCATGTGACGTATAACGTTTTGAACTAATACGTAATAACGTATAGCGTTACATTGCATCACTATATGAAGTATACCGTTATGAACTATTACGTTATAACGTATAACATTATGTTGCATCACTATAGGACGTATAACGTTATATACTATTACGTTATGACTTATAACGCTATATTGCGTCACCATGTGACGTATAACGTTTTGAACTAATACGCAATAACGTATAACGTTATATTGCATCACCATGTGACGTATAACGTTTTGTGCTATTACATAGTAACGTATAACGTTATATTGCATCACTATAGGACGTATAACGTTATATTTCATCACTATAGGACGTATAACGTTATATTGCATCACTATAGGACGTGTAATGTTATATTGCATCACTATTTGACGTATAACGTTTTGTACTATTACGTAATAACGTATAGCGTTACATTGCATCACTATAGGACGTATAACGTTATACTGCATCACTATATCAAGTATACCGTTATAAACTACTACATTATAACGTATAACGTTATATTGCATCACCACGTGACGTATAAAGTTTTGTACTATTACGTAATATCGTATAACGAAATATTGCATCGCTATAGGACGTATAACGTTATATTGCATCACTGCATGAAGTATACCGTTATGAACTATTACATTATACCGTATAACGTTATATTGCATCACCATGTGACGTATAACGTTTTGTACTACTACATAGTAACGTATAACGTTATATTGCATCACTATAGGACGTATAACGTTATATTGCATAACTATATGACGTATAACGTTATATGCTATACGTTATAACGTATAACGTTATATTGCATTACTATATGACGTATAACGTTATGAAGTATTACGTTATAACGCATAACGTTATATTGCATCACTATAGGACGTATAACGTTATATTGCAATACTATATGACGTATAACGTTATGAACTATTACGTTAAAACGCATAACGCTATATTGCATCACCATGTGACGTATAACGTTTTGTACTATTACGTAATAGCGCATAAAGTTATATTCCATCACTATATGACGTATAACGCTATATTGCATCACTATAGGACGTATAGCGTCATATACTATTGCGTTATAATGTATAACGGTATACTGCATCACTATATGACGCATAACGTTATGACCTATTACGTTCTAACGCATAACGTTATATTGCATCACTAAATTAGTATAACGTTATATTGCATTACTATAGGACGTATAACGTTATATGCCATTACGTTATAACGTATAACGTTATATTGCATTACTATATGACGTTTAACGTTATGAACTATTACGTTATAACGCATAACGTTATATAGCATCACTATATTACGTATATCGTTATATTGCACCACTATATGAAGTATACCGTTATGAAATATTACATTATAACGTATAACGTTATATTGCATCACCATGTGACGTATAACGATATATTGCATCACAATAGGACGTATAACGTCATATTGCATCACTATATGACGTATAACGTAGTATGCTATAGGTTATAACGTATAACGTTATATTGCATTACTATATGACGTTTAACGTTATGAACTATTACGTTATAACGCATAACGTTATATTGCCTCACCATATGACGTATAACGTTATGATCTATGACGTTATAACACCTAACGTTATATTGCATCACTATAGGACGTATAACGTCATATTGCATCACTATATGACGTATAACGTTTCGTACTATTACGTAATAACGAATAACGTTATATTGCTTCACTATATGATGTTTAGCGTTTTGAACCACTACGTAATAACGAATAACTTTAATTGCATTAGTATATGACGTAACGCGTTATGAACTATTACGTTAAAACGCATAACGTTATATTGCATCACTATATGACGTATAACGTTTTGTACTATTACGTAATAAGGTATAACGTTATATTGCATCACTATAGGACGTATATCGTTATATTGCACCACTATAGGACGTATAGCGTCTAATACTATTGCGTTATAATGTCTAAAGTTATATTGCATCACTATATGACGCATATCGTTATGAACTATTACGTTATAACGCATAACGTTATATTGCCTCACCATATGACGTATAACTTTATATAATATTACGTTATGACGTATAACGCTATATTGCATCACTAAAGGAGTATAACGTTAAATTGCATTACTATATGACGCATGACGTTATGAACTACTACGTTATAACGCATAACGTTATAATGCATCACTATAGGACGTATAACGTTATATTGCATCACTATATGACGTATAACGTTATATGCTACTACGTTATAGCGCATAACGTTATATTGCATCACTCTATGACGTATAACGTTATATTACATCACTCTATGACGTATAACGTTATATTGCATCACTATATGAATTATACCGTTTTGAAATATTACATTATAACGTATAATGTTATATTGCATCACCATGTGACGTATAACGTTTTGAACTAATACGTAATAACGTATAGCGTTACATTGCATCACTATATGAAGTATACCGTTATGAACTATTACGTTATAACGTATAACATTATGTTGCATCACTATAGGACGTATAACGTTATATACTATTACGTTATGACGTATAACGCTATATTGCGTCACCATGTTACGTATAACGTTTTGAACTAATACGTAATAACGTATAACGTTATATTGCATCACCATGTGACGTATAACGTTTTGTGCTATTACATAGTAACGTATAACGTTATATTGCATCACTATAGGACGTATAACGTTATATTGCATAACTATATGACGTATAACGTTATATGCTATACGTTATAACGTATAACGTTATATTGCATTACTATATGACGTGTAACGTTATGAACTATTACGTTATAACGCATAACGTTATATTGCATCACTATAGGACGTATAACGTTATATTGCATTACTATGTGACGTATAACGTTATGAACTATTACGTTAAAACGCATAACGTTATATTGCATCACCATGTGACGTATAACGTTTTGTGCTATTACATAGTAACGTATAACGTTATATTGCATCACTATAGGACGTATAACGTTATATTGCATCACTATATGACGTATAACGTTATATGCTATACGTTATAACGTATAACGTTATATTGCATTACTATATGACGTATAACGTTATGAACTATTACGTTATAACGCATAACGTTATATTGCATCACTATAGGACGTATAACGTTATATTGCATTACTATGTGACGTATAACGTTATGAACTATTACGTTATAACGCATAACGTTATATTGCATCACTATATGACGTACAACGTTATGAAATATTACGTTGTAACGCATAACGTTATACTGCATCACTATAGGACGTATAACGTTATATTGCATCACTATAGGACGTATAGAGTCTAATACTATTGCGTTATAATGTATAACGGTATATTGCATCACTATATGACGTATAACGTTATGAACTATTACGTTATAACGCATAACGGTATATTGCATCATGCATAAGACGTATAACGTTATATTGCATCACTATAGGACGTATAGCGTTATATTGCATCACTATAGGACGTATAACGTTATGTTGCATCACTATAGGACGTGTAATGTTATATTGCATCACTATTTGACGTATAACGTTTTGTACTATTACGTAATAACGTATAGCGTTACATTGCATCACTATAGGACGTATAACGTTATACTGCACCACTATATCAAGTATACCGTTATAAACTACTACATTATAACGTATAACGTTATATTGCATCACCATGTGACGTATAAAGTTTTGTACTATTACGTAATATCGTATAACGAAATATTGCATCGCTATAGGACGTATAACGTTATATTGCATCACTACATGAAGTATACCGTTATGAACTATTACATTATACCGTATAACGTTATATTGCATCTCCATGAGACGTATAACGTTTTGTACTATTACATAGTAACGTATAACGTTATATTGCATCACTATATGACGTATAACGTTATATTGCATCACTAAATTAGTATAACGTTATATTGCATTACTATAGGACGTATAACGTTATATGCTATTACGTTATAACGTATAACGTTATATGCTATTACGTTATAACGTATAACGTTATATTGCATTACAATATGACGTTTAACGTTATGAACTATTACGTTATAACGCATAACGTTATATTGCATCACTATAGGACGTATATCGTTATATTGCACCACTATATGAAGTATACCGTTATGAAATATTACATTATAACGTATAACGTTATATTGCATCACTATATGACGTATAACGATATATTGCATCACAATAGGACGTATAACGTCATATTGCATCACTATATGACGTTATAACGTAGTATGCTATACGTTATAACGTATAACGTTATATTGCATTACTATATGACGTTTAACGTTATGAACTATTACGTTATAACGCATAACGTTATATTGCCTCACCATATGACGTATAACGTTATGATCTATGACGTTATAACACCTAACGTTATATTGCATCACTATAGGACGTATAACGTCATATTGCATCACTATATGACGTATAACGTTTCGTACTATTACGTAATAACGAATAACGTTATATTGCTTCACTATATGATGTTTAGCGTTTTGAACCACTACGTAATAACGAATAACTTTAATTGCATCAGTATATGACGTATAACGTTATGAACTATTACATTATAACGTATAACGTTATATTGCATCACTATAGGACGTATAACATTATATTGCCTCAGTATATGAAGTATAACGTTATACACTATTACGATATAACGTATAACATTATATTGCCTCAGTATATGAAGTATAACGTTATACACTATTACGATAAAACGTATAACATTATATTGCATCACTATAGGACGTATAACGTTATATGCTATTACGTTATAACGTATAACGTTATATTGCATCACTATAGGACGTGTAACGTTATATTGCATCACTATAGGACGTATAGCGTCTAATACTATTGCGTTATAATGTATAAAGGTATATTGCATTTCTATATGACGTTTAACGTTATGAACTATTACGTTATAACGCATAACGTTATATTGCCTCACCATATGACGTATAACGTTATGATCTATGACGTTATAACACCTAACGTTATATTGCATCACTATAGGACGTATAACGTCATATTGCATCACTATATGACGTATAACGTTTCGTACTATTACGTAATAACGAATAACGTTATATTGCTTCACTATATGATGTTTAGCGTTTTGGACCACTACGTAATAACGAATAACTTTAATTGCATCAGTATATGACGTATAACGTTATGAACTATTACATTATAACGTATAACGTTATATTGCATCACTATAGGACGTATAACATTATATTGCCTCAGTATATGAAGTATAACGTTATACACTATTACGATATAACGTATAACATTATATTGCCTCAGTATATGAAGTATAACGTTATACACTATTACGATATAACGTATAACATTATATTGCATCACTATAGGACGTATAACGTTATATGCTATTACGTTATAACGTATAACGTTATATTGCATCACTATAGGACGTATAACGTTATATTGCATCACTCTAGGACGTATAGCGTCATATACTATTGCGCTATAATGTATAACGGTATATTGCATCACTATATGACGTACAACGTTATGAACTATTACGTTGTAACGCATGACGTTATATTGCATCACTATAGGACGTGTAACGTTATGTTGCATCACTATAGGACGTATAGCGTCTAATACTATTGCGTTATAATGTATAAAGGTATATTGCATCACTATATGACGTATAACGTTATGAACTATTACGTTATAACGTATAACGGTATATTGCATCATGCATAGGACGTATAACGTTATATTGCATCACTATAGGACGTATAACGTTATATTGCATCACTATAGGACGTATAACGTTATATTGCATCACTATAGGACGTGTAATGTTATATTGCATCACTATTTCACGTATAACGTTTTGTACTATTACGTAATAACGTATAGCGTTACATTTCATCACTATAGGACGTATAACGTTATATTGCATCACTATATCAAGTATACCGTTATAAACTACTACATTATAACGTATAACGTTATATTGCATCACCATGTGACGTATAAAGTTTTGTACTATTACGTAATATCGTATAACGAAATATTGCATGGCTATAGGACGTATAACGTTATATTGCATCACTACATGAAGTATACCGTTATGAACTATTACATTATACCGTATAACGTTATATTGCATCACCATGTGTCGTATAACGTTTTGTACTATTACATAGTAACGTATAACGTTATATTGCATTACTATCTGACGTTTAACGTTATGAACTATTACGTTATAACGCATAACGTTATATTGCCTCACCATATGACGTATAACGTTATGATCTATGACGTTATAACACCTAACGTTATATTGCATCACTATAGGACGTATAACGTCATATTGCATCACTATATGACGTGTAACGTTTCGTACTATTACGTAATAACGAATAACGTTATATTTCCTCACTATATAATGTTTAGCGTTTTGAACCACTACGTAATAACGAATAACTTTAATTGCATCAGTATATGACGTATAACGTTATGAACTATTACATTATAACGTATAACGTTATATTGCATCACTATAGGACGTATAACATTATATTGCGTCAGTATATGAAGTATAACGTTATACACTATTACGATATAACGTATAACATTATATTGCATCACTATAGGACGTATAACATTATATGCTATTACGTTATAACGTATAACGTTATATTGCATCACTATAGGACGTATAACGTTATATTGCATCACTATAGGACGTATAGCGTCATATACTATTGCGCTATAATGTATAACGGTATATTGCATCACTATATGACGTACAACGTTATGAACTATTACGTTGTAACGCATGACGTTATATTGCATCACTATAGGACGTGTAACGTTATATTGCATCACTATAGGACGTATAGCGTCTAATACTATTGCGTTATAATGTATAAAGGTATATTGCATCACTATAGGACGTATAACGTTATATTGCATTACTATAGGACGTATAACGTTATATTGCATCACTACAGGACGTGTAATGTTATATTGCATCACTATTTGACGTATAACGTTTTGTACTATTACGTAATAACGTATAGCGTTACATTGCATCACTATAGGACGTATAACGTTATATTGCATCACTATATCAAGTATACCGTTATAAACTACTACATTATAACGTACAACGTTATAGTGCATCACCATGTGACGTATAAAGTTTTGTACTATTACGTAATATCGTATAACGAAATATTGCATCGCTATAGGACGTATAACGTTATATTGCATCACTACATGAAGTATACCGTTATGAACTATTACATTATACCGTATAACGTTATATTGCATCACCATGTGACGTATAACGTTTTGTACTATTACATAGTAACGTATAACGTTATATTGCATCACTATATGACGTATAACGTTATATGCTATACGTTGTAACGTATAACGTTATATTGCATTACTATATGACGTTTAACGTTATGAACTATTACGTTATAACGCATAACGTTATATTGCATCACTATAGGACGTGTATCGTTATATTGCACCACTATATGAAGTATACCGTTATGAAATATTACATTATAACGTATAACGTTATATTGCATCACTATATGACGTATAACGTAGTATGCTATAGGTTATAACGTATAACGTTATATTGCATTACTATATGACGTTTAACGTTATGAACTATTACGTTATAACGCATAACGTTATATTGCCTCACCATATGACGTATAACGTTATGATCTATGACGTTATAACACCTAACGTTATATTGCATCACTATAGGACGTATAACGTCATATTGCATCACTATATGACGTGTAACGTTTCGTACTATTACGTAATAAGGAATAACGTTATATTGCTTCACTATATGATGTTTAGCGTTTTGAACCACTACGTAATAACGAATAACTTTAATTGCATCAGTATATGACGTATAACGTTATGAACTAGTACAGTATAACGTATAACGTTATATTGCATCACTATAGGACGTATAACATTATATTGCCTCAGTATATGAAGTATAGCGTCATACACTATTGCGCTATAATGTATAACGTTATATTGCATCACTATATGACGTACAACGTTATGAACTATTACGTTGTAACGCATAACGTTATATTGCATCACTATAGGACGTATAACGTTATATTGCATCACTATAGGACGTATAGCGTCATATACTATTGCGCTATAATGTATAACGGTATATTGCATCACTATATGACGTACAACGTTATGAACTATTACGTTGTAACGCATGACGTTATATTGCATCACTATAGGACGTGTATCGTTATATTGCATCACTATAGGACGTATAGCGTCTAATACTATTGCGTTATAATGTATAAAGGTATATTGCATCACTATATGACGTATAACGTTAAGAACTATTACGTTATAACGCATAACGGTATATTGCATCATGCATAGGACGTATATCGTTATATTGCACCACTATAGGACGTATAACGTTATATTGCATCACTATAGGACGTATAACGTTATATTGCATCACTATAGGACGTGTAATGTTATATTGCATCACTATTTGACGTATAACGTTTTGTACTATTACGTAATAACGTATAGCGTTACATTGCATCACTATAGGACGTATAACGTTATATTGCATCACTATATCAAATATACCGTTATAAACTACTACATTATAACGTATAACGTTATATTGCATCACCATATGACGTATTAAGTTTTGTACTATTACGTAATATCGTATAACGAAATATTGCATCGCTATAGGACGTATAACGTTATATTGCATCACTACATGAAGTATACCGTTAATGAACTATTACATTATACCGTATAACGTTATATTGCATCACCATGTGACGTATAACGTTTTGTACTATTACGTAATAACGTATAGCGTTACATTGCATCACTATAGGACGTATAACGTTATATTGCATCACTATATCAAGTATACCGTTATAAACTACTACATTATAACGTATAACGTTATATTGCATCACCATGTGACGTATAAAGTTTTGTACTATTACGTAATATCGTATAACGAAATATTGCATCACTATAGGACGTATAACGTTATATATTATTACGTTATGACGTATAACGCTATATTGCATCACCATGTGACGTATAACGTTTTGTACTATTACGTAATAGCGCATAAAGTTATATTGCATCACTATATGACGTATAACGCTATATTGCATCACTATAGGACGTATAGCGTCATATACTATTGCGTTATAATGTATAACGGTATACTGTATCACTATATGACGCATAACGTTATGACCTATTACGTTATAACGCATAACGTTATATTGCATCACTAAATTAGTATAACGTTATATTGCATTACTATAAGACGTATAACGTTATATTTTATTACGTTATAACGTATAACGTTATATTGCATTACTATGTGACGTTTAACGTTATGAACTCTTACGTTATAACGTATAACGTTATATTGCATCACCATGTGACGTATAACGATATATTGCATCACAATAGGACGTATAACGTCATATTGCATCACTATATGACGTATAACGTAGTATGCTATACGTTATAACGTATAACGTTATATTGCATTACTATATGACGTTTAACGTTATGAACTATTACGTTATAACGCATAACGTTATATTGCCTCACCATATGACGTATAACGTTATGATCTATGACGTTATAACACCTAACGTTATATTGCATCACTATAGGACGTATAACGTCATATTGCATCACTATATGACGTGTAACGTTTCGTACTATTACGTAATAACGAATAACGTTATATTGCTTCACTATATGATGTTTAGCGTTTTGAACCACTACGTAATAACGAATAACTTTAATTGCATCAGTATATGACGTATAACGTTATGAACTATTACATTATAACGTATAACGTTATATTGCATCACTATAGGACGTATAACATTATATTGCCTCAGTATATGAAGTATAACGTTATACACTATTACGATATAACGTATAACATTATATTGCATCACTATAGGACGTATAACGTTATATGCTATTAAGTTATAACGTATAACGTTATATTGCATCACTATAGGACGTATAACGTTATATTGCATCACTATAGGACGTATAGCGTCATATACTATTGCGCTATAATGTATAACGGTATATTGCATCACTATATGACGTAAAACGTTATGAACTATTACGTTGTAACGCATGACGTTATATTGCATCACTATAGGACGTGTAACGTTATATTGCATCACTATAGGACGTATAGCGTCTAATACTATTGCGTTATAATGTATAAAGGTATATTGCATCACTATATGACGTATAACGTTAAGAACTATTACGTTATAACGCATAACGGTATATTGCATCATGCATAGGACGTATATCGTTATATTGCACCAATATAGGACGTATAACGTTATATTGCATCACTATAGGACGTATAACGTTATATTGCATCACTATAGGACGTGTAATGTTATATTGCATCACTATTTGACGTATAACGTTTTGTACTATTACGTAATAACGTATAGCGTTACATTGCATCACTATAGGACGTATAACGTTATATTGCATCACTATATCAAGTATACCGTTATAAACTACTACATTATAACGTATGACGTTATATTGCATCACCATGTGACGTATAAAGTTTTGTACTATTACGTAATATCGTATAACGAAATATTGCATCGCTATAGGACGTATAACGTTATATTGCATCACTATATCAAGTATACCGTTATAAACTACTACGTTATAACGTATGACGTTATATTGCATCACCATGTGACGTATAAAGTTTTGTACTATTACGTTATAACGCATAACGTTATATTGCATCACTATAGGACGTATATCGTTATATTGCACCACTATATGAAGTATACCGTTATGAAATATTACATTATAACGTATAACGTTATATTGCATCACCATGTGACGTATAACGATATATTGCATCACAATAGGACGTATAACGTCATATTGCATCACTATATGACGTTATAACGTAGTATGCTATACGTTATAACGTATAACGTTATATTGCATTACTATATGACGTTTAACGTTATGAACTATTACGTTATAACGCATAACGTTATATTGCCTCACCATATGACGTATAACGTTATGATCTATGACGTTATAACACCTAACGTTATATTGCATCACTATAGGACGTATAACGTCATATTGCATCACTATATGACGTATAACGTTTCGTACTATTACGTAATAACGAATAACGTTATATTGCTTCACTATATGATGTTTAGCGTTTTGAACCACTACGTAATAACGAATAACTTTAATTGCATCAGTATATGACGTATAACGTTATGAACTATTACATTATAACGTATAACGTTATATTGCATCACTATAGGACGTATAACATTGTATTGCCTCAGTATATGAAGTATAACGTTATACACTATTACGATATAACGTATAACATTATATTGCCTCAGTATATGAAGTATAACGTTATACACTATTACGATATAACGTATAACATTATATTGCATCACTATAGGACGTATAACGTTATATGCTATTACGTTATAACGTATAACGTTATATTGCATCACTATAGGACGTGTAACGTTATATTGCATCACTATAGGACGTATAGCGTCTAATACTATTGCGTTATAATGTATAAAGGTATATTGCATTTCTATATGACGTTTAACGTTATGAACTATTACGTTATAACGCATAACGTTATATTGCCTCACCATATGACGTATAACGTTATGATCTATGACGTTATAACACCTAACGTTATATTGCATCACTATAGGACGTATAACGTCATATTGCATCACTATATGACGTATAACGTTTCGTACTATTACGTAATAACGAATAACGTTATATTGCTTCACTATATGATGTTTAGCGTTTTGGACCACTACGTAATAACGAATAACTTTAATTGCATCAGTATATGACGTATAACGTTATGAACTATTACATTATAACGTATAACGTTATATTGCATCACTATAGGACGTATAACATTATATTGCCTCAGTATATGAAGTATAACGTTATACACTATTACGATATAACGTATAACATTATATTGCCTCAGTATATGAAGTATAACGTTATACACTATTACGATATAACGTATAACATTATATTGCATCACTATAGGACGTATAACGTTATATGCTATTACGTTATAACGTATAACGTTATATTGCATCACTATAGGACGTATAACGTTATATTGCATCACTATAGGACGTATAACGTTATATTGCATCACTATAGGACGTGTAATGTTATATTGCATCACTATTTCACGTATAACGTTTTGTACTATTACGTAATAACGTATAGCCTTACATTTCATCACTATAGGACGTATAACGTTATATTGCATCACTATATCAAGTATACCGTTATAAACTACTACATTATAACGTATAACGTTATATTGCATCACCATGTGACGTATAAAGTTTTGTACTATTACGTAATATCGTATAACGAAATATTGCATGGCTATAGGACGTATAACGTTATATTGCATCACTACATGAAGTATACCGTTATGAACTATTACATTATACCGTATAACGTTATATTGCATCACCATGTGTCGTATAACGTTTTGTACTATTACATAGTAACGTATAACGTTATATTGCATTACTATATGACGTTTAACGTTATGAACTATTACGTTATAACGCATAACGTTATATTGCCTCACCATATGACGTATAACGTTATGATCTATGACGTTATAACACCTAACGTTATATTGCATCACTATAGGACGTATAACGTCATATTGCATCACTATATGACGTGTAACGTTTCGTACTATTACGTAATAACGAATAACGTTATATTTCCTCACTATATGATGTTTAGCGTTTTGAACCACTACGTAATAACGAATAACTTTAATTGCATCAGTATATGACGTATAACGTTATGAACTATTACATTATAACGTATAACGTTATATTGCATCACTATAGGACGTATAACATTATATTGCCTCAGTATATGAAGTATAACGTTATACACTATTACGATATAACGTATAACATTATATTGCATCACTATAGGACGTATAACGTTATATGCTATTACGTTATAACGTATAACGTTATATTGCATCACTATAGGACGTATAACGTTATATTGCATCACTATAGGACGTATAGCGTCATATACTATTGCGCTATAATGTATAACGGTATATTGCATCACTATATGACGTAAAACGTTATGAACTATTACGTTGTAACGCATGACGTTATATTGCATCACTATAGGACGTGTAACGTTATATTGCATCACTATAGGACGTATAGAGTCTAATACTATTGCGTTATAATGTATAACGGTATATTGCATCACTATATGACGTATAACGTTATGAACTATTACGTTATAACGCATAACGGTATATTGCATCATGCATAAGACGTATAACGTTATATTGCATCACTATAGGACGTATAGCGTTATATTGCATCACTATAGGACGTATAACGTTATGTTGCATCACTATAGGACGTGTAATGTTATATTGCATCACTATTTGACGTATAACGTTTTGTACTATTACGTAATAACGTATAGCGTTACATTGCATCACTATAGGACGTATAACGTTATACTGCACCACTATATCAAGTATACCGTTATAAACTACTACATTATAACGTATAACGTTATATTGCATCACCATGTGACGTATAAAGTTTTGTACTATTACGTAATATCGTATAACGAAATATTGCATCGCTATAGGACGTATAACGTTATATTGCATCACTACATGAAGTATACCGTTATGAACTATTACATTATACCGTATAACGTTATATTGCATCTCCATGAGACGTATAACGTTTTGTACTATTACATAGTAACGTATAACGTTATATTGCATCACTATATGACGTATAACGTTATATTGCATCACTAAATTAGTATAACGTTATATTGCATTACTATAGGACGTATAACGTTATATGCTATTACGTTATAACGTATAACGTTATATGCTATTACGTTATAACGTATAACGTTATATTGCATTACAATATGACGTTTAACGTTATGAACTATTACGTTATAACGCATAACGTTATATTGCATCACTATAGGACGTATATCGTTATATTGCACCACTATATGAAGTATACCGTTATGAAATATTACATTATAACGTATAACGTTATATTGCATCACCATGTGACGTATAACGATATATTGCATCACAATAGGACGTATAACGTCATATTGCATCACTATATGACGTTATAACGTAGTATGCTATACGTTATAACGTATAACGTTATATTGCATTACTATATGACGTTTAACGTTATGAACTATTACGTTATAACGCATAACGTTATATTGCCTCACCATATGACGTATAACGTTATGATCTATGACGTTATAACACCTAACGTTATATTGCATCACTATAGGACGTATAACGTCATATTGCATCACTATATGACGTATAACGTTTCGTACTATTACGTAATAACGAATAACGTTATATTGCTTCACTATATGATGTTTAGCGTTTTGAACCACTACGTAATAACGAATAACTTTAATTGCATCAGTATATGACGTATAACGTTATGAACTATTACATTATAACGTATAACGTTATATTGCATCACTATAGGACGTATAACATTATATTGCCTCAGTATATGAAGTATAACGTTATACACTATTACGATATAACGTATAACATTATATTGCCTCAGTATATGAAGTATAACGTTATACACTATTACGATAAAACGTATAACATTATATTGCATCACTATAGGACGTATAACGTTATATGCTATTACGTTATAACGTATAACGTTATATTGCATCACTATAGGACGTGTAACGTTATATTGCATCACTATAGGACGTATAGCGTCTTATACTATTGCGTTATAATGTATAAAGGTATATTGCATTTCTATATGACGTTTAACGTTATGAACTATTACGTTATAACGCATAACGTTATATTGCCTCACCATATGACGTATAACGTTATGATCTATGACGTTATAACACCTAACGTTATATTGCATCACTATAGGACGTATAACGTCATATTGCATCACTATATGACGTATAACGTTTCGTACTATTACGTAATAACGAATAACGTTATATTGCTTCACTATATGATGTTTAGCGTTTTGGACCACTACGTAATAACGAATAACTTTAATTGCATCAGTATATGACGTATAACGTTATGAACTATTACATTATAACGTATAACGTTATATTGCATCACTATAGGACGTATAACATTATATTGCCTCAGTATATGAAGTATAACGTTATACACTATTACGATATAACGTATAACATTATATTGCCTCAGTATATGAAGTATAACGTTATACACTATTACGATATAACGTATAACATTATATTGCATCACTATAGGACGTATAACGTTATATGCTATTACGTTATAACGTATAACGTTATATTGCATCACTATAGGGCGTATAACGTTATATTGCATCACTCTAGGACGTATAGCGTCATATACTATTGCGCTATAATGTATAACGGTATATTGCATCACTATATGACGTACAACGTTATGAACTATTACGTTGTAACGCATGACGTTATATTGCATCACTATAGGACGTGTAACGTTATGTTGCATCACTATAGGACGTATAGCGTCTAATACTATTGCGTTATAATGTATAAAGGTATATTGCATCACTATATGACGTATAACGTTATGAACTATTACGTTATAACGCATAACGGTATATTGCATCATGCATAGGACGTATAACGTTATATTGCATCACTATAGGACGTATAACGTTATATTGCATCACTATAGGACGTATAACGTTATATTGCATCACTATAGGACGTGTAATGTTATATTGCATCACTATTTCACGTATAACGTTTTGTACTATTACGTAATAACGTATAGCGTTACATTTCATCACTATAGGACGTATAACGTTATATTGCATCACTATATCAAGTATACCGTTATAAACTACTACATTATAACGTATAACGTTATATTGCATCACCATGTGACGTATAAAGTTTTGTACTATTACGTAATATCGTATAACGAAATATTGCATGGCTATAGGACGTATAACGTTATATTGCATCACTACATGAAGTATACCGTTATGAACTATTACATTATACCGTATAACGTTATATTGCATCACCATGTGTCGTATAACGTTTTGTACTATTACATAGTAACGTATAACGTTATATTGCATTACTATCTGACGTTTAACGTTATGAACTATTACGTTATAACGCATAACGTTATATTGCCTCACCATATGACGTATAATGTTATGATCTATGACGTTATAACACCTAACGTTATATTGCATCACTATAGGACGTATAACGTCATATTGCATCACTATATGACGTGTAACGTTTCGTACTATTACGTAATAACGAATAACGTTATATTTCCTCACTATATAATGTTTAGCGTTTTGAACCACTACGTAATAACGAATAACTTTAATTGCATCAGTATATGACGTATAACGTTATGAACTATTACATTATAACGTATAACGTTATATTGCATCACTATAGGACGTATAACATTATATTGCGTCAGTATATGAAGTATAACGTTATACACTATTACGATATAACGTATAACATTATATTGCATCACTATAGGACGTATAACGTTATATGCTATTACGTTATAACGTATAACGTTATATTGCATCACTATAGGACGTATAACGTTATATTGCATCACTATAGGACGTATAGCGTCATATACTATTGCGCTATAATGTATAACGGTATATTGCATCACTATATGACGTACAACGTTATGAACTATTACGTTGTAACGCATGACGTTATATTGCATCACTATAGGACGTGTAACGTTATATTGCATCACTATAGGACGTATAGCGTCTAATACTATTGCGTTATAATGTATAAAGGTATATTGCATCACTATAGGACGTATAACGTTATATTGCATTACTATAGGACGTATAACGTTATATTGCTTCACTACAGGACGTGTAATGTTATATTGCATCACTATTTGACGTATAACGTTTTGTACTATTACGTAATAACGTATAGCGTTACATTGCATCACTATAGGACGTATAACGTTATATTGCATCACTATATCAAGTATACCGTTATAAACTACTACATTATAACGTACAACGTTATAGTGCATCACCATGTGACGTATAAAGTTTTGTACTATTACGTAATATCGTATAACGAAATATTGCATCGCTATAGGACGTATAACGTTATATTGCATCACTACATGAAGTATACCGTTATGAACTATTACATTATACCGTATAACGTTATATTGCATCACCATGTGACGTATAACGTTTTGTACTATTACATAGTAACGTATAACGTTATATTGCATCACTATATGACGTATAACGTTATATGCTATACGTTGTAACGTATAACGTTATATTGCATTACTATATGACGTGTAACGTCTCGTACTATTACGTAATAAGGAATAACGTTATATTGCTTCACTATATGATGTTTAGCGTTTTGAACCACTACGTAATAACGAATAACTTTAATTGCATCAGTATATGACGTATAACGTTATGAACTAGTACAGTATAACGTATAACGTTATATTGCATCACTATAGGACGTATAACATTATATTGCCTCAGTATATGAAGTATAGCGTCATACACTATTGCGCTATAATGTATAACGTTATATTGCATCACTATATGACGTACAACGTTATGAACTATTACGTTGTAACGCATAACGTTATATTGCATCACTATAGGACGTATAACGTTATATTGCATCACTATAGGACGTATAGCGTCATATACTATTGCGCTATAATGTATAACGGTATATTGCATCACTATATGACGTACAACGTTATGAACTATTACGTTGTAACGCATGACGTTATATTGCATCACTATAGGACGTGTATCGTTATATTGCATCACTATAGGACGTATAGCGTCTAATACTATTGCGTTATAATGTATAAAGGTATATTGCATCACTATATGACGTATAACGTTAAGAACTATTACGTTATAACGCATAACGGTATATTGCATCATGCATAGGACGTATATCGTTATATTGCACCACTATAGGACGTATAACGTTATATTGCATCACTATAGGACGTATAACGTTATATTGCATCACTATAGGACGTGTAATGTTATATTGCATCACTATTTGACGTATAACGTTTTGTACTATTACGTAATAACGCATAGCGTTACATTGCATCACTATAGGACGTATAACGTTATATTGCATCACTATATCAAATATACCGTTATAAACTACTACATTATAACGTATAACGTTATATTGCATCACCATATGACGTATTAAGATTTGTACTATTACGTAATATCGTATAACGAAATATTGCATCGCTATAGGACGTATAACGTTATATTGCATCACTACATGAAGTATACCGTTAATGAACTATTACATTATACCGTATAACGTTATATTGCATCACCATGTGACGTATAACGTTTTGTACTATTACGTAATAACGTATAGCGTTACATTGCATCACTATAGGACGTATAACGTTATATTGCATCACTATATCAAGTATACCGTTATAAACTACTACATTATAACGTATAACGTTATATTGCATCACCATGTGACGTATAAAGTTTTGTACTATTACGTAATATCGTATAACGAAATATTGCATCACTATAGGACGTATAACGTTATATATTATTACGTTATGACGTATAACGCTATATTGCATCACCATGTGACGTATAACGTTTTGTACTATTACGTAATAGCGCATAAAGTTATATTGCATCACTATATGACGTATAACGCTATATTGCATCACTATAGGACGTATAGCGTCATATACTATTGCGTTATAATGTATAACGGTATACTGTATCACTATATGACGCATAACGTTATGACCTATTACGTTATAACGCATAACGTTATATTGCATCACTAAATTAGTATAACGTTATATTGCATTACTATAAGACGTATAACGTTATATTTTATTACGTTATAACGTATAACGTTATATTGCATTACTATGTGACGTTTAACGTTATGAACTCTTACGTTATAACGTATAACGTTATATTGCATCACCATGTGACGTATAACGATATATTGCATCACAATAGGACGTATAACGTCATATTGCATCACTATATGACGTATAACGTAGTATGCTATACGTTATAACGTATAACGTTATATTGCATTACTATATGACGTTTAACGTTATGAACTATTACGTTATAACGCATAACGTTATATTGCCTCACCATATGACGTATAACGTTATGATCTATGACGTTATAACACCTAACGTTATATTGCATCACTATAGGACGTATAACGTCATATTGCATCACTATATGACGTGTAACGTTTCGTACTATTACGTAATAACGAATAACGTTATATTGCTTCACTATATGATGTTTAGCGTTTTGAACCACTACGTAATAACGAATAACTTTAATTGCATCAGTATATGACGTATAACGTTATGAACTATTACATTATAACGTATAACGTTATATTGCATCACTATAGGACGTATAACATTATATTGCCTCAGTATATGAAGTATAACGTTATACACTATTACGATATAACGTATAACATTATATTGCATCACTATAGGACGTATAACGTTATATGCTATTACGTTATAACGTATAACGTTATATTGCATCACTATAGGACGTATAACGTTATATTGCATCACTATAGGACGTATAGCGTCATATACTATTGCGCTATAATGTATAACGGTATATTGCATCACTATATGACGTAAAACGTTATGAACTATTACGTTATAACGCATGACGTTATATTGCATCACTATAGGACGTGTAACGTTATATTGCATCACTATAGGACGTATAGCGTCTAATACTATTGCGTTATAATGTATAAAGGTATATTGCATCACTATATGACGTATAACGTTAAGAACTATTACGTTATAACGCATAACGGTATATTGCATCATGCATAGGACGTATATCGTTATATTGCACCAATATAGGACGTATAACGTTATATTGCATCACTATAGGACGTATAACGTTATATTGCATCACTATAGGACGTGTAATGTTATATTGCATCACTATTTGACGTATAACGTTTTGTACTATTACGTAATAACGTATAGCGTTACATTGCATCACTATAGGACGTATAACGTTATATTGCATCACTATATCAAGTATACCGTTATAAACTACTACATTATAACGTATAACGTTATATTGCATCACCATGTGACGTATAAAGTTTTGTACTATTACGTAATATCGTATAACGAAATATTGCATCGCTATAGGACGTATAACGTTATATTGCATCACTATATCAAGTATACCGTTATAAACTACTACGTTATAACGTATGACGTTATATTGCATCACCATGTGACGTATAAAGTTTTGTACTATTACGTTATAACGCATAACGTTATATTGCATCACTATAGGACGTATATCGTTATATTGCACCACTATATGAAGTATACCGTTATGAAATATTACATTATAACGTATAACGTTATATTGCATCACCATGTGACGTATAACGATATATTGCATCACAATAGGACGTATAACGTCATATTGCATCACTATATGACGTTATAACGTAGTATGCTATACGTTATAACGTATAACGTTATATTGCATTACTATATGACGTTTAACGTTATGAACTATTACGTTATAACGCATAACGTTATATTGCCTCACCATATGACGTATAACGTTATGATCTATGACGTTATAACACCTAACGTTATATTGCATCACTATAGGACGTATAACGTCATATTGCATCACTATATGACGTATAACGTTTCGTACTATTACGTAATAACGAATAACGTTATATTGCTTCACTATATGATGTTTAGCGTTTTGAACCACTACGTAATAACGAATAACTTTAATTGCATCAGTATATGACGTATAACGTTATGAACTATTACATTATAACGTATAACGTTATATTGCATCACTATAGGACGTATAACATTATATTGCCTCAGTATATGAAGTATAACGTTATACACTATTACGATATAACGTATAACATTATATTGCCTCAGTATATGAAGTATAACGTTATATACTATTGCGTTATAACGTATAACGTTGTATTGCATCACTATAGGACGTATACCGTTATGAACTATTACGTTATAACGTATAACGTTATATTGCATCACTATAGGACGTGTAACGTTATATTGCATCACTATAGGACGTATAGCGTCTAATACTATTGCGTTATAATGTATAAAGGTATATTGCATTTCTATATGACGTTTAACGTTATGAACTATTACGTTATAACGCATAACGTTATATTGCCTCACCATATGACGTATAACGTTATGATCTATGACGTTATAACACCTAACGTTATATTGCATCACTATAGGACGTATAACGTCATATTGCATCACTATATGACGTATAACGTTTCGTACTATTACGTAATAACGAATAACGTTATATTGCTTCACTATATGATGTTTAGCGTTTTGGACCACTACGTAATAACGAATAACTTTAATTGCATCAGTATATGACCTATAACGTTATGAACTATTACATTATAACGTATAACGTTATATTGCATCACTATAGGACGTATAACATTATATTGCCTCAGTATATGAAGTATAACGTTATACACTATTACGATATAACGTATAACATTATATTGCCTCAGTATATGAAGTATAACGTTATACACTATTACGATATAACGTATAACATTATATTGCATCACTATAGGACGTATAACGTTATATGCTATTACGTTATAACGTATAACGTTATATTGCATCACTATAGGACGTATAACGTTATATTGCATCACTATAGGACGTATAACGTTATATTGCATCACTATAGGACGTGTAATGTTATATTGCATCACTATTTCACGTATAACGTTTTGTACTATTACGTAATAACGTATAGCGTTACATTTCATCACTATAGGACGTATAACGTTATATTGCATCACTATATCAAGTATACCGTTATAAACTACTACATTATAACGTATAACGTTATATTGCATCACCATGTGACGTATAAAGTTTTGTACTATTACGTAATATCGTATAACGAAATATTGCATGGCTATAGGACGTATAACGTTATATTGCATCACTACATGAAGTATACCGTTATGAACTATTACATTATACCGTATAACGTTATATTGCATCACCATGTGTCGTATAACGTTTTGTACTATTACATAGTAACGTATAACGTTATATTGCATCACTATATGACGTTTAACGTTATGAACTATTACGTTATAACGCATAACGTTATATTGCCTCACCATATGACGTATAACGTTATGATCTATGACGTTATAACACCTAACGTTATATTGCATCACTATAGGACGTATAACGTCATATTGCATCACTATATGACGTGTAACGTTTCGTACTATTACGTAATAACGAATAACGTTATATTTCCTCACTATATGATGTTTAGCGTTTTGAACCACTACGTAATAACGAATAACTTTAATTGCATCAGTATATGACGTATAACGTTATGAACTATTACATTATAACGTATAACGTTATATTGCATCACTATAGGACGTATAACATTATATTGCCTCAGTATATGAAGTATAACGTTATACACTATTACGATATAACGTATAACATTATATTGCATCACTATAGGACGTATAACGTTATATGCTATTACGTTATAACGTATAACGTTATATTGCATCACTATAGGACGTATAACGTTATATTGCATCACTATAGGACGTATAGCGTCATATACTATTGCGCTATAATGTATAACGGTATATTGCATCACTATATGACGTAAAACGTTATGAACTATTACGTTGTAACGCATGACGTTATATTGCATCACTATAGGACGTGTAACGTTATATTGCATCACTATAGGACGTATAGCGTCTAATACTATTGCGTTATAATGTATAAAGGTATATTGCATCACTATATGACGTATAACGTTAAGAACTATTACGTTATAACGCATAACGGTATATTGCATCATGCATAGGACGTATATCGTTATATTGCACCAATATAGGACGTATAACGTTATATTGCATCACTATAGGACGTATAACGTTATATTGCATCACTATAGGACGTGTAATGTTATATTGCATCACTATTTGACGTATAACGTTTTGTACTATTACGTAATAACGTATAGCGTTACATTGCATCACTATAGGACGTATAACGTTATATTGCATCACTATATCAAGTATACCGTTATAAACTACTACATTATAACGTATGACGTTATATTGCATCACCATGTGACGTATAAAGTTTTGTACTATTACGTAATATCGTATAACGAAATATTGCATCGCTATAGGACGTATAACGTTATATTGCATCACTACATGAAGTATACCGTTATGAACTATTACATTATACCGTATAACGTTATATTGCATCACCATGTGACGTATAACGTTTTGTACTATTGCGTAATAACGTATAGCGTTACATTGCATCACTATAGCACGTATAACGTTATAATGCATCACTATATCAAGTATACCGTTATAAAGTACTACATTATAACGTATAACGTCATATTGCATCACCATGTGACGTATAACGATATATTGCATCACAATAGGACGTATAACGTCATATTGCATCACTATATGACGTATAACGTAGTATGCTATACGTTATAACGTATAACGTTATATTGCATTACTATATGACGTTTAACGTTATGAACTATTACGTTATAACGCATAACGTTATATTGCCTCACCATATGACGTATAACGTTATGATCTATGACGTTATAACACCTAACGTTAAATTGCATCACTATAGGACGTATAACGTCTTATTGCATCACTATATGACGTATAACGTTTCGTACTATTACGTAATAACGAAAAACGTTATATTGCTTCACTATATGATGTTTAGCGTTTTGAACCACTACGTAATAACGAATAACTTTAATTGCATCAGTATATGACGTATAACGTTATGAACTATTACATTATAACGTATAACGTTATATTGCATCACTATAGGACGTATAACATTATATTGCCTCAGTATATGAAGTATAACGTTATACACTATTACGATATAACGTATAACATTATATTGCCTCAGTATATGAAGTATAACGTTATACACTATTACGATATAACGTATAACATTATATTGCATCACTATGGGACGTATAACGTTATATGCTATTACGTTATAACGTATAACGTTATATTGCATCACTATAGGACGTGTAACGTTATATTGCATCACTATAGGACGTATAGCGTCTAATACTATTGCGTTATAATGTATAAAGGTATATTGCATTACTATATGACGTTTAACGTTATGAACTATTACGTTATAACGCATAACGTTATATTGCCTCACCATATGACGTATAACGTTATGATCTATGACGTTATAACACCTAACGTTATATTGCATCACTATAGGACGTATAACGTCATATTGCATCACTATATGACGTATAACGTTTCGTACTATTACGTAATAACGAATAACGTTATATTGCTTCACTATATGATGTTTAGCGTTTTGAACCACTACGTAATAACGAATAACTTTAATTGCATCAGTATATGACGTATAACGTTATGAACTATTACATTATAACGTATAACGTTATATTGCATCACTATAGGACGTATAACATTATATTGCCTCAGTATATGAAGTATAACGTTATACACTATTACGATATAACGTATAACATTATATTGCCTCAGTATATGAAGTATAACGTTATACAATATTACGATATAGCGTATAACATTATATTGCATCACTATAGGACGTATAACGTTATATGCTATTACGTTATAACGTATAACGTTATATTGCATCACTATAGGACGTATAACGTTATATTGCATCACTATAGGACGTATAGCGTCATATACTATTGCGCTATAATGTATAACGGTATATTGCATCACTATATGACGTACAACGTTATGAACTATTACGTTGTAACGCATGACGTTATATTGCATCACTATAGGACGTGTAACGTTATGTTGCATCACTATAGGACGTATAGCGTCTAATACTATTGCGTTATAATGTATAAAGGTATATTGCATCACTATATGACGTATAACGTTATGAACTATTACGTTATAACGCATAACGGTATATTGCATCATGCATAGGACGTATAACGTTATATTGCATCACTATAGGACGTATAACGTTATATTGCATCACTATAGGACGTATAACGTTATATTGCATCACTATAGGACGTGTAATGTTATATTGCATCACTATTTCACGTATAACGTTTTGTACTATTACGTAATAACGTATAGCGTTACATTTCATCACTATAGGACGTATAACGTTATATTGCATCACTATATCATGTATACCGTTATAAACTACTACATTATAACGTATGACGTTATATTGCATCACCATGTGACGTATAAAGTTTTGTACTATTACGTAATATCGTATAACGAAATATTGCATCGCTATAGGACGGATAACGTTATATTGCATCACTACATGAAGTATACCGTTATGAACTATTACATTATACCGTATAACGTTATATTGCATCACCATGTGTCGTATAACGTTTTGTACTATTACATAGTAACGTATAACGTTATATTGCATTACTATCTGACGTTTAACGTTATGAACTATTACGTTATAACGCATAACGTTATATTGCCTCACCATATGACGTATAACGTTATGATCTATGACGTTATAACACCTAACGTTATATTGCATCACTATAGGACGTATAACGTCATATTGCATCACTATATGACGTGTAACCTTTCGTACTATTACGTAATAACGAATAACGTTATATTTCCTCACTATATGATGTTTAGCGTTTTGAACCACTACGTAATAACGAATAACTTTAATTGCATCAGTATATGACGTATAACGTTATGAACTATTACATTATAACGTATAACGTTATATTGCATCACTATAGGACGTATAACATTATATTGCCTCAGTATATGAAGTATAACGTTATACACTATTACGATATAACGTATAACATTATATTGCATCACTATAGGACGTATAACGTTATATGCTATTACGTTATAACGTATAACGTTATATTGCATCACTATAGGACGTATAACGTTATATTGCATCACTATAGGACGTATAGCGTCATATACTATTGCGCAATAATGTATAACGGTATATTGCATCACTATATGACGTACAACGTGATGAACTATTACGTTGTAACGCATGACGTTATATTGCATCACTATAGGACGTGTAACGTTATATTGCATCACTATAGGACGTATAGCGTCTAATACTATTGCGTTATAATGTATAAAGGTATATTGCATCACTATAGGACGTATAACGTTATATTGCATTACTATAGGACGTATAACGTTATATTGCATCACTATATGACGTATAACGTTTCGTACTATTACGTAATAACGAATAACGTTATATTGCTTCACTATATGATGTTTAGCGTTTTGAACCACTACGTAATAACGAATAACTTTAATTGCATCAGTATATGACGTATAACGTTATGAACTATTACATTATAACGTATAACGTTATATTGCATCACTATAGGACGTATAACATTATATTGCCTCAGTATATGAAGTATAACGTTATACACTATTACGATATAACGTATAACATTATATTGCCTCAGTATATGAAGTATAACGTTATACACTATTACGATATAACGTATAACATTATATTGCATCACTATAGGACGTATAACGTTATATGCTATTACGTTATAACGTATAACGTTATATTGCATCACTATAGGACGTGTAACGTTATATTGCATCACTATAGGACGTATAGCGTCTAATACTATTGCGTTATAATGTATAAAGGTATATTGCATTTCTATATGACGTTTAACGTTATGAACTATTACGTTATAACGCATAACGTTATATTGCCTCACCATATGACGTATAACGTTATGATCTATGACGTTATAACACCTAACGTTATATTGCATCACTATAGGACGTATAACGTCATATTGCATCACTATATGACGTATAACGTTTCGTACTATTACGTAATAACGAATAACGTTATATTGCTTCACTATATGATGTTTAGCGTTTTGGACCACTACGTAATAACGAATAACTTTAATTGCATCAGTATATGACCTATAACGTTATGAACTATTACATTATAACGTATAACGTTATATTGCATCACTATAGGACGTATAACATTATATTGCCTCAGTATATGAAGTATAACGTTATACACTATTACGATATAACGTATAACATTATATTGCCTCAGTATATGAAGTATAACGTTATACACTATTACGATATAACGTATAACATTATATTGCATCACTATAGGACGTATAACGTTATATGCTATTACGTTATAACGTATAACGTTATATTGCATCACTATAGGACGTATAACGTTATATTGCATCACTATAGGACGTATAACGTTATATTGCATCACTATAGGACGTGTAATGTTATATTGCATCACTATTTCACGTATAACGTTTTGTACTATTACGTAATAACGTATAGCGTTACATTTCATCACTATAGGACGTATAACGTTATATTGCATCACTATATCAAGTATACCGTTATAAACTACTACATTATAACGTATAACGTTATATTGCATCACCATGTGACGTATAAAGTTTTGTACTATTACGTAATATCGTATAACGAAATATTGCATGGCTATAGGACGTATAACGTTATATTGCATCACTACATGAAGTATACCGTTATGAACTATTACATTATAACGTATAACGTTATATTGCATCACCATGTGACGTATAACGTTTTGTACTATTACATAGTAACGTATAACGTTATATTGCATTACTATATGACGTTTAACGTTATGAACTATTACGTTATAACGCATAACGTTATATTGCCTCACCATATGACGTATAACGTTATGATCTATGACGTTATAACACCTAACGTTATATTGCATCACTATAGGACGTATAACGTCATATTGCATCACTATATGACGTGTAACGTTTCGTACTATTACGTAATAACGAATAACGTTATATTTCCTCACTATATGATGTTTAGCGTTTTGAACCACTACGTAATAACGAATAACTTTAATTGCATCAGTATATGACGTATAACGTTATGAACTATTACATTATAACGTATAACGTTATATTGCATCACTATAGGACGTATAACATTATATTGCCTCAGTATATGAAGTATAACGTTATACACTATTACGATATAACGTATAACATTATATTGCATCACTATAGGACGTATAACGTTATATGCTATTACGTTATAACGTATAACGTTATATTGCATCACTATAGGACGTATAACGTTATATTGCATCACTATAGGACGTATAGCGTCATATACTATTGCGCTATAATGTATAACGGTATATTGCATCACTATATGACGTAAAACGTTATGAACTATTACGTTGTAACGCATGACGTTATATTGCATCACTATAGGACGTGTAACGTTATATTGCATCACTATAGGACGTATAGCGTCTAATACTATTGCGTTATAATGTATAAAGGTATATTGCATCACTATATGACGTATAACGTTAAGAACTATTACGTTATAACGCATAACGGTATATTGCATCATTCATAGGACGTATATCGTTATATTGCACCAATATAGGACGTATAACGTTATATTGCATCACTATAGGACGTATAACGTTATATTGCATCACTATAGGACGTGTAATGTTATATTGCATCACTATTTGACGTATAACGTTTTGTACTATTACGTAATAACGTATAGCGTTACATTGCATCACTATAGGACGTATAACGTTATATTGCATCACTATATCAAGTATACCGTTATAAACTACTACATTATAACGTATGACGTTATATTGCATCACCATGTGACGTATAAAGTTTTGTACTATTACGTAATATCGTATAACGAAATATTGCATCGCTATAGGACGTATAACGTTATATTGCATCACTACATGAAGTATACCGTTATGAACTATTACATTATACCGTATAACGTTATATTGCATCACCATGTGACGTATAACGTTTTGTACTATTGCGTAATAACGTATAGCGTTACATTGCATCACTATAGCACGTATAACGTTATAATGCATCACTATATCAAGTATACCGTTATAAAGTACTACATTATAACGTATAACGTCATATTGCATCACCATGTGACGTATAACGATATATTGCATCACAATAGGACGTATAACGTCATATTGCATCACTATATGACGTATAACGTAGTATGCTATACGTTATAACGTATAACGTTATATTGCATTACTATATGACGTTTAACGTTATGAACTATTACGTTATAACGCATAACGTTATATTGCCTCACCATATGACGTATAACGTTATGATCTATGACGTTATAACACCTAACGTTAAATTGCATCACTATAGGACGTATAACGTCTTATTGCATCACTATATGACGTATAACGTTTCGTACTATTACGTAATAACGAAAAACGTTATATTGCTTCACTATATGATGTTTAGCGTTTTGAACCACTACGTAATAACGAATAACTTTAATTGCATCAGTATATGACGTATAACGTTATGAACTATTACATTATAACGTATAACGTTATATTGCATCACTATAGGACGTATAACATTATATTGCCTCAGTATATGAAGTATAACGTTATACACTATTACGATATAACGTATAACATTATATTGCCTCAGTATATGAAGTATAACGTTATACAATATTACGATATAGCGTATAACATTATATTGCATCACTATAGGACGTATAACGTTATATGCTATTACGTTATAACGTATAACGTTATATTGCATCACTATAGGACGTATAACGTTATATTGCATCACTATAGGACGTATAGCGTCATATACTATTGCGCTATAATGTATAACGGTATATTGCATCACTATATGACGTACAACGTTATGAACTATTACGTTGTAACGCATGACGTTATATTGCATCACTATAGGACGTGTAACGTTATGTTGCATCACTATAGGACGTATAGCGTCTAATACTATTGCGTTATAATGTATAAAGGTATATTGCATCACTATATGACGTATAACGTTATGAACTATTACGTTATAACGCATAACGGTATATTGCATCATGCATAGGACGTATAACGTTATATTGCATCACTATAGGACGTATAACGTTATATTGCATCACTATAGGACGTATAACGTTATATTGCATCACTATAGGACGTGTAATGTTATATTGCATCACTATTTCACGTATAACGTTTTGTACTATTACGTAATAACGTATAGCGTTACATTTCATCACTATAGGACGTATAACGTTATATTGCATCACTATATCATGTATACCGTTATAAACTACTACATTATAACGTATGACGTTATATTGCATCACCATGTGACGTATAAAGTTTTGTACTATTACGTAATATCGTATAACGAAATATTGCATCGCTATAGGACGGATAACGTTATATTGCATCACTACATGAAGTATACCGTTATGAACTATTACATTATACCGTATAACGTTATATTGCATCACCATGTGTCGTATAACGTTTTGTACTATTACATAGTAACGTATAACGTTATATTGCATTACTATCTGACGTTTAACGTTATGAACTATTACGTTATAACGCATAACGTTATATTGCCTCACCATATGACGTATAACGTTATGATCTATGACGTTATAACACCTAACGTTATATTGCATCACTATAGGACGTATAACGTCATATTGCATCACTATATGACGTGTAACCTTTCGTACTATTACGTAATAACGAATAACGTTATATTTCCTCACTATATGATGTTTAGCGTTTTGAACCACTACGTAATAACGAATAACTTTAATTGCATCAGTATATGACGTATAACGTTATGAACTATTACATTATAACGTATAACGTTATATTGCATCACTATAGGACGTATAACATTATATTGCCTCAGTATATGAAGTATAACGTTATACACTATTACGATATAACGTATAACATTATATTGCATCACTATAGGACGTATAACGTTATATGCTATTACGTTATAACGTATAACGTTATATTGCATCACTATAGGACGTATAACGTTATATTGCATCACTATAGGACGTATAGCGTCATATACTATTGCGCAATAATGTATAACGGTATATTGCATCACTATATGACGTACAACGTGATGAACTATTACGTTGTAACGCATGACGTTATATTGCATCACTATAGGACGTGTAACGTTATATTGCATCACTATAGGACGTATAGCGTCTAATACTATTGCGTTATAATGTATAAAGGTATATTGCATCACTATAGGACGTATAACGTTATATTGCATTACTATAGGACGTATAACGTTATATTGCATCACTACAGGACGTGTAATGTTATATTGCATCACTATTTGACGTATAACGTTTTGTACTATTACGTAATATCGTATAACGAAATATTGCATCACTATAGGACGTATAACGTTATATATTATTACGTTATGACGTATAACGCTATATTGCATCACCATGTGACGTATAACGTTTTGTACTATTACATAGTAACGTATAACGTTATATTGCATCACTATATGACGTATAACGTTATATGCTATACGTTGTAACGTATAACGTTATATTGCATTACTATATGACGTTTAACGTTATGAACTATTACGTTATAACGCATAACGTTATATTGCATCACTATAGGACGTGTATCGTTATATTGCACCACTATATGAAGTATACCGTTATGAAATATTACATTATAACGTATAACGTTATATTGCATCACCATGTGACGTATAACGATATATTGCATCACAATTGGACGTATAACGTCATATTGCATCACTATATGACGTATAACGTAGTATGCTATACGTTCTAACGTATAATGTTATATTGCATTACTATATGACGTTTAACGTTATGAACTATTACGTTATAACGCATAATGTTATATTGCCTCACCATATGACGTATAACGTTATGATCTATGACGTTATAACACCTAACGTTATATTGCATCACTATAGGACGTATAACGTCATATTGCATCACTATATGACGTATAACGTTTCGTACTATTACGTAATAACGAATAACGTTATATTGCTTCACTATATGATGTTTAGCGTTTTGAACCACTACGTAATAACGAATAACTTTAATTGCATCAGTATATGACGTATAACGTTATGAACTATTACATTATAACGTATAACGTTATATTGCATCACTATAGGACGTATAACATTATATTGCCTCAGTATATGAAGTATAACGTTATACACTATTACGATATAACGTATAACATTATATTGCCTCAGTATATGAAGTATAACGTTATACACTATTACGATATAACGTATAACATTATATTGCATCACTATAGGACGTATACCGTTATGAACTATTACGTTATAACGTATAACGTTATATTGCATCACTATAGGACGTGTAACGTTATATTGCATCACTATAGGACGTATAGCGTCTAATACTATTGCGTTATAATGTATAAAGGTATATTGCATTTCTATATGACGTTTAACGTTATGAACTATTACGTTATAACGCATAACGTTATATTGCCTCACCATATGACGTATAACGTTATGATCTATGACGTTATAACACCTAACGTTATATTGCATCACTATAGGACGTATAACGTCATATTGCATCACTATATGACGTATAACGTTTCGTACTATTACGTAATAACGAATAACGTTATATTGCTTCACTATATGATGTTTAGCGTTTTGGACCACTACGTAATAACGAATAACTTTAATTGCATCAGTATATGACGTATAACGTTATGAACTATTACATTATAACGTATAACGTTATATTGCATCACTATAGGACGTATAACATTATATTGCCTCAGTATATGAAGTATAACGTTATACACTATTACGATATAACGTATAACATTATATTGCCTCAGTATATGAAGTATAACGTTATACACTATTACGATATAACGTATAACATTATATTGCATCACTATAGGACGTATAACGTTATATGCTATTACGTTATAACGTATAACGTTATATTGCATCACTATAGGACGTATAACGTTATATTGCATCACTCTAGGACGTATAGCGTCATATACTATTGCGCTATAATGTATAACGGTATATTGCATCACTACATGAAGTATACCGTTATGAACTATTACATTATACCGTATAACGTTATATTGCATCACCATGTGACGTATAACGTTTTGTACTATTACATAGTAACGTATAATGTTATATTGCATCACTATATGACGTATAACGTTATATGCTATACGTTGTAACGTATAACGTTATATTGCATTACTATATGACGTTTAACGTTATGAACCATTACGTTATAACGCATAACGTTATATTGCATCACTATAGGACGTGTATCGTTATATTGCACCACTATATGAAGTATACCGTTATGAAATATTACATTATAACGTATAACGTTATATTGCATCACCATGTGACGTATAACGATATATTGCATCACAATTGGACGTATAACGTCATATTGCATCACTATATGACGTATAACGTAGTATGCTATACGTTCTAACGTATAATGTTATATTGCATTACTATATGACGTTTAACGTTATGAACTATTACGTTATAACGCATAACGTTATATTGCCTCACCATATGACGTATAACGTTATGATCTATGACGTTATAACACCTAACGTTATATTGCATCACTATAGGACGTATAACGTCATATTGCATCACTATATGACGTGTAACGTTTCGTACTATTACGTAATAACGAATAACGTTATATTGCTTCACTATATGATGTTTAGCGTTTTGAACCACTACGTAATAACGAATAACTTTAATTGCATCAGTATATGACGTATAACGTTATGAACTATTACATTATAACGTATAACGTTATATTGCATCACTATAGGACGTATAACATTATATTGCCTCAGTATATGAAGTATAGCGTCATACACTATTGCGCTATAATGTATAACGTTATATTGCATCACTATATGACGTACAACGTTATGAACTATTACGTTGTAACGCATAACGTTATATTGCATCACTATAGGACGTATAACGTTATATTGCATCACTATAGGACGTATAGCGTCATATACTATTGCGCTAAGATGTATAACGGTATATTGCATCACTATATGACGTACAACGTTATGAACTATTACGTTGTAACGCATGACGTTATATTGCATCACTATAGGACGTGTATCGTTATATTGCATCACTATAGGACGTATAGCGTCTAATACTATTGCGTTATAATGTATAAAGGTATATTGCATCACTATATGACGTATAACGTTAAGAACTATTACGTTATAACGCATAACGGTATATTGCATCATGCATAGGACGTATATCGTTATATTGCACCACTATAGGACGTATAACGTTATATTGCATCACTATAGGACGTATAACGTTATATTGCATCACTATAGGACGTGTAATGTTATATTGCATCACTATTTGACGTATAACGTTTTGTACTATTACGTAATAACGTATAGCGTTACATTGCATCACTATAGGACGTATAACGTTATATTGCATCACTATATCAAATATACCGTTATAAACTACTACATTATAACGTATAACGTTATATTGCATCACCATATGACGTATTAAGTTTTGTACTATTACGTAATATCGTATAACGAAATATTGCATCGCTATAGGACGTATAACGTTATATTGCATCACTACATGAAGTATACCGTTAATGAACTATTACATTATACCGTATAACGTTATATTGCATCACCATGTGACGTATAACGTTTTGTACTATTACGTAATAACGTATAGCGTTACATTGCATCACTATAGGACGTATAACGTTATATTGCATCACTATATCAAGTATACCGTTATAAACTACTACATTATAACGTATAACGTTATATTGCATCACCATGTGACGTATAACGATATATTGCATCACAATAGGACGTATAACGTCATATTGCATCACTATATGACGTACAACGTAGTATGCTATACGTTATAACGTATAACGTTATATTGCATTACTATATGACGTTTAACGTTATGAACTATTACGTTATAACGCATAACGTTATATTGCCTCACCATATGACGTATAACGTTATGATCTATGACGTTATAACACCTAACGTTATATTGCATCACTATAGGACGTATAACGTCTTATTGCATCACTATATGACGTATAACGTTTCGTACTATTACGTAATAACGAATAACGTTATATTGCTTCACTATATGATGTTTAGCGTTTTGAACCACTACGTAATAACGAATAACTTTAATTGCATCAGTATATGACGTATAACGTTATGAACTATTACATTATAACGTATAACGTTATATTGCATCACTATAGGACGTATAACATTATATTGCCTCAGTATATGAAGTATAACGTTATACACTATTACGATATAACGTATAACATTATATTGCCTCAGTATATGAAGTATAACGTTATACACTATTACGATATAACGTATAACATTATATTGCATCACTATGGGACGTATAACGTTATATGCTATTACGTTATAACGTATAACGTTATATTGCATCACTATAGGACGTGTAACGTTATATTGCATCACTATAGGACGTATAGCGTCTAATACTATTGCGTTATAATGTATAAAGGTATATTGCATTACTATATGACGTTTAACGTTATGAACTATTACGTTATAACGCATAACGTTATATTGCCTCACCATATGACGTATAACGTTATGATCTATGACGTTATAACACCTAACGTTATATTGCATCACTATAGGACGTATAACGTCATATTGCATCACTATATGACGTATAACGTTTCGTACTATTACGTAATAACGAATAACGTTATATTGCTTCACTATATGATGTTTAGCGTTTTGAACCACTACGTAATAACGAATAACTTTAATTGCATCAGTATATGACGTATAACGTTATGAACTATTACATTATAACGTATAACGTTATATTGCATCACTATAGGACGTATAACATTATATTGCCTCAGTATATGAAGTATAACGTTATACACTATTACGATATAACGTATAACATTATATTGCCTCAGTATATGAAGTATAACGTTATACAATATTACGATATAACGTATAACATTATATTGCATCACTATAGGACGTATAACGTTATATGCTATTACGTTATAACGTATAACGTTATATTGCATCACTATAGGACGTATAACGTTATATTGCATCACTATAGGACGTATAGCGTCATATACTATTGCGCTATAATGTATAACGGTATATTGCATCACTATATGACGTACAACGTTATGAACTATTACGTTGTAACGCATGACGTTATATTGCATCACTATAGGACGTGTAACGTTATATTGCATCACTATAGGACGTATAGCGTCTAATACTATTGCGTTATAATGTATAAAGGTATATTGCATCACTATATGACGTATAACGTTATGAACTATTACGTTATAACGCATAACGGTATATTGCATCATGCATAGGACGTATAACGTTATATTGCATCACTATAGGACGTATAACGTTATATTGCATCACTATAGGACGTATAACGTTATATTGCATCACTATAGGACGTGTAATGTTATATTGCATCACTATTTCACGTATAACGTTTTGTACTATTACGTAATAACGTATAGCGTTACATTTCATCACTATAGGACGTATAACGTTATATTGCATCACTATATCATGTATACCGTTATAAACTACTACATTATAACGTATAACGTTATATTGCATCACCATGTGACGTATAAAGTTTTGTACTATTACGTAATATCGTATAACGAAATATTGCATCGCTATAGGACGGATAACGTTATATTGCATCACTACATGAAGTATACCGTTATGAACTATTACATTATACCGTATAACGTTATATTGCATCACCATGTGTCGTATAACGTTTTGTACTATTACATAGTAACGTATAACGTTATATTGCATTACTATCTGACGTTTAACGTTATGAACTATTACGTTATAACGCATAACGTTATATTGCCTCACCATATGACGTATAACGTTATGATCTATGACGTTATAACACCTAACGTTATATTGCATCACTATATGACGTACAACGTTATGAACTATTACGTTGTAACGCATGACGTTATATTGCATCACTATAGGACGTGTAACGTTATGTTGCATCACTATAGGACGTATAGCGTCTAATACTATTGCGTTATAATGTATAAAGGTATATTGCATCACTATATGACGTATAACGTTATGAACTATTACGTTATAACGCATAACGGTATATTGCATCATGCATAGGACGTATAACGTTATATTGCTTCACTATAGGACGTATAACGTTATATTGCATCACTATAGGACGTATAACGTTATATTGCATCACTATAGGACGTGTAATGTTATATTGCATCACTATTTCACGTATAACGTTTTGTACTATTACGTAATAACGTATAGCGTTACATTTCATCACTATAGGACGTATAACGTTATATTGCATCACTATATCAAGTATACCGTTATAAACTACTACATTATAACGTATAACGTTATATTGCATCACCATGTGACGTATAAAGTTTTGTACTATTACGTAATATCGTATAACGAAATATTGCATCGCTATAGGACGGATAACGTTATATTGCATCACTACATGAAGTATACCGTTATGAACTATTACATTATACCGTATAACGTTATATTGCATCACCATGTGTCGTATAACGTTTTGTACTATTACATAGTAACGTATAACGTTATATTGCATTACTATCTGACGTTTAACGTTATGAACTATTACGTTATAACGCATAACGTTATATTGCCTCACCATATGACGTATAACGTTATGATCTATGACGTTATAACACCTAACGTTATATTGCATCACTATAGGACGTATAACGTCATATTGCATCACTATATGACGTGTAACGTTTCGTACTATTACGTAATAACGAATAACGTTATATTTCCTCACTATATGATGTTTAGCGTTTTGAACCACTACGTAATAACGAATAACTTTAATTGCATCAGTATATGACGTATAACGTTATATGCTATTACGTTATAACGTATAACGTTATATTGCATCACTATAGGACGTATAACGTTATATTGCATCACTATAGGACGTATAGCGTCATATACTATTGCGCTATAATGTATAACGGTATATTGCATCACTATATGACGTACAACGTTATGAACTATTACGTTGTAACGCATGACGTTATATTGCATCACTATAGGACGTGTAACGTTATATTGCATCACTATAGGACGTATAGCGTCTAATACTATTGCGTTATAATGTATAAAGGTATATTGCATCACTGTATGACGTACAACGTTATGAACTATTACGTTGTAACGCATGACGTTATATTGCATCACTATAGGACGTGTAACGTTATATTGCATCACTATAGGACGTATAGCGTCTAATACTATTGCGTTATAATGTATAAAGGTATATTGCATCACTATAGGACGTATAACGTTATATTGCATTACTATAGGACGTATAACGTTATATTGCATCACTACAGGACGTGTAATGTTATATTGCATCACTATTTGACGTATAACGTTTTGTACTATTACGTAATATCGTATAACGAAATATTGCATCACTATAGGACGTATAACGTTATATATTATTACGTTATGACGTATAACGCTATATTGCATCACCATGTGACGTATAACGTTTTGTACTATTACATAGTAACGTATAACGTTATATTGCATCACTATATGACGTATAACGTTATATGCTATACGTTGTAACGTATAACGTTATATTGCATTACTATATGACGTTTAACGTTATGAACTATTACGTTATAACGCATAACGTTATATTGCATCACTATAGGACGTGTATCGTTATATTGCACCACTATATGAAGTATACCGTTATGAAATATTACATTATAACGTATAACGTTATATTGCATCACCATGTGACGTATAACGATATATTGCATCACAATTGGACGTATAACGTCATATTGCATCACTATATGACGTATAACGTAGTATGCTATACGTTCTAACGTATAATGTTATATTGCATTACTATATGACGTTTAACGTTATGAACTCTTACGTTATAACGTATAACGTTATATTGCATCACCATGTGACGTATAACGATATATTGCATCACAATAGGACGTATAACGTCATATTGCATCACTACATGAAGTATACCGTTAATGAACTATTACATTATACCGTATAACGTTATATTGCATTACTATATGACGTTTAACGTTATGAACTATTACGTCTTAACGCATAACGTTATATTGGCTCACCATATGACGTATAACGTTATGATCTATGACGTTATAACACCTAACGTTATATTGCATCACTATAGGACGTATAACGTCATATTGCATCACTATATGACGTGTAACGTTTCGTACTATTACGTAATAACGAATAACGTTATATTGCTTCACTATATGATGTTTAGCGTTTTGAACCACTACGTAATAACGAATAACTTTAATTGCATCAGTATATGACGTATAACGTTATGAACTATTACATTATAACGTATAACGTTATATTGCATCACTATAGGACGTATAACATTATATTGCCTCAGTATATGAAGTATAGCGTCATACACTATTGCGCTATAATGTATAACGTTATATTGCATCACTATATGACGTACAACGTTATGAACTATTACGTTGTAACGCATAACGTTATATTGCATCACTATAGGACGCATAACGTTATATTGCATCACTATAGGACGTATAGCGTCATATACTATTGCGCTATAATGTATAACGGTATATTGCATCACTATATGACGTACAACGTTATGAACTATTACGTTGTAACGCATGACGTTATATTGCATCACTATAGGACGTGTAACGTTATATTGCATCACTATAGGACGTATAGCGTCTAATACTATTGCGTTATAATGTATAAAGGTATATTGCATCACTATATGACGTATAACGTTAAGAACTATTACGTTATAACGCATAACGGTATATTGCATCATGCATAGGACGTATATCGTTATATTACACCACTATAGGACGTATAACGATATATTGCATCACAATAGGACGTATAACGTCATATTGCATCACTATATGACGTATAACGTAGTATGCTATAGGTTATAACGTATAACGTTATATTGCATTACTATATGACGTTTAACGTTATGAACTATTACGTTATAACGCATAACGTTATATTGCCTCACCATATGACGTATAACGTTATGATCTATGACGTTACAACACCTAACGTTATATTGCATCACTATAGGACGTATAACGTCATATTGCATCACTATATGACGTGTAACGTTTCGTACTATTACGTAATAACGAATAACGTTATATTGCTTCACTATATGATGTTTAGCGTTTTGAACCACTACGTAATAACGAATAACTTTAATTGCATCAGTATATGACGTATAACGTTATGAACTATTACATTATAACGTATAACGTTATATTGCATCACTATAGGACGTATAACGTTATATTGCATCACTATAGGACGTATAGCGTCATATACTATTGCGCTATAATGTATAACGGTATATTGCATCACTATATGACGTACAACGTTATGAACTATTACGTTGTAACGCATGACGTTATATTGCATCACTATAGGACGTGTAACGTTATATTGCATCACTATAGGACGTATAGCGTCTAATACTATTGCGTTATAATGTATAAAGGTATATTGCATCACTATATGACGTATAACGTTAAGAACTATTACGTTATAACGCATAACGGTATATTGCATCATGCATAGGACGTATATCGTTATATTGCACCAATATAGGACGTATAACGTTATATTGCATCACTATAGGACGTATAACGTTATATTGCATCACTATAGGACGTGTAATGTTATATTGCATCACTATTTGACGTATAACGTTTTGTACTATTACGTAATAACGTATAGCGTTACATTGCATCACTATAGGACGTATAACGTTATATTGCATCACTATATCAAGTATACCGTTATAAACTACTACATTATAACGTATAACGTTATATTGCATCACCATGTGACGTATAAAGTTTTGTACTATTACGTAATATCGTATAACGAAATATTGCATCGCTATAGGACGTATAACGTTATATTGCATCACTACATGAAGTATACCGTTATGAACTATTACATTATACCGTATAACGTTATATTGCATCACCATGTGACGTATAACGTTTTGTACTATTACGTAATAACGTATAGCGTTACATTGCATCACTATAGCACGTATAACGTTATAATGCATCACTATATCAAGTATACCGTTATAAAGTACTACATTATAACGTATAACGTCATATTGCATCACCATGTGACGTATAACGATATATTGCATCACAATAGGACGTATAACGTCATATTGCATCACTATATGACGTATAACGTAGTATGCTATACGTTATAACGTATAACGTTATATTGCATTACTATATGACGTTTAACGTTATGAACTATTACGTTATAACGCATAACGTTATATTGCCTCACCATATGACGTATAACGTTATGATCTATGACGTTATAACACCTAACGTTATATTGCATCACTATAGGACGTATAACGTCATATTGCATCACTATATGACGTATAACGTTTCGGACTATTACGTAATAACGAATAACGTTATATTGCTTCACTATATGATGTTTAGCGTTTTGACCACTACGTAATAACGAATAACTTTAATTGCATCAGTATATGACGTATAACGTTATGAACTATTACATTATAACGTATAACGTTATATTGCATCACTATAGGACGTATAACGTTATATGCTATTACGTTATAACGTATAACGTTATATTGCATCACTATAGGACGTATAACGTTATATTGCATCACTATAGGACGTATAACGTTATATTGCATCACTATAGGACGTGTAATGTTATATTGCATCACTATTTCACGTATAACGTTTTGTACTATTACGTAATAACGTATAGCGTTACATTTCATCACTATAGGACGAATAACGTTATATTGCATCACTATATCAAGTATACCGTTATAAACTACTACATTATAACGTATAACGTTATATTGCATCACCATGTGACGTATAAAGTTTTGTACTATTACGTAATATCGTATAACGAAATATTGCATCGCTATAGGACGGATAACGTTATATTGCATCACTACATGAAGTATACCGTTATGAACTATTACATTATACCGTATAACGTTATATTGCATCACCATGTGACGTATAACGTTTTGTACTATTACGTAATAACGTATAGCGTTACATTGCATCACTATAGGACGTATAACGTTATATGCTATACGTTGTAACGTATAACGTTATATTGCATTACTATATGACGTTTAACTTTATGAACTATTACGTTATAACGCATAACGTTATATTGCATCACTATAGGACGTGTAACGTTATATTGCATCACTATAGGACGTGTATCGTTATATTGCATCACTATAGGACGTGTAATGTTATATTGCATCACTATTTGACGTATAACGTTTTGTACTATTACGTCATAACGTATAGCGTTACATTGCATCACTATAGGACGTATAACGTTATATTGCAACAGTATAGGACGTGTAATGTTATATTGCATCACTATATGACGTATAACGTTTTGTACTATTACGTCATAACGTATAGCGTTACATTGCATCACTATAGGACGTATAACGTTATATTGCATCACTATATCAAGTATACCGTTATAAACTACTACATTATAACGTATAACGTTATATTGCATCACCATGTGACATATAAAGTTTTGTACTATTACGTAATATCGTATAACGTTACATTGCATCACTATAGGACGTATAACGTTATATTGCATCACTACATGAAGTATACCGCTATGAACTATTACATTATACCGTATAACGTTATTTTGCATCACCATGTGACGTATAACGTTTTGTACTATTACATAGTAACGTATAACGTTATATAGCATCACTATAGGACGTATAACGTTATATTGCATCACTATATGACGTATAACGTTATATGGTATACGTTATAACGTATAACGTTATATTGCATTACTATATGACGTATAACGGTATGAACTATTACGTTATAACGCATAACGTTATATTGCATCACTATAGGACGTATAACGTTATATTGCATTACTATATGACGTATAACGTTATGAACTATTACGTTAAAACGCATAACGTTATATTGCATCACTATATGACGTATAACGTTTTGTACTATTACGCAATAAGGTATAACGTTATATTGCATCACTATAGGACGTATATCGTTATATTGCATCATTATAGAACGTATAGCGTCTAATACTATTGCGTTATAATGTATAACGGTATATTGCATCACTATATGGCGCATATCGTTATGAACTATTACGTTATAACGCATAACGTTATATTGCCTCACCATATGACGTATAACGTTGTATAATATTACGTTATGACGTATAACGCTATATTGCATCACTAAAGGAGTATAACGTTAAATTGCATTACTATATGACGTATGACGTTATGAACTACTATGTTATAACGCATAACGTTATATTGCATCACTACAGGACGTATAACATTATATTGCATCACTATATGACGTATAACGTTATATGCTACTACGTTATAGTGCATAACGTTATATTGCATCACTCTATGACGTATAACGTTATATTGCATCACTCTATGAGGTATAACGTTATATTGCATCACTATATCAAGTATACCGTTATAAACTACTACATTATAACGTATAACGTTATATTGCATCACCATGTGACGTATAAAGTTTTGTACTATTACGTAATATCGTATAACGTTACATTGCATCACTATAGGACGTATAACGTTATATTGCATCACTACATGAAGTATACCGCTATGAACTATTACATTATACCGTATAACGTTATTTTGCATCACCATGTGACGTATAACGTTTTGTACTATTACATAGTAACGTATAACGTTATATAGCATCACTATAGGACGTATAACGTTATATTGCATCACTATATGACGTATAACGTTATATGCTATACGTTATAACGTATAACGTTATATTGCATTACTATATGACGTATAACGGTATGAACTATTACGTTATAACGCATAACGTTATATTGCATCACTATATGGCGCATATCGTTATGAACTATTACGTTATAACGCATAACGTTATATTGCATCACTATAGGACGTGTAACGTTATATTGCATCACTATAGGACGTGTATCGTTATATTGCATCACTATAGGACGTGTAATGTTATATTGCATCACTATTTGACGTATAACGTTTTGTACTATTACGTCATAACGTATAGCGTTACATTGCATCACTATAGGACGTATAACGTTATATTGCAACAGTATAGGACGTGTAATGTTATATTGCATCACTATATGACGTATAACGTTTTGTACTATTACGTCATAACGTATAGCGTTACATTGCATCACTATAGGACGTATAACGTTATATTGCATCACTATATCAAGTATACCGTTATAAACTACTACATTATAACGTATAACGTTATATTGCATCACCATGTGACATATAAAGTTTTGTACTATTACGTAATATCGTATAACGTTACATTGCATCACTATAGGACGTATAACGTTATATTGCATCACTACATGAAGTATACCGCTATGAACTATTACATTATACCGTATAACGTTATTTTGCATCACCATGTGACGTATAACGTTTTGTACTATTACATAGTAACGTATAACGTTATATAGCATCACTATAGGACGTATAACGTTATATTGCATCACTATATGACGTATAACGTTATATGGTATACGTTATAACGTATAACGTTATATTGCATTACTATATGACGTATAACGGTATGAACTATTACGTTATAACGCATAACGTTATATTGCATCACTATAGGACGTATAACGTTATATTGCATTACTATATGACGTATAACGTTATGAACTATTACGTTAAAACGCATAACGTTATATTGCATCACTATATGACGTATAACGTTTTGTACTATTACGCAATAAGGTATAACGTTATATTGCATCACTATAGGACGTATATCGTTATATTGCATCATTATAGAACGTATAGCGTCTAATACTATTGCGTTATAATGTATAACGGTATATTGCATCACTATATGGCGCATATCGTTATGAACTATTACGTTATAACGCATAACGTTATATTGCCTCACCATATGACGTATAACGTTGTATAATATTACGTTATGACGTATAACGCTATATTGCATCACTAAAGGAGTATAACGTTAAATTGCATTACTATATGACGTATGACGTTATGAACTACTATGTTATAACGCATAACGTTATATTGCATCACTACAGGACGTATAACATTATATTGCATCACTATATGACGTATAACGTTATATGCTACTACGTTATAGTGCATAACGTTATATTGCATCACTCTATGACGTATAACGTTATATTGCATCACTCTATGAGGTATAACGTTATATTGCATCACTATATCAAGTATACCGTTATAAACTACTACATTATAACGTATAACGTTATATTGCATCACCATGTGACGTATAAAGTTTTGTACTATTACGTAATATCGTATATCGTTACATTGCATCACTATAGGACGTATAACGTTATATTGCATCACTACATGAAGTATACCGCTATGAACTATTACATTATACCGTATAACGTTATTTTGCATCACCATGTGACGTATAACGTTTTGTACTATTACATAGTAACGTATAACGTTATATAGCATCACTATAGGACGTATAACGTTATATTGCATCACTATATGACGTATAACGTTATATGCTATACGTTATAACGTATAACGTTATATTGCATTACTATATGACGTATAACGGTATGAACTATTACGTTATAACGCATAACGTTATATTGCATCACTATATGGCGCATATCGTTATGAACTATTACGTTATAACGCATAACGTTATATTGCATCACTATAGGACGTATATCGTTATATTGCATCACTATATGAATTATACCGCTTTGAAATATTCCATTATAACGTATAACGTTATATTGCATCACCATGTGACGTATAACGTTTTGTACTATTACGTAATAACGCATAACGTTATATTGCATCACTATAGGACGTATATCGTTATATTGCACCACTATATGAAGTATACCGTTATGAAATATTACATTATTACGTATAACGTTATATTGCATCACCATGTGACGTATAACGATATATTGCATCACAATAGGACGTATAACGTCATATTGCATCACTATATGACGTATAACGTTATATGCTATACGTTATAACGTATAACGTTATATTGCATTACTATATGACGTATAACGTTATGAACTATTACGTTATAACGCATAACGTTATATTGCCTCACTATATGACGTATAACGTTATGATCTATGACGTTATAACACCTAACGTTATATTGCATCACTATAGGACGTATAACGTCATATTGCATCACTATATGACGTATAACGTTTCGGACTATTACGTAATAACGAATAACGTTATATTGCTTCACTATATGATGTTTAGCGTTTTGACCACTACGTAATAACGAATAACTTTAATTGCATCAGTATATGACGTATAACGTTATGAACTATTACATTATAACGTATAACGTTATATTGCATCACTATAGGACGTATAACGTTATATGCTATTACGTTATAACGTATAACGTTATATTGCATCACTATAGGACGTATAACGTTATATTGCATCACTATAGGACGTATAACGTTATATTGCATCACTATAGGACGTGTAATGTTATATTGCATCACTATTTCACGTATAACGTTTTGTACTATTACGTAATAACGTATAGCGTTACATTTCATCACTATAGGACGAATAACGTTATATTGCATCACTATATCAAGTATACCGTTATAAACTACTACATTATAACGTATAACGTTATATTGCATCACCATGTGACGTATAAAGTTTTGTATTATTACGTAATATCGTATAACGAAATATTGCATCGCTATAGGACGGATAACGTTATATTGCATCACTACATGAAGTATACCGTTATGAACTATTACATTATACCGTATAACGTTATATTGCATCACCATGTGTCGTATAACGTTTTGTACTATTACATAGTAACGTATAACGTTATATTGCATTACTATCTGACGTTTAACGTTATGAACTATTACGTTATAACGCATAACGTTATATTGCCTCACCATATGACGTATAACGTTATGATCTATGACGTTATAACACCTAACGTTATATTGCATCACTATAGGACGTATAACGTCATATTGCATCACTATATGACGTGTAACGTTTCGTACTATTACGTAATAACGAATAACGTTATATTTCCTCACTATATGATGTTTAGCGTTTTGAACCACTACGTAATAACGAATAACTTTAATTGCATCAGTATATGACGTATAACGTTATGAACTATTACATTATAACGTATAACGTTATATTGCATCACTATAGGACGTATAACATTATATTGCCTCAGTATATGAAGTATAACGTTATACACTATTACGATATAACGTATAACATTATATTGCATCACTATAGGACGTATAACGTTATATGCTATTACGTTATAACGTATAACGTTATATTGCATCACTATAGGACGTATAACGTTATATTGCATCACTATAGGACGTATAGCGTCATATACTATTGCGCTATAATGTATAACGGTATATTGCATCACTATATGACGTACAACGTTATGAACTATTACGTTGTAACGCATGACGTTATATTGCATCACTATAGGACGTGTAACGTTATATTGCATCACTATAGGACGTATAGCGTCTAATACTATTGCGTTATAATGTATAAAGGTATATTGCATCACTATATGACGTATAACGTTAAGAACTATTACGTTATAACGCATAACGGTATATTGCATCATGCATAGGACGTATATCGTTATATTGCACCACTATAGGACGTATAACGTTATATTGCATCACTATAGGACGTATAACGTTATATTGCATCACTATAGGACGTGTAATGTTATATTGCATCACTATTTGACGTATAACGTTTTGTACTATTACGTAATAACGTATACGTTACATTGCATCACTATAGGACGTATAACGTTATATTGCATCACTATATCAAGTATACCGTTATAAACTACTACATTATAACGTATAACGTTATATTGCATCACCATATGACGTATAAAGTTTTGTACTATTACGTAATATCGTATAACGAAATATTGCATCGCTATAGGACGTATAACGTTATATTGCATCACTACATGAAGTATACCGTTAATGAACTATTACATTATACCGTATAACGTTATATTGCATCACCATGTGACGTATAACGTTTTGTACTATTACGTAATAACGTATAGCGTTACATTGCATCACTATAGGACGTATAACGTTATATGCTATACGTTGTAACGTATAACGTTATATTGCATTACTATATGACGTATAACGTTATGAACTATTACGTTATAACGCATAACGTTATATTGCATCACTATAGGACGTGTAACGTTATATTGCATCACTATAGGACGTGTATCGTTATATTGCATCACTATAGGACGTGTAATGTTATATTGCATCACCATGTGACGTATAACGTTTTGTACTATTACGTAATAACGTATAGCTTTACATTGCATCACTATAGGACGTATAACGTTATATTGCAACAGTATAGGACGTGTAATGTTATATTGCATCACTATATGACGTGTAACGTTTTGTACTATTACGTAATAACGTATAGCGTTACATTGCATCACTATAGGACGTATAACGTTATATTGCATCACTATATCAAGTATACCGTTATAAACTACTACATTATAACGTATAACGTTATATTGCATCACCATGTGACATATAAAGTTTTGTACTATTACGTAATATCGTATAACGTTACATTGCATCACTATAGGACGTATAACGTTATATTGCATCACTACATGAAGTATACCGCTATGAACTATTACATTATACCGTATAACGTTATTTTGCATCACCATGTGACGTATAACGTTTTGTACTATTACATAGTAACGTATAACGTTATATAGCATCACTATAGGACGTATAACGTTATATTGCATCACTATATGACGTATAACGTTATATGGTATACGTTATAACGTATAACGTTATATTGCATTACTATATGACGTATAACGGTATGAACTATTACGTTATAACGCATAACGTTATATTGCATCACTATAGGACGTATAACGTTATATTGCATTACTATATGACGTATAACGTTATGAACTATTACGTTAAAACGCATAACGTTATATTGCATCACTATATGACGTATAACGTTTTGTACTATTACGCAATAAGGTATAACGTTATATTGCATCACTATAGGACGTATATCGTTATATTGCATCATTATAGAACGTATAGCGTCTAATACTATTGCGTTATAATGTATAACGGTATATTGCATCACTATATGGCGCATATCGTTATGAACTATTACGTTATAACGCATAACGTTATATTGCCTCACCATATGACGTATAACGTTGTATAATATTACGTTATGACGTATAACGCTATATTGCATCACTAAAGGAGTATAACGTTAAATTGCATTACTATATGACGTATGACGTTATGAACTACTATGTTATAACGCATAACGTTATATTGCATCACTACAGGACGTATAACATTATATTGCATCACTATATGACGTATAACGTTATATGCTACTACGTTATAGTGCATAACGTTATATTGCATCACTCTATGACGTATAACGTTATATTGCATCACTCTATGAGGTATAACGTTATATTGCATCACTATATCAAGTATACCGTTATAAACTACTACATTATAACGTATAACGTTATATTGCATCACCATGTGACGTATAAAGTTTTGTACTATTACGTAATATCGTATATCGTTACATTGCATCACTATAGGACGTATAACGTTATATTGCATCACTACATGAAGTATACCGCTATGAACTATTACATTATACCGTATAACGTTATTTTGCATCACCATGTGACGTATAACGTTTTGTACTATTACATAGTAACGTATAACGTTATATAGCATCACTATAGGACGTATAACGTTATATTGCATCACTATATGACGTATAACGTTATATGCTATACGTTATAACGTATAACGTTATATTGCATTACTATATGACGTATAACGGTATGAACTATTACGTTATAACGCATAACGTTATATTGCATCACTATATGGCGCATATCGTTATGAACTATTACGTTATAACGCATAACGTTATATTGCATCACTATAGGACGTATATCGTTATATTGCATCACTATATGAATTATACCGCTTTGAAATATTCCATTATAACGTATAACGTTATATTGCATCACCATGTGACGTATAACGTTTTGTACTATTACGTAATAACGCATAACGTTATATTGCATCACTATAGGACGTATATCGTTATATTGCACCACTATATGAAGTATACCGTTATGAAATATTACATTATTACGTATAACGTTATATTGCATCACCATGTGACGTATAACGATATATTGCATCACAATAGGACGTATAACGTCATATTGCATCACTATATGACGTATAACGTTATATGCTATACGTTATAACGTATAACGTTATATTGCATTACTATATGACGTATAACGTTATGAACTATTACGTTATAACGCATAACGTTATATTGCCTCACTATATGACGTATAACGTTATGATCTATGACGTTATAACACCTAACGTTATATTGCATCACTATAGGACGTATAACGTCATATTGCATCACTATATGACGTATAACGTTTGGTACTATTACGTAATAACGAATAACGTTATATTGCTTCACTATATGATGTTTAGCGTTTTGAACCACTACGTAATAACGAATAACTTTAATTGCATCAGTATATGACGTATAACGTTATGAACTATTACATTATAACGTATAACGTTATATTGCATCACTATAGGACGTATAACATTATATTGCCTCAGTATATGAAGCATAACGTTATACACTATTACGATATAACGTATAACATTATATTGCATCACTATAGGACGTATAACGTTATATGCTATTACGTTATAACGTATAACGTTATATTGCATCACTATAGGACGTATAACGTTATATTGCATCACTATATGACGTACAACGTTATATGCTATACGTTATAACGTATAACGTTATATTGCATTACTATATGACGTATAACGTTATGTGCTATTACGTTATAACGTATAACGTTATATTGCATCACTATAGGACGTATAACGTCATATTGCATCACTATAGGACGTATAGCGGCATATTGCATCACTATATGAAGTATACCGTTATGAACTATTACGTTATAACGTATAACGTTATATTGCACCACTATATGAAGTATTCCGTTATGAACTATTACAATAATATCGTATAACGTTATATTGCCTCACTATAGGACGTATAGCGCCATATACTATTGCGTTATAATGTATAACGTTATATTGCATCACTATATGACGTACAATGTTATGAACTATTACGTTGTAACGCATAACGTTATATTGCATCACTATATGACGTATAACGTTATGAACTATTACGTTATAACGCATAACGTTATATTGCCTCACTATATGACGTATAACGTTATGATCTATGACGTTATAACACCTAACGTTATATTGCATCACTATAGGACGTATAACGTTATATTGCATTACTATATGACGTATAACGTTACGAACTATTACGTTATAACGCATAACGTTATGTTGCAACACTATAGGACGTATAGCGTCATATTCTATTGCGTTATAATGTATAACGGTATATTCCATCACTATATGACGCATAACGTTATGAACCATTACTTTATAACGCATAACGTTATATTGTATCACTATAGGACGTATAACGTTATATAGCATTACTATATGACGTATAACGGTATGAACTATTACGTTATAACGCATAACGTTATATTGCATCACTATATGACGTATAACGTTATGAACTATTACGTTATAACGCATAACGTTATATTGCCTCACTATATGACGTATAACGTTATGATCTATGACGTTATAACACCTAACGTTATATTGCATCACTATAGGACGTATAACGTCATATTGCATCACTATATGACGTATAACGTTTTGTACTATTACGTAATAACGAATAACGTTATATTGCTTCACTATATGATGTTTAGCGTTTTGAACCACTACGTAATAACGAATAACTTTAATTGCATCAGTATATGACGTATAACGTTATGAACTATTACATTATAACGTATAACGTTATATTGCATCACTATAGGACGTATAACATTATATTGCCTCAGTATATGAAGCATAACGTTATACACTATTACGATATAACGTATAACATTATATTGCATCACTATAGGACGTATAACGTCATATTGCATCACTATAGGACGTATAGCGGTATATTGCATCACTATATGAAGTATACCGTTATGAACTATTACGTTATAACGCATAACGTTATATTGTATCACTATAGGACGTATAACGTTATATAGCATTACTATATGACGTATAACGGTATGAACTATTACGTTATAACGCATAACGTTATATTGCATCACTATATGACGTATAAGGTTTTGTACTATTACGTAATAAGGTATAACGTTATATTGCATCACTATAGGACGTATAACGTTATATTGCATTACTATATGACGTATAACGTTATGAACTATTACGTTATAACGCATAACGGTATATTGCATCACGCATAGGACGTATAACGTTACATTGCATCACTATAGGACGTTTAACGTTATATTGCATCACTATATTACGTATAACGTTATATTTCATCACTATAGGACGTATAGCGTCATAGACTATTGCGCTATAATGTATGACGGTATATTGCACCACTATATAACGTACAACGTTATGAACTATTACGTTGTAACGCATACCGTTATATTGCATCACTATAGGACGTATAACGTTATATTGCATCACTATAGGACGTATAACGTTATATTGCATCACTACATGAAGTATACCGTTATGAACTATTACATTATACCGTATAACGTTATATTGCATCACCATGTGACGTATAACGTTTTGTACTATTACATAGTAACGTATAACGTTATATTGCATCACAATAGGACGTATAACGTCATATTGCATCACTATATGACGTATAACGTTATATTGCATTACTATACGACGTATAACGTTATGAACTATTACGATATAACGCATAACGTTATATTGCCTCACCATATGACGTATAACGTTATGATCTATGACGTTAACACCTAAGGTTATATTGCATCACTATAGGACGTATAACGACATATTGCATCACTATATGACGTATAACGTTATATATTATTGCGCTATGAAGGAATAACTTTATATTGCATCACTATATGATGTATAACGTTATATTACATTACTATAGGACGTATAGCGTCATATACTATTGCGCTATAATGTATAACGGTATATTGCATCACTATATGACGTACAACGTTATGAACTATTACGTTGTAACGCATGACGTTATGTTGCAACACTAATGGACGTATAGCGTCATATTCTATTGCGTTATAATGTATAACGGTATATTCCATCACTATATGACGCATAACGTTATTAACTATTACGTTATAAAGCATAACGTTATATTGCATCACTATAGGACGTATATCGTCTAATACTATTGCGTTATAATGTATAAAGGTATATTGCATCACTATATGACGTATAACGTTATGAACTATTACGTTATAACGCATAACGGTATATTGCATCACTAAATTAGTATAACGTTATATTGCATTACTATATGACGTTTAACGTTATGAACTCTTACGTTATAACGCATAACGTTATATTGCATCACTATAGGACGTATATCGTTATATTGCACCACTATATGAAGTATACCGTTATGAAATAATGCATTATTACGTATAACGTTATATTGCATCACCATGTGACGTATAACGATATATTGCATCACAATATGACGTATAACGTCATATTGCATCACTATATGACGTATAACGTTATATGCTATACGTTATAACGTATAACGTTATATTGCATTACTATAGGACGTATAACGTTATGACCTATTACGTTATAACGCATAACGTTATATTGCATCACTAAATTAGTATAACGTTATATTGCATTACTATATGACGTTTAACGTTATGAACTCTTACGTTATAACGCATAACGTTATATTGCATCACTATAGGACGTATATCGTTATATTGCACCACTATATGAAGTATACCGTTATGAAATATTACATTATAACGTATAACGTTATATTGCATCACCATGTGACGTATAACGATATATTGCATCACAATAGGACGTATAACGTCATATTGCATCACTATATGACGTATAACGTTATCTGCTATACGTTATAACGTATAACGTTATATTGCATTACTATATGACGTATAACGTTATGAACTATCACGTAATAACGTATAGCGTTACATTGCATCACTATAGGACGTATAACGTTATATTGCATCACTATATGAAGTATACCGTTATGAACTATTACATTATAACGTATAACGTTATATTGCATCACTATTTGACGTATAAAGTTTTGTACTATTACGTAATATCGTATAACGTTACATTGCATCACTATAGGACGTATAACGTTATATTGCAACACTATATGACGTATAACGTTATATGCTATACGTTATAACGTATAACGTTATATTGCATTACTATATGACGTATAACGTTATGAACTATTACGTCATAACGCATAACGTTATATTGCCTCACCATATGACGTATAACGTTATGACCTATGACGTTATAACACCTAACGTTATATTGCATCACTATAGGACGTTTAACGTCATATTGCATCACTTTATGACGTATAACGTTATATATTATTGCGCTATGAAGGAATAACTTTATATTGCATCACTATATGATGCATAACGTTATATTACATTACTATAGGACGTAACCGTTATAAACTATTGTGTTATAATGTATAACGGTATATTGCACCACTATATGATGTATAACGGTATATTGCGTCACTATATGACGTATAACGTTTTGTACTATTACGTAATAACGAATAACGTTATATTGCTTCACTATATGATGTTTAGCGTTTTGAACTTTAATTGCATCAGTATATGACGTATAACGTTATGAACCATTACGTTATAACGCATAACGTTATGTTGCATCACTATAGGACGTATAACGTTATATTGCATTACTATATGACGTATAACGTTATAAACTATTGTGTTATAATGTATAACGGTATATTGCACCACTATATGACGTACAACGTTATGAATTATTACGTTGTAACGCATAACGTTATATTGCATTACTATATGACGTATAACGTTATGATCTATTACGTTATAACGCATAACGTTATATTGCAACACTAAAGGACGTATAGCGTCATATTGCATTACTATATGACGTATAACGTTATGAACTATTACGTTATAACGCATAACGTTATATTGCATCACTATAGGACGTATAGCGGTATATTGCATCACTATATGAAGTATACCGTTATGAACTTTTACGTTATAACGTATAACGTTATATTGCACCACTATATGAAGTATTCCGTTATGAACTATTACAATTATAACGCATAACGTTATATTGCATCACTATAGGACGTACAACGTTATATTGCATTACTATATGACGTATAACGTTATGAACTATTACGTTATAACGCATAACGTTATGTTGCAACACTATAGGACGTATAGCGTCATATTCTATTGCGTTATAATGTATAACGGTATATTGCATCACTATATGACGCATAACGTTATGAACTGTTACGTTATAACGCATAACGGTATATTGCATCACGCATAGGACGTATAACGTTACATTGCATCATTATAGGACGATTAACGTTATATTGCATCACTATAGGACGCATAACGTTATATTGCATCACTATAGGACGTATAGCGTCATATACTATTGCGCTATAATGTATAACGGTATATTGCATCACTATATGACGTACAACGTTATGAACTATTACGTTGCAACGCATAACGTTATATTGCATCACTATAGGACGTATAACGTTATATTGCATCACTATATGACGTATAACGTTATATGCTATACGTTATAACGTATAACGTTATATTGCATTACTATAGGACGTATAACGTTATGACCTATTACGTTATAACGCATAACGTTATATTGCATCACTAAATTAGTATAACGTTATATTGCATTACTATATGACGTTTAACGTTATGAACTCTTACGTTATAACGCATAACGTTATATTGCATCACTATAGGACGTATATCGTTATATTGCACCACTATATGAAGTATACCGTTATGAAATATTACATTATAACGTATAACGTTATATTGCATCACCATGTGACGTATAACGATATATTGCATCACAATAGGACGTATAACGTCATATTGCATCACTATATGACGTATAACGTTATCTGCTATACGTTATAACGTATAACGTTATATTGCATTACTATATGACGTATAACGTTATGAACTATCACGTTATAACGCATAACGTTATATTGCCTCACCATATGACGTATAACGTTATGATCTATGACGTTATAACGTATAACGTTATATTGCATCACTATAGGACATATAACGTTATATTGCATCACTATAGGACGTATAGCGTCATATACTATTGCGCTATGATGTATAACTGTATATTGCATCACTATATGACGTACAACGTTATGAACTATTACGTTGTAACGCATAACGGTATATTGCATCACGCATAGGAAGTATAACGTTATATTGCATCACTATAGGACGTATAACGTTATATTGCATCACTATAGGACGTATAACGTTATATTGCATCACTATAGGACGTGTAATGTTATATTGCATCACTATTTGACGTTTAACGTCTTGTACTATTACGTAATAACGTATAGCGTTACATTGCATCACTATAGGACGTATAACGTTATATTGCATCACTATATGACGTATAGCGTTATGAACTACTACATTATAACGTATAACGTTATATTGCATCACCATGTGACATATAAAGTTTTGTACTATTACGTGATATCGTATAACGCTATATGGCATCACTATAGGACGTATAACGTTATATTGCATCACTTCATGAAGTATACCGTTATGAACTATTACAGTATACCTTATAACGGTATATTCCATCACTATATGACGTATAACGTTATGAATTATTACGTTATAACGCATAACGTTATATTGCATCACTATAGGGCGTATATCGTTATATTGCACCACTATATGAAGTATACCGTTATGAAATATTACATTATAACGTATAACGTTATATTGCATCACCACGTGACGTATAACGATATATTGCATCACTATAGGACGTATAACGTTAGATTGCATCAGTATATGACGTATAACGTTATATGCTACTACGTTATAACGTTTAACGTTATATTGCATTACTATATGACGTATAACGTTATGATCTATGACGTTATAACACCTAACGTTATATTGCATCACCATGTGACGTATAACGTTATATTGCATCACTATAGGACGTACAACGTTATATTGCATCACTATATGACGTATAACGTTATATGCTACTACGTTATAACGTATAACGTTATATTGCATTACTATTTGACGTTTAACGTTATGAACTATTACGTTATAACGCATAACGTTATATTGCATCACTATAGGACGTATATCGTTATATTGCACCACTATATGAAGTATACCGTTATGAAATATTATATTATAACGTATAACGTTATATTGCATCACCAGCGTGACGTATAACGTTATATTGCATCACCATGTGACGTATAACGTTTTGTACTATTACGTAATATCGTATAACGTTATGTTGCATCACTATAGGACGTATAACGTTATATTGCATCACTATACGACGTATAACGTTATGTGCTACTACGTTATATCGTATAACGTTATATTGCATTACTATATGACGTATGACGTCATCAAATATTACGATATAACGCATAACGTTATATTGCATTACTGTATGCCGTATAACATTATGAACTATTAGTGTTATAACGCATAACGTTATGTTGCAAGACTAATGGACGTATAGCGTCATATTCTATTGCGTTATAATGTATAACGGTATATTCCATCACTATATGACGCATAACGTTTTGTACTATTACGTAATAAGGTATAACGTTATATTGCATCACTATAGGACGTGTAATGTTACATTGCATCACTATTTGACGTATAAAGTTTTGTACTATTACGTAATATCGTATAACGTTATATTGCATCACTATAGGACGTATAACGTTATATTGCGTCACTATATCAAGTATACCGTTATGAACTACTACATTATAACGTATAACGTTATATTGCATCACCATGTGACGTATAAAGTTTTGTACTATTACGTGATATCGTATAACGCTATATGGCATCACTATAGGACGTATAACGTTATATTGCATCAGCATGTGACGTATAACGTTTTGTACTATTACGTAGTAACGTATAACGTTATATTGCATCACTATAAGACGTATAACGTTATATTGCAACACTATATGACGTATAACGTTATATGCTACTACGTTATAACGCATAACGTTATATTGCATTACTATATGACGTATAACGTTATGAACTATTACGTTATAACGCATAACGTTATATTGCCTCACTATATGACGTATAACGTGTTGTTCTATTACGTAATAACGTATAACGTTATATTGCATCACTATCGACATATAACGTTATATTGCATCACTATATCAAGTATACCGTTATGAACTACTACATTATAACGTATAACGTTATATTGCATCACCATGTGACGTATAACGTTTTGTACCATTACGTAATAAGGTATAACGTTATATTGCATCACTATAGGACGTATAACGTTATATTGCATTACTATATGACGTATAACGTTATGAACTATTACGTTATAACGCATAACGTTATGTTGCAACACTATAGGACGTATAGCGTCATATTCTATTTCGTTATAATGTATAACGGTATATTCCATCACTATATGACGCATAACGTTATGAACTATTACGTTATAGCGCATAACGGTATATTGCATCACGCATAGGACGTATAACGCTACATTGCATCACTATAGGACGTATAACGTTATATTGCATCACTATATGACGTATAACGTTATGAACTATTACGTTATAACGCATAACGGTATATTGCATCACGCATAGGACGTATAACGTTACATTGCATCACTATAGGACGTATAACGTTATATTGCATCACTATAGGACGTATAACGTTATATTGCATCACTATAGGACGTGTAATGTTATATTGCATCACTATTTGACGTATAACGTTTTGTACTATTACGTAATAACGTATAGCGTTACATTGCATCACTATAGGACGTATAACGTTATATTGCATCACTATATGAAGTATACCGTTATGAACTATTACATTATAACGTATAACGTTATATTGCATCACTATTTGACGTATAAAGTTTTGTACTATTACGTAATAACGTATAGCGTTACATTGCATCACTATAGGACGTATAACGTTATATTGCAACACTATATGACGTATAACGTTATATGCTATACGTTATAACGTATAACGTTATATTGCATTACTATATGACGTATAACGTTATGAACTATTACGTCATAACGCATAACGTTATATTGCCTCACCATATGACGTATAACGTTATGACCTATGACGTTATAACACCTAACGTTATATTGCATCACTATAGGACGTTTAACGTCATATTGCATCACTTTATGACGTATAACGTTATATATTATTGCGCTATGAAGGAATAACTTTATATTGCATCACTATATGATGCATAACGTTATATTACATTACTATAGGACGTAACCGTTATAAACTATTGTGTTATAATGTATAACGGTATATTGCACCACTATATGATGTATAACGGTATATTGCGTCACTATATGACGTATAACGTTTTGTACTATTACGTAATAACGAATAACGTTATATTGCTTCACTATATGATGTTTAGCGTTTTGAACTTTAATTGCATCAGTATATGACGTATAACGTTATGAACCATTACGTTATAACGCATAACGTTATGTTGCATCACTATAGGACGTATAACGTTATATTGCATTACTATATGACGTATAACGTTATAAACTATTGTGTTATAATGTATAACGGTATATTGCACCACTATATGACGTACAACGTTATGAATTATTACGTTGTAACGCATAACGTTATATTGCATTACTATATGACGTATAACGTTATGATCTATTACGTTATAACGCATAACGTTATATTGCATCACTATAGGACGTATAGCGGTATATTGCATCACTATATGAAGTATACCGTTATGAACTTTTACGTTATAACGTATAACGTTATATTGCACCACTATATGAAGTATTCCGTTATGAACTATTACAATTATAACGCATAACGTTATATTGCATCACTATAGGACGTACAACGTTATATTGCATTACTATATGACGTATAACGTTATGAACTATTACGTTATAACGCATAACGTTATGTTGCAACACTATAGGACGTATAGCGTCATATTCTATTGCGTTATAATGTATAACGGTATATTGCATCACTATATGACGCATAACGTTATGAACTGTTACGTTATAACGCATAACGGTATATTGCATCACGCATAGGACGTATAACGTTACATTGCATCATTATAGGACGATTAACGTTATATTGCATCACTATAGGACGCATAACGTTATATTGCATCACTATAGGACGTATAGCGTCATATACTATTGCGCTATAATGTATAACGGTATATTGCATCACTATATGACGTACAACGTTATGAACTATTACGTTGCAACGCATAACGTTATATTGCATCACTATAGGACGTATAACGTTATATTGCATCACTATAGGACGTATAGCGTCTAATACTATTGCGTTATAATGTATAACGGTATATTGCATCACTATATGACGTATAACGTTATGAACTATTACGTTATAACGCATAACGGTATATTGCATCACGCATAGGAAGTATAACGTTATATTGCATCACTATAGGACATATAACGTTATATTGCATCACTATATGACGTATACCGTTATGAACTACTACATTATAACCTATAACGTTATATTGCATCACCATGTGACGTATAAAGTTTTGTACTATTACGTGATATCGTATAACGCTATATGGCATCACAATAGGACGTATAACGTTATATTGCATCACTTCATGAAGTATACCGTTATGAACTATTATAGTATACCGTATAACGTTATAATGCATCACCATGTGACGTATAACGTCTTGTACTATTACGTAGTAACGTATAACGTTATATTGCATCACTATAGGACGTATAACGTTATATTGCAAAACTATATGACGTATAGCGTCTAATACTATTGCGTTATAATGTATAACGTTATATTGAATCACTATATGACGTATAACGTTATATGGTACTACGTTATAACGCATAACGTTATATTGCATCACCATGTGACGTATAACGTTTTGTACTATTACGTAGTAACGTAAAACCTTATACTGCATCACTATAGGACGTATAACATTATATTGCCATACTATATGACGTATAACGTTATATGCTACTACGTTATAACGCATAACGTTATATTGCATCACCATGTGACGTATAACGTTTTGTACCATTACGTAATAGGGTATAACGTTATATTGCATCACTATAGGACGTATAACGTTATATTGCATTACTATATGACGTATAACGTTATGAACTATTACGTTATAACGCATAACGTTATGTTGCGACACTATAGGACGTATAGCGTCATATTCTATTGCGTTATAACGTATAACGGTATATTGCATTACCATATGACGCATAACGTTATGAAATATTACGTTATAACGCATAACGGTATATTGCATCACGCATAGGACATATAACGTTATATTGCGTCACTATAGGACGTATAGCGTCATATACTATTGCGCTATAATGTATAACGGTATATTGCATCACTATATGACGTACAACGTTATGAAATATTACGTTATAACGCATAACGGTATATTGCATCACGCATAGGACGTATAACGTTACATTGCATCACTATAGGACGTATAACGTTATATTGCATCACTATAGGACGTATAACGTTATATTGCATCACTATTTGACGTATAACGTTTTGTACTATTACGTAATATCGTATAACGTTATATTGCATCACTATAGGACGTATAACGTTATATTGCGTCACTATATCAAGTATACCGTTATGAACTACTACATTATTACGTACAACGTTATATTGCATCACCATGTGACGTATAAAGTTTTGTACTATTACGTGATATCGTATAACGCTATATGGCATCACTATAGGACGTATAACGTTATATTGCATCACTTCATGAACTATACCGTTATGAACTATTACAGTATACCGTATAACGTTATATTGCATCAGCATGTGACGTATAACGTTTTGTACTATTACGTAATAACGTATAGCGTTACATTGCATCACTATAGGACGTATAACGTTATATTGCAACACTATATGACGTATAACGTTATATGCTATACGTTATAACGTATAACGTTATATTGCATTACTATATGACGTATAACGTTATGAACTATTACGTTATAACGCATAACGTTATATTGCCTCACCATATGACGTATAACGTTATGACCTATGACGTTATAACACCTAACGTTATATTGCATCACTATAGGACGTTTAACGTCATATTGCATCACTTTATGACGTATAACGTTATATATTATTGCGCTATGAAGGAATAACTTTATATTGCATCACTATATGATGCATAACGTTATATTACATTACTATAGGACGTAAACGTTATAAACTATTGTGTTATAATGTATAACGGTATATTGCACCACTATATGATGTATAACGGTATATTGCGTCACTATATGACGTATAACGTTTTGTACTATTACGTAATAACGAATAACGTTATATTGCTTCACTATATGATGTTTAGCGTTTTGAACTTTAATTGCATCAGTATATGACGTATAACGTTATGAACCATTACGTTATAACGCATAACGTTATGTTGCATCACTATAGGACGTATAACGTTATATTGCATTACTATATGACGTATAACGTTATAAACTATTGTGTTATAATGTATAACGGTATATTGCACCACTATATGACGTACAACGTTATGAACTATTACGTTGTAACGCATAACGTTATATTGCATTACTATATGACGTATAACGTTATGATCTATTACGTTATAACGCATAACGTTATATTGCAACACTAAAGGACGTATAGCGTCATATTGCATTACTATATGACGTATAACGTTATGAACTATTACGTTATAACGCATAACGTTATATTGCATCACTATAGGACGTATAGCGGTATATTGCATCACTATATGACGTATAACGTTATGAACTATTACGTTATAACGCATAACGTTATGTTGCAACACTATAGGACGTATAGCGTCATATTCTATTGCGTTATAATGTATAACGGTATATTGCATCACTATATGACGCATAACGTTATGAACTGTTACGTTATAACGCATAACGGTATATTGCATCACGCATAGGACGTATAACGTTACATTGCATCATTATAGGACGATTAACGTTATATTGCATCACTATAGGACGTATAACGTTATATTGCATCACTATAGGACGTATAGCGTCATATACTATTGCGCTATAATGTATAACGGTATATTGCATCACTATATGACATACAACGTTATGAACTATTACGTTGTAACGCATAACGTTATATTGCATCACTATAGGACGTATAACGTTATATTGCATCACTATAGGACGTATAGCGTCTAATACTATTGCGTTATAATGTATAACGGTATATTGCATCACTATATGACGTATAACGTTATGAACTATTACGTTATAACGCATAACGGTATATTGCATCACGCATAGGAAGTATAACGTTATATTGCATCACTATAGGACATATAACGTTATATTGCATCACTATATGACGTATACCGTTATGAACTACTACATTATAACCTATAACGTTATATTGCATCACCATGTGACGTATAAAGTTTTGTACTATTACGTGATATCGTATAACGCTATATGGCATCACAATAGGACGTATAACGTTATATTGCATCACTTCATGAAGTATACCGTTATGAACTATTACAGTATACCGTATAATGTTATAATGCATCACCATGTGACGTATAACGTTTTGTACTATTACGTAGTAACGTATAACGTTATATTGCATCACTATAGGACGTATAACGTTATATTGCAAAACTATATGACGTATAGCGTCTAATACTACTGCGTTATAATGTATAACGTTATATTGCATCACTATATGACGTATAACGTTATATGGTACTACGTTATAACGCATAACGTTATATTGCATCACCATGTGACGTATAACGTTTTGTACTATTACGTAGTAACGTAAAACGTTATACTGCATCACTATAGGACGTATAACATTATATTGCCATACTATATGACGTATAACGTTATATGCTACTACGTTATAACGCATAACGTTATATTGCATCACCATGTGACGTATAACGTTTTGTACCATTACGTAATAGGGTATAACGTTATATTGCATCACTATAGGACGTATAACGTTATATTGCATTACTATATGACGTATAACGTTATGAACTATTACGTTATAACGCATAACGTTATGTTGCATCACTATAGGACGTATAACGTTATATTGCATCACTATAGGACGTATAGCGTCTAATACTATTGCGTTATAATGTATAACGGTATATTGCATCACTATATGACGTATAACGTTATGAACTATTACGTTATAACGCATAACGGTATATTGCATCACGCATAGGAAGTATAACGTTATATTGCATCACTATAGGACATATAACGTTATATTGCATCACTATATGACGTATACCGTTATGAACTACTACATTATAACCTATAACGTTATATTGCATCACCATGTGACGTATAAAGTTTTGTACTATTACGTGATATCGTATAACGCTATATGGCATCACAATAGGACGTATAACGTTATATTGCATCACTTCATGAAGTATACCGTTATGAACTATTACAGTATACCGTATAATGTTATAATGCATCACCATGTGACGTATAACGTTTTGTACTATTACGTAGTAACGTATAACGTTATATTGCATCACTATAGGACGTATAACGTTATATTGCAAAACTATATGACGTATAGCGTCTAATACTACTGCGTTATAATGTATAACGTTATATTGCATCACTATATGACGTATAACGTTATATGGTACTACGTTATAACGCATAACGTTATATTGCATCACCATGTGACGTATAACGTTTTGTACTATTACGTAGTAACGTAAAACGTTATACTGCATCACTATAGGACGTATAACATTATATTGCCATACTATATGACGTATAACGTTATATGCTACTACGTTATAACGCATAACGTTATATTGCATCACCATGTGACGTATAACGTTTTGTACCATTACGTAATAGGGTATAACGTTATATTGCATCACTATAGGACGTATAACGTTATATTGCGTCACTATATCAAGTATACCGTTATGAACTACTACATTATTACGTACAACGTTATATTGCATCACCATGTGACGTATAAAGTTTTGTACTATTACGTGATATCGTATAACGCTATATGGCATCACTATAGGACGTATAACGTTATATTGCATCACTTCATGAACTATACCGTTATGAACTATTACAGTATACCGTATAACGTTATATTGCATCAGCATGTGACGTATAACGTTTTGTACTATTACGTAATAACGTATAGCGTTACATTGCATCACTATAGGACGTATAACGTTATATTGCAACACTATATGACGTATAACGTTATATGCTATACGTTATAACGTATAACGTTATATTGCATTACTATATGACGTATAACGTTATGAACTATTACGTTATAACGCATAACGTTATATTGCCTCACCATATGACGTATAACGTTATGACCTATGACGTTATAACACCTAACGTTATATTGCATCACTATAGGACGTTTAACGTCATATTGCATCACTTTATGACGTATAACGTTATATATTATTGCGCTATGAAGGAATAACTTTATATTGCATCACTATATGATGCATAACGTTATATTACATTACTATAGGACGTAAACGTTATAAACTATTGTGTTATAATGTATAACGGTATATTGCACCACTATATGATGTATAACGGTATATTGCGTCACTATATGACGTATAACGTTTTGTACTATTACGTAATAACGAATAACGTTATATTGCTTCACTATATGATGTTTAGCGTTTTGAACTTTAATTGCATCAGTATATGACGTATAACGTTATGAACCATTACGTTATAACGCATAACGTTATGTTGCATCACTATAGGACGTATAACGTTATATTGCATTACTATATGACGTATAACGTTATAAACTATTGTGTTATAATGTATAACGGTATATTGCACCACTATATGACGTACAACGTTATGAACTATTACGTTGTAACGCATAACGTTATATTGCATTACTATATGACGTATAACGTTATGATCTATTACGTTATAACGCATAACGTTATATTGCAACACTAAAGGACGTATAGCGTCATATTGCATTACTATATGACGTATAACGTTATGAACTATTACGTTATAACGCATAACGTTATATTGCATCACTATAGGACGTATAGCGGTATATTGCATCACTATATGACGTATAACGTTATGAACTATTACGTTATAACGCATAACGTTATGTTGCAACACTATAGGACGTATAGCGTCATATTCTATTGCGTTATAATGTATAACGGTATATTGCATCACTATATGACGCATAACGTTATGAACTGTTACGTTATAACGCATAACGGTATATTGCATCACGCATAGGACGTATAACGTTACATTGCATCATTATAGGACGATTAACGTTATATTGCATCACTATAGGACGTATAACGTTATATTGCATCACTATAGGACGTATAGCGTCATATACTATTGCGCTATAATGTATAACGGTATATTGCATCACTATATGACATACAACGTTATGAACTATTACGTTGTAACGCATAACGTTATATTGCATCACTATAGGACGTATAACGTTATATTGCATCACTATAGGACGTATAGCGTCTAATACTATTGCGTTATAATGTATAACGGTATATTGCATCACTATATGACGTATAACGTTATGAACTATTACGTTATAACGCATAACGGTATATTGCATCACGCATAGGAAGTATAACGTTATATTGCATCACTATAGGACATATAACGTTATATTGCATCACTATATGACGTATACCGTTATGAACTACTACATTATAACCTATAACGTTATATTGCATCACCATGTGACGTATAAAGTTTTGTACTATTACGTGATATCGTATAACGCTATATGGCATCACAATAGGACGTATAACGTTATATTGCATCACTTCATGAAGTATACCGTTATGAACTATTACAGTATACCGTATAATGTTATAATGCATCACCATGTGACGTATAACGTTTTGTACTATTACGTAGTAACGTATAACGTTATATTGCATCACTATAGGACGTATAACGTTATATTGCAAAACTATATGACGTATAGCGTCTAATACTACTGCGTTATAATGTATAACGTTATATTGCATCACTATATGACGTATAACGTTATATGGTACTACGTTATAACGCATAACGTTATATTGCATCACCATGTGACGTATAACGTTTTGTACTATTACGTAGTAACGTAAAACGTTATACTGCATCACTATAGGACGTATAACATTATATTGCCATACTATATGACGTATAACGTTATATGCTACTACGTTATAACGCATAACGTTATATTGCATCACCATGTGACGTATAACGTTTTGTACCATTACGTAATAGGGTATAACGTTATATTGCATCACTATAGGACGTATAACGTTATATTGCATTACTATATGACGTATAACGTTATGAACTATTACGTTATAACGCATAACGTTATGTTGCGACACTATAGGACGTATAGCGTCATATTCTATTGCGTTATAACGTATAACGGTATATTGCATTACCATATGACGCATAACGTTATGAAATATTACGTTATAACGCATAACGGTATATTGCATCACGCATAGGACATATAACGTTATATTGCGTCACTATAGGACGTATAGCGTCATATACTATTGCGCTATAATGTATAACGGTATATTGCATCACTATATGACGTACAACGTTATGAAATATTACGTTGTAACGCATAACGTTATACTGCATCACTATAGGACGTATAACGTTATATTGCGTCACTATAGGACGTATAGAGTCTAATACTATTGCGTTATAATGTATAACGGTATATTGCATCACTATATGACGTATAACGTTATGAACTATTACGTTATAAGGCATAACCGTATATTGCATCACGCATAGGACGTATAACGTTACATTGCATCACTATAGGACGTATAATGTTATATTGCATCACTATTTGACGTATAACGTTTTGTACTATTACGTAATAACGTATAGCGTTACATTGCATCACTATAGGACGTATAACGTTATATTGCATCACTATATGAAGTATACCGTTATGAACTATTACATTATAACGTATAACGTTATATTGCATCACCATGTGACGTATAAAGTTTTGTACTATTACGTGATATCCTATGACGCTATATGGCATCACTATAGGACGTATAACGTTATATTGCATCACTTCATGAACTATACCGTTATGAACTATTACAGTATACCGTATAACGTTATATTGCACCACCATGTGACGTATAACGTTTTGTACTATTACGTAGTAACGTATAACGTTATATTGCATCACTATAGGACGTATAAGGTTATATTGCAACACTATATGACGTATAACGTTCTATGCTACTACGTTATAACGCATAACGTTATGTTGCAACACTATAGGACGTATAGCGTCATATTCTATTGCGTTATAATGTATAACGGGATATTCCATCACTATATGACGCATAACGTTATGAACTATTACGTTATAACGCATAACGGTATATTGCATCACGCATAGGACGTATAACGTTACATTGCATCACTATAGGACGTTTAACGTTATATTGCATCACTATAGGACGTATAACGTTATATTGCATCACTATAGGACGTATAGCGTCATATACTATTGCGCTATAATGTATAACGGTATATTGCATCACTATATGACGTACAACGTTATGAACTATTACATTGTAACGCATAACGTTATATCGCATCACTATAGGACGTATAACGTTATATTGCATCACTATAGGACGTATAGCGTCTAATACTATTGCGTTATAATGTATAACGGTATATTGCATCACCATGTGACGTATAACGTTTTGAACTATTACGTTATAACGCATAACGGCATATTGCATCACGCATAGGACGTATAACGTTACATTGCCTCACTATATGACGTATAACGTGTTGTTCTATTACGTTATAACGTATAACGTTATATTGCATCACTATATCAAGTATACCGTTATGAACTACTACATTATAACGTATAACGTTATATTGCATCACCATGTGACGTATAACGTTTTGAACTATTACGTTATAACGCATAACGGCATATTGCATCACGCATAGGACGTATAACGTTACATTGCATCACTATAGGACGTATAACGTTATACTGCATCACTATAGGACGTATAACGCTATATTGCATCACTATAGGACGTGTAATGTTATATTGCATTACTATTTGACGTATAACGTTTTGTACTATTACGTAATAACGTATAACGTTATATTGCATCACTATATGAAGTATACCGTTATGAACTATTACATTATAACGTATAACGTTATATTGCATCACCATGTGACGTATAAAGTTTTGTACTATTACGTAATATCGTATAACGTTATATTGCATCACTATAGGACGTATAACGTTATATTGCATCACTACATGAAGTATACCGTTATGAACTATTACATTATACCGTATAACGTTATATTGCATCACCATGTGACGTATAACGTTTTGTACTATTACATAGTAACGTATAACGTTATATTGCATCACAATAGGACGTATAACGTCTTATTGCATCACTATATGACGTATAACGTTATGATCTATGACGTTGTAACACCTAACGTTATATTGCATCACTATAGAACGTATAACGTCATATTGCATCACTATATGACGTATAACGTTATATATTATTGCGCTATGAAGGAATAACTTTATATTGCACCACTCTATGATGTATAACGGTATATTACATTACTATAGGACGTAAACGTTATAAACTATTGTGTTATGATGTATAACGGTATATTACACCACTATATGACGTACAACGTTATGAACTATTACGCTGTAACGCATAACGTTATATTGCATTACTATATGACGTATAACGTTATGAACTATTACGTTGTAACGCATAACGTTATATTGCATTACTATATGACGTATAACGTTATGAACTATTACGTTATAACGCATAACGTTATATTGCATTACTATATGACGTATAACGTTATAAACTATTGTATTATGATGTATAACGGTATATTGCATTACTATATGACGTATAACGTTATGAACTATTACGTTATAACGCATAACGTTATATTGCATTACTATATGACGTATAACGTTATAAACTATTGTGTTATGATGTATAACGGTATATTGCACCACTATATGACGTACAACGTTATGAACTATTACGCTGTAACGCATAAAGTTATATTGCATTACTATATGACGTATAACGTTATGAACTATTACGTGGTAACGCATAACGTTATATTGCATCACTATATGACGTATAACGTTATGATCTATGACGTTATAACACCTAACGTTATATTGCATCACTATAGGACGTATAACGTCATATTGCATCACTATATGACGTATAACGTTTTGTACTATTACGTAATAACGAATAACGTTATATTGCATCACTATATTACGTATAACGTTATATTGCATCACTATAGGACATATAACGTTATATTGCATCACTATATGACGTATAGCGTCATATACTATTGCGCTATAATGTATAACTGTATATTGCATCACTATATGACGTACAACGTTATGAATTATTACGTTGTAACGCATGACGTTATATTGCATCACAATAGGACGTGTAACATTATATTGCATCACTATAGGACATATAACGTTATATTGCATCACTATAGGACGTATAGCGTCATATACTATTGCGCTATAATGTATAACTGTATATTGCATCACTATATGACGTACAACGTTATGAACTATTACGTTGTAACGCATAACGGTATATTGCATCACGCATAGGAAGTATAACCTTATATTGCATCACTATAGGACGTATAACGTTATATTGCATCACTATAGGACGTATAACGTTATATTGCATCACTATAGGACGTGTAACGTTATATTGCAACACTATATGACGTATAACGTTATTTGCTACTACGTTATAACACATAACGTTATATTGCATTACTATATGACGTATAACGTTATGAACTATTACGTTATAACGCATAACGCTATATTGCCTCACTATATGACGTATAACGTGTTGTTCTATTACGTAATAACGTATAACGTTATATTGCATCACTATCGACATATAACGTTATATTGCATTACTATATGACGTTTAACGTTATGAACTATTACATTATAACGCATAACGTTATATTGCATCACTATAGGGCGTATATCGTTATATTGCACCACTATATGAAGTATACCGTTATGAAATATTACATTATAACGTATAACGTTATATTGCATCACCACGTGACGTATAACGATATATTGCATCACTATAGGACGTATAACGTTAGATTGCATCAGTATATGACGTATAACGTTATATGCTACTACGTTATAACGTTTAACGTTATATTGCATTACTATATGACGTTTAACGTTATGAACTATTACATTATAACGTATAACATTATGTCGCATCACTATAGGACGTAGAACGTTGTATATTATTTCGTTATGACGTATAACGCTATATTGCATCACCATGTGACGTATAACGTTTTGTACTATTACGTAATAACGTATAAAGTTATATTGCATCACTATATGACGTATAACGCTATATTGCATCACTATAGGACGTATAGCGTCATATACTATTGCGTTATAATGTATAACGGTATACTGCATCACTATATGACGCATAACGTTATGACCTATTACGTTATAACGCATAACGTTATATTGCATCACTAAATTAGTATAACGTTATATTGCATTACTATATGACGTATAACGTTATGAACTACTACGTTATAACGCATAACGTTATATTGCATCACTATATGACGTATAACGTTATGAACTATTACGTTATAACGCATAACGTTATATTGCCTCACTATATGACGTATAACGTTATGATCTATGACGTTATAACACCTAACGTTATATTGCATCACTATAGGACGTATAACGTCATATTGCATCACTATATGACGTATAACGTTTTGTACTATTACGTAATAACGAATAACGTTATATTGCTTCACTATATGATGTTTAGCGTTTTGAACCACTACGTAATAACGAATAACTTTAATTGCATCAGTATATGACGTATAACGTTATGAACTATTACATTATAACGTATAACGTTATATTGCATCACTATAGGACGTATAACATTATATTGCCTCAGTATATGAAGCATAACGTTATACACTATTACGATATAACGTATAACATTATATTGCATCACTATAGGACGTATAACGTTATATGCTATTACGTTATAACGTATAACGTTATATTGCATCACTATAGGACGTATAACGTTAGATTGCATCACTATATGACGTATAACGTTATATTGCATCACTATAGGACGTATAGCGGTATATTGCATCACTATATGAAGTATACCGTTATGAACTATTACGTTATAACGTATAACGTTATATTGCACCACTATATGAAGTATTCCGTTATAAACTATTACAATAATAACGTATAACGTTATATTGCCTCACTATAGGACGTATAGCGTCATATTCTATTGCGTTATAATGTATAACGGTATATTCCATCACTATATGACGCATAACGTTATGAACCATTACGTTATAACGCATAACGTTATATTGCATCACTATAGGACGTATAACGTTATATTGCATTACTATATGACGTATAACGGTATGAACTATTACGTTATGACGCATAACGTTATATTGCATCACTATATGACGTATAAGGTTTTGTACTATTACGTAATAACGTATAGCGTTACATTGCATCACCATAGGACGTATAACGTTATATTGCATCACTATATGAAGTATACCGTTATGAACTATTACATTATAACGTATAACGTTATATTGCATCACCATGTGACGTATAATGTTTTGTACTATTACGTAACATCGTATAACGTTTTATTGCATCACTATAGGACGTATAACGTTATATTGCATCACTACATGAAGTATACCGTTATGAACTATTACATTATACCGTATAACGTTATATTGCATCACCATGTGACGTATAACGTTTTGTACTATTACATAGTAACGTATAACGTTATATTGCATCACAATAGGACGTATAACGTCATATTGCATCACTATATGACGTATAACGTTATATGCTATACGTTATAACGTATAACGTTATATTGCATTACTATACGACGTATAACGTTATGAACTATTACGTTATAACGCATAACGTTATATTGCCTCACCATATGACGTATAACGTTATGATCTATGACGTTAACACCTAAGGTTATATTGCATCACTATAGGACGTATAACGACATATTGCATCACTATATGACGTATAACGTTATATATTATTGCGCTATGAAGGAATAACTTTATATTGCATCACTATATGATGTATAACGTTATATTACATTACTATAGGACGTATAGCGTCATATACTATTGCGCTATAATGTATAACGGTATATTGCATCACTATATGACGTACAACGTTATGAACTATTACGTTGTAACGCATGACGTTACGTTGCAACACTAATGGACGTATAGCGTCATATTCTATTGCGTTATAATGTATAACGGTATATTCCATCACTATATGACGTATAACGTTATGAACTATTACGTTATAACGCATAACGGTATATTGCATCACGCATAGGACGTATAACGTTATATTGCATCACTATATTACGTATAACGTTATATTGCATCACTATAGGACGTATAACGGTATATTGCATCACTGTAGGACGTGTAATGTTATATTGCATCACTATTTGACGTATAACGTTTTGTACTATTACGTAATAACGTATAGCGTTACATTGCATCACTATAGGACGTATAACGTTATATTGCATCACTATATCAAGTATACCGTTATGAACTACTACATTATAACGTATAACGTTATTTTGCATTTCTATATGACGTATAACGTTATGAACTATTACGTTATAACGCATAACGTTATATTGCATCACTATAGGGCGTATAACGTTATATTGCATTACTATATGACATATAACGTTATGAACTATTACGTTAAAACGCATAACGTTATATTGCATCACTATATGACGTATAACGCTTTGTACTATTACGTAATAAGGTATAACGTTATATTGCATCACTATAGGACGTATATCGTTATATTGCATCACTATAGGACGTATAGCGTCTAATACTATTGCGTTATAATGTATAACGGTATATTGCATCACTATATGACGCATACCGTTATGAACTATTACGTTATAACGCATAACGTTATATTGTCTCACCATATGACGTATAACGTTATATAATATTACGTTATGACATATAACGCTATATTGCATCGCTAAAGGAGTATAACGTTAAATTGCATTACTATATGACGTATGACGTTATGAACTACTACGTTATAACGCATAACGTTATATTGCATCACCATGTGACGTATAACGTTTTGCACTATTACGTAATAACGTATAAAGTTATATTGCATCACTATATGACGTATAAGGTTTTGTACTATTACGTAATAAGGTATAACGTTATATTGCATCACTATAGGACGTATAACGTTATATTGCACTACTATATGACGTATAACGTTATGAACTATTACGTTATAACGCATAACGGTATATTGCATCACGCATAGGACGTATAACGTTACATTGCATCACTATAGGACGTTTAACGTTATATTGCATCACTATAGGACGTATAACGTTATATTGCATCACTATAGGACGTATAACGTTATATTGCATCACTATAGGGCGTGTAATGTTATATTGCATCACTATTTGACGTATAACGTTTTGTACTATTACGTAATAACGTATAGCGTTACATTGCATCACTATAGGACGTATAACGTTATATTGCATCACTATATGAAGTATACCGTTATGAACTATTACATTATAACGTATAACGTTATATTGCATCACCATGTGACGTATAATGTTTTGTACTATTACGTAACGTCGTATAACGATTTATTGCATCACTATAGGACGTATAACGTTATATTGGATCACTACATGAAGTATACCGTTATGAACTATTACATTATACCGTATAACGTTATATTGCATCACCATGTGACGTATAACGTTTTGTACTATTACATAGTAACGTATAACGTTATATTGCATCACAATAGGACGTATAACGTCATATTGCATCACTATATGACGTATAACGTTATATGCTATACGTTATAACGTATAACGTTATATTGCATTACTATACGACGTATAACGTTATGAACTATTACGCTATAACGCATAACGTTATATTGCCTCACCATATGACGTATAACGTTATGATCTGTGACGTTAACACCTAAGGTTATATTGCATCACTATAGGACGTATAACGACATATTGCATCACTATATGACGTATAACGTTATATATTATTGCGCTATGAAGGAATAACTTTATATTGCATCACTATATGATGTATAACGTTATATTACATTACTATAGGACGTATAGCGTCATATACTATTGCGCTATAATGTATAACGGTATATTGCATCACTATATGACGTACAACGTTATGAACTATTACGTTGTAACGCATGACGTTATGTTGCAACACTAATGGACGTATAGCGTCATATTCTATTGCGTTATAATGTATAACGGTATATTCCATCACTATATGACGCATAACGTTATGAACTATTACGTTATAAAGCATAACGTTATATTGCATCACTATAGGACGTTTATCGTCTAATACTATTGCGTTATAATGTATAAAGGTATATTGCATCACTGTATGACGTATAACGTTATGAACTATTACGTTATAACGCATAACGGTATATGGCATCACGCATAAGACGTATAACGTTATATTGCATCACTATATTACGTATAACGTTATATTGCATCACTATAGGACGTATAACGGTATATTGCATCACTGTAGGACGTGTAATGTTATATTGCATCACTATTTGACGTATAACGTTTTGTACTATTACGTAATAACGTATAGCGTTACATTGCATCACTATAGGACGTATAACGTTATATTGCATCACTATATAAAGTATACCGTTATGAACTACTACATTATAACGTATAACGTTATTTTGCATTACTATATGACGTATAACGTTATGAACTATTACGTTATAACGCATAACGTTATATTGCATCACTATAGGACGTATAACGTTATATTGCATTACTATATGACGTATAACGTTATGAACTATTACGTTAAAACGCATAACGTTATATTGCATCACTATATGACGTATAACGCTTTGTACTGTTACGTAATAAGGTATAACGTTATATTGCATCACTATAGGACGTATATCGTTATATTGCATCACTATAGGACGTATAGCGTCTAATACTATTGCGTTATAATGTATAACGGTATATTGCATCACTATATGACGCATACCGTTATGAACTATTACGTTATAACGCATAACGTTATACTGTCTCACCATATGACGTATAACGTTATATAATATTACGTTATGACATATAACGCTATATTGCATCACTAAAGGAGTATAACGTTAAATTGCATTACTATATGACGTATGACGTTATGAACTACTACGTTATAACGCATAACGTTATATTGCATCACCATGTGACGTATAACGTTTTGTACTATTACGTAATAACGTATAAAGTTATATTGCATCACTATATGACGTATAACGCTATATTGCATCACCATGTGACGTATAACGTTTTGAACTAATACGCAATAACATATAACGATATTGCATCACTATATGAAGTATACCGCTATGAACTATTACATTACAACGTATAACGTTATATTGCATGACTATAGGTCGTATAACGTTATACACTATTACGATATAACGTATAACATTATATTGCATCACTATAGGACGTATAGCGTCATATTGCATCACTATATGACGTATAACGTTATATGCTATACGTTATAACGTATAACGTTATATTGCCTTACTATACGACGTATAACGTTATGAACTATTACGTTATAACGCATAACGTTATATTGCATCACTAAATTAGTATAACGTTATATTGCATTACTATATGACGTTTAACGTTATGAACTCTTACGTTATAACGCATAACGTTATATTGCATCACTATAGGACGTATATTGTTATATTGCACCACTATATGAAGTATACCGTTATGAAATATTACATTATAACGTATAACGTTATATTGCATCCCCATGTGACGTATAACGATATATTGCATCACAATAGGACGTATAACGTCATATTGCATCACTATATGACGTATAACGTTATATGCTATACGTTATAACGTATAACGTTATATTGCATTACTATATGACGTATAACGTTATGAACTATTACGTTATAACGCATAACGTTATATTGCCTCACCATATGACGTATAACGTTATGATCTATGACGTTATAACACCTAACGTTATATTGCATCACTATAGGACGTATAACGTCATATTGCATCACTATATGACGTATAACGTTTTGTACTATTACGTAATAACGAATAACGTTATATTGCATCACTATATTACGTATAACGTTATATTGCATCACTATAGGACATATAACGTTATATTGCATCACTATATGACGTATAGCGTCATATACTATTGCGCTATAATGTATAACTGTATATTGCATCACTATATGACGTACAACGTTATGAATTATTACGTTGTAACGCATGACGTTATATTGCATCACAATAGGACGTGTAACATTATATTGCATCACTATAGGACGTATAACGTTATATGCTATTACGTTATAACGTATAACGTTATATTGCATCACTATAGGACATATAATGTTATATTGCATCACTATAGGACGTATAGCGTCATATACTATTGCGCTATAATGTATAACTGTATATTGCATCACTATATGACGTACAACGTTATGAACTATTACGTTGTAACGCATGACGTTATATTGCATCACTTTAGGACGTGTAACATTATATTGCATCACTATAGGACGTATAACGTTATATGCTATTACGTTATAACGTATAACGTTATATTGCATCACTATAGGACATATAACGTTATATTGCATCACTATAGGACGTATAGCGTCATATACTATTGCGCTATAATGTATAACTGTATATTGCATCACTATATGACGTACAACGTTATGAACTATTACGTTGTAACGCATAACGGTATATTGCATCACGCATAGGAAGTATAACCTTATATTGCATCACTATAGGACGTATAACGTTATATTGCATCACTATAGGACGTATAACGTTATATTGCATCACTATAGGACGTGTAACGTTATATTGCAACACTATATGACGTATAACGTTATTTGCTACTACGTTATAACACATAACGTTATATTGCATTACTATATGACGTATAACGTTATGAACTATTACGTTATAACGCATAACGCTATATTGCCTCACTATATGACGTATAACGTGTTGTTCTATTACGTAATAACGTATAACGTTATATTGCATCACTATCGACATATAACGTTATATTGCATTACTATATGACGTTTAACGTTATGAACTATTACATTATAACGCATAACGTTATATTGCATCACTATAGGGCGTATATCGTTATATTGCACCACTATATGAAGTATACCGTTATGAAATATTACATTATAACTTATAACGTTATATTGCATCACCACGTGACGTATAACGATATATTGCATCACTATAGGACGTATAACGTTAGATTGCATCAGTATATGACGTATAACGTTATATGCTACTACGTTATAACGTTTAACGTTATATTGCATTACTATATGACGTTTAACGTTATGAACTATTACATTATAACGTATAACATTATGTCGCATCACTATAGGACGTAGAACGTTGTATATTATTTCGTTATGACGTATAACGCTATATTGCATCACCATGTGACGTATAACGTTTTGTACTATTACGTAATAACGTATAAAGTTATATTGCATCACTATATGACGTATAACGCTATATTGCATCACTATAGGACGTATAGCGTCATATACTATTGCGTTATAATGTATAACGGTATACTGCATCACTATATGACGCATAACGTTATGACCTATTACGTTATAACGCATAACGTTATATTGCATCACTAAATTAGTATAACGTTATATTGCATTACTATATGACGTATAACGTTATGAACTACTACGTTATAACGCATAACGTTATATTGCATCACTATATGACGTATAACGTTATGAACTATTACGTTATAACGCATAACGTTATATTGCCTCACTATATGACGTATAACGTTATGATCTATGACGTTATAACACCTAACGTTATATTGCATCACTATAGGACGTATAACGTCATATTGCATCACTATATGACGTATAACGTTTTGTACTATTACGTAATAACGAATAACGTTATATTGCTTCACTATATGATGTTTAGCGTTTTGAACCACTACGTAATAACGAATAACTTTAATTGCATCAGTATATGACGTATAACGTTATGAACTATTACATTATAACGTATAACGTTATATTGCATCACTATAGGACGTATAACATTATATTGCCTCAGTATATGAAGCATAACGTTATACACTATTACGATATAACGTATAACATTATATTGCATCACTATAGGACGTATAACGTTATATGCTATTACGTTATAACGTATAACGTTATATTGCATCACTATAGGACGTATAACGTTATATTGCATCACTATATGACGTATAACGTTATATTGCATCACTATAGGACGTATAGCGGTATATTGCATCACTATATGAAGTATACCGTTATGAACTATTACGTTATAACGTATAACGTTATATTGCACCACTATATGAAGTATTCCGTTATAAACTATTACAATAATAACGTATAACGTTATATTGCCTCACTATAGGACGTATAGCGTCATATTCTATTGCGTTATAATGTATAACGGTATATTCCATCACTATATGACGCATAACGTTATGAACCATTACGATATAACGCATAACGTTATATTGCATCACTATAGGACGTATAACGTTATATTGCATTACTATATGACGTATAACGGTATGAACTATTACGTTATGACGCATAACGTTATATTGCATCACTATATGACGTATAAGGTTTTGTACTATTACGTAATAACGTATAGCGTTACATTGCATCACCATAGGACGTATAACGTTATATTGCATCACTATATGAAGTATACCGTTATGAACTATTACATTATAACGTATAACGTTATATTGCATCACCATGTGACGTATAATGTTTTGTACTATTACGTAACATCGTATAACGTTTTATTGCATCACTATAGGACGTATAACGTTATATTGCATCACTACATGAAGTATACCGTTATGAACTATTACATTATACCGTATAACGTTATATTGCATCACCATGTGACGTATAACGTTTTGTACTATTACATAGTAACGTATAACGTTATATTGCATCACAATAGGACGTATAACGTCATATTGCATCACTATATGACGTATAACGTTATATGCTATACGTTATAACGTATAACGTTATATTGCATTACTATACGACGTATAACGTTATGAACTATTACGTTATAACGCATAACGTTATATTGCCTCACCATATGACGTATAACGTTATGATCTATGACGTTAACACCTAAGGTTATATTGCATCACTATAGGACGTATAACGACATATTGCATCACTATATGACGTATAACGTTATATATTATTGCGCTATGAAGGAATAACTTTATATTGCATCACTATATGATGTATAACGTTATATTACATTACTATAGGACGTATAGCGTCATATACTATTGCGCTATAATGTATAACGGTATATTGCATCACTATATGACGTACAACGTTATGAACTATTACGTTGTAACGCATGACGTTACGTTGCAACACTAATGGACGTATAGCGTCATATTCTATTGCGTTATAATGTATAACGGTATATTCCATCACTATATGACGAATAACGTTATGAACTATTACGTTATAACGCATAACGGTATATTGCATCACGCATAGGACGTATAACGTTATATTGCATCACTATATTACGTATAACGTTATATTGCATCACTATAGGACGTATAACGGTATATTGCATCACTGTAGGACGTGTAATGTTATATTGCATCACTATTTGACGTATAACGTTTTGTACTATTACGTAATAACGTATAGCGTTACATTGCATCACTATAGGACGTATAACGTTATATTGCATCACTATATCAAGTATACCGTTATGAACTACTACATTATAACGTATAACGTTATTTTGCATTTCTATATGACGTATAACGTTATGAACTATTACGTTATAACGCATAACGTTATATTGCATCACTATAGGGCGTATAACGTTATATTGCATTACTATATGACGTATAACGTTATGAACTATTACGTTAAAACGCATAACGTTATATTGCATCACTATATGACGTATAACGCTTTGTACTATTACGTAATAAGGTATAACGTTATATTGCATCACTATAGGACGTATATCGTTATATTGCATCACTATAGGACGTATAGCGTCTAATACTATTGCGTTATAATGTATAACGGTATATTGCATCACTATATGACGCATACCGTTATGAACTATTACGTTATAACGCATAACGTTATATTGTCTCACCATATGACGTATAACGTTATATAATATTACGTTATGACATATAACGCTATATTGCATCGCTAAAGGAGTATAACGTTAAATTGCATTACTATATGACGTATGACGTTATGAACTACTACGTTATAACGCATAACGTTATATTGCATCACCATGTGACGTATAACGTTTTGCACTATTACGTAATAACGTATAAAGTTATATTGCATCACTATATGACGTATAAGGTTTTGTACTATTACGTAATAAGGTATAACGTTATATTGCATCACTATAGGACGTATAACGTTATATTGCATTACTATATGACGTATAACGTTATGAACTATTACGTTATAACGCATAACGGTATATTGCATCACGCATAGGACGTATAACGTTACATTGCATCACTATAGGACGTTTAACGTTATATTGCATCACTATAGGACGTATAACGTTATATTGCATCACTATATCAAGTATACCGTTATGAACTACTACATTATAACGTATAACGTTATTTTGCATTACTATATGACGTATAACGTTATGAACTATTACGTTATAACGCATAACGTTATATTGCATCACTATAGGACGTATAACGTTATATTGCATTACTATATGACGTATAACGTTATGAACTATTACGTTAAAACGCATAACGTTATATTGCATCACTATATGAAGTATAACGCTTTGTACTATTACGTAATAAGGTATAACGTTATATTGCATCACTATAGGACGTATACCGTTATATTGCATCACTATAGGACGTATAGCGTCTAATACTATTGCGTTATAATGTATAACGGTATATTGCATCACTATATGACGCATACCGTTATGAACTATTACGTTATAACGCATAACGTTATATTGTCTCACCATATGACGTATAACGTTATATAATATTACGTTATGACATATAACGATATATTGCATCGCTAAAGGAGTATAACGTTAAATTGCATTACTATATGACGTATGACGTTATGAACTACTACGTTATAACGCATAACGTTATATTGCATCACCATGTGACGTATAACGTTTTGTACTATTACGTAATAACGTATATAGTTATATTGCATCACTATATGACGTATAAGGTTTTGTACTATTACGTAATAAGGTATAACGTTATATTGCATCACTATAGGACGTATAACGTTATATTGCATTACTATAGGACGTATAACGTTATGAACTATTACGTTATAACGCATAACGGTATATTGCATCACGCATAGGACGTATAACGTTACATTGCATCACTATAGGACGTTTAACGTTATATTGCATCACTATAGGACGTATAAGGTTATATTGCATCACTATAGGACGTATAACGTTATATTGCATCACTATAGGGCGTGTAATGTTATATTGCATCACTATTTGACGTATAACGTTTTGTACTATTACGTAATAACGTATAGCGTTACATTGCATCACTATAGGACGTATAACGTTATATTGCATCACTATATGAAGTATACCGTTATGAACTATTACATTATAACGTATAACGTTATATTGCATCACCATGTGACGTATAATGTTTTGTACTATTACGTAACATCGTATAACGATTTATTGCATCACTATAGGACGTATAACGTTATATTGCATCACTACATGAAGTATACCGTTATGAACTATTACATTATACCGTATAACGTTATATTGCATCACCATGTGACGTATAACGTTTTGTACTATTACATAGTAACGTATAACGTTATATTGCATCACAATAGGACGTATAACGTCATATTGCATCACTATATGACGTATAACGTTATATGCTATACGTTATAACGTATAACGTTATATTGCATTACTATACGACGTATAACGTTATGAACTATTACGTTATAACGCATAACGTTATATTGCATCACCATGTGACGTATAATGTTTTGTACTATTACGTAACATCGTATAACGATTTATTGCATCACTATAGGACGTATAACGTTATATTGCATCACTACATGAAGTATACCGTTATGAACTATTACATTATACCGTATAACGTTATATTGCATCACCATGTGACGTATAACGTTTTGTACTATTACATAGTAACGTATAACGTTATATTGCATCACAATATTACGTATAACGTCATATTGCATCACTATATGACGTATAACGTTATATGCTATACGTTATAACGTATAACGTTATATTGCATTACTATACGACGTATAACGTTATGAACTATTACGTTATAACGCATAACGTTATATTGCCTCACCATATGACGTATAACGTTATGATCTATGACGTTAACACCTAAGGTTATATTGCATCACTATAGGACGTATAACGACATATTGCATCACTATATGACGTATAACGTTATATATTATTGCGCTATGAAGGAATAACTTTATATTGCATCACTATATGATGTATAACGTTATATTACATTACTATAGGACGTATAGCGTCATATACTATTGCGCTATAATGTATAACGGTATATTGCATCACTATATGACGTACAACGCTATGAACTATTACGTTGTAACGCATGACGTTATGTTGCAACACTAATGGACGTATAGCGTCATATTCTATTGCGTTATAATGTATAACGGTATATTCCATCACTATATGACGCATAACGTTATGAACTATTACGTTATAAAGCATAACGTTATATTGCATCACTATAGGACGTATATCGTCTAATACTATTGCGTTATAATGTATAAAGGTATATTGCATCACTATATGACGTATAACGTTATGAACTATTACGTTATAACGCATAACGGTATATTGCATCACGCATAGGACGTATAACGTTATATTGCATCACTATATTACGTATAACGTTATATTGCATCACTATAGGACGTATAACGGTATATTGCATCACTGTAGGACGTGTAATGTTATATTGCATCACTATTTGACGTATAACGTTTTGTACTATTACGTAATAACGTATAGCGTTACATTGCATCACTATAGGACGTATAACGTTATATTGCATCACTATATCAAGTATACCGTTATGAACTACTACATTATAACGTATAACGTTATTTTGCATTACTATATGACGTATAACGTTATGAACTATTACGTTATAACGCATAACGTTATATTGCATCACTATAGGACGTATAACGTTATATTGCATTACTATATGACGTATAACGTTATGAACTATTACGTTAAAACGCATAACGTTATATTGCATCACTATATGACGTATAACGCTTTGTACTATTACGTAATAAGGTATAACGTTATATTGCATCACTATAGGACGTATATCGTTATATTGCATCACTGTAGGACGTATAGCGTCTAATACTATTGCGTTATAATGTATAACGGTATATTGCATCACTATATGACGCATACCGTTATGAACTATTACGTTATAACGCATAACGTTATATTGTCTCACCATATGACGTATAACGTTATATAATATTACGTTATGACATATAACGCTATATTGCATCGCTAAAGGAGTATAACGTTAAATTGCATTACTATATGACGTATGACGTTATGAACTACTACGTTATAACGCATAACGTTATATTGCATCACCATGTGACGTATAACGTTTTGCACTATTACGTAATAACGTATAAAGTTATATTGCATCACTATATGACGTATAAGGTTTTGTACTATTACGTAATAAGGTATAACGTTATATTGCATCACTATAGGACGTATAACGTTATATTGCACTACTATATGACGTATAACGTTATGAACTATTACGTTATAACGCATAACGGTATATTGCATCACGCATAGGACGTATAACGTTACATTGCATCACTATAGGACGTTTAACGTTATATTGCATCACTATATGACGTATAACGATATATTGCATCACTATAGGACGTATAACGTTATATTGCATCACTATAGGGCGTATATCGTTATATTGCATCACTATATGACGTATAACGTTTTGTACTATTACGTAATAACGTATAGCGTTACATTGCATCACTATAGGACGTATAACGTTATATTGCATCACTATATGAAGTATACCGTTATGAACTATTACATTATAACGTATAACGTTATATTGCATCACCATGTGACGTATAATGTTTTGTACTATTACGTAACGTCGTATAACGATTTATTGCATCACTATAGGACGTATAACGTTATATTGCATCACTACATGAAGTATACCGTTATGAACTATTACATTATACCGTATAACGTTATATTGCATCACCATGTGACGTATAACGTTTTGTACTATTACATAGTATCGTATAACGTTATATTGCATCACAATAGGACGTATAACGTCATATTGCATCACTATATGACGTATAACGTTATATGCTATACGTTATAACGTATAACGTTATATTGCATTACTATACGACGTATAACGTTATGAACTATTACGTTATAACGCATAACGTTATATTGCCTCACCATATGACGTATAACGTTATGATCTGTGACGTTAACACCTAAGGTTATATTGCATCACTATAGGACGTATAACGACATATTGCATCACTATATGACGTATAACGTTATATATTATTGCGCTATGAAGGAATAACTTTATATTGCATCACTATATGATGTATAACGTTATATTACATTACTATAGGACGTATAGCGTCATATACTATTGCGCTATAATGTATAACGGTATATTGCATCACTATATGACGTACAACGTTATGAACTATTACGTTGTAACGCATGACGTTATGTTGCAACACTAATGGACGTATAGCGTCATATTCTATTGCGTTATAATGTATAACGGTATATTCCATCACTATATGACGCATAACGTTATGAACTATTACGTTATAAAGCATAACGTTATATTGCATCACTATAGGACGTTTATCGTCTAATACTATTGCGTTATAATGTATAAAGGTATATTGCATCACTGTATGACGTATAACGTTATGAACTATTACGTTATAACGCATAACGGTATATGGCATCACGCATAGGACGTATAACGTTATATTGCATCACTATATTACGTATAACGTTATATTGCATCACTATAGGACGTATAACGGTATATTGCATCACTGTAGGACGTGTAATGTTATATTGCATCACTATTTGACGTATAACGTTTTGTACTATTACGTAATAACGTATAGCGTTACATTGCATCACTATAGGACGTATAACGTTATATTGCATCACTATATAAAGTATACCGTTATGAACTACTACATTATAACGTATAACGTTATTTTGCATTACTATATGACGTATAACGTTATGAACTATTACGTTATAACGCATAACGTTATATTGCATCACTATAGGACGTATAACGTTATATTGCATTACTATATGACGTATAACGTTATGAACTATTACGTTAAAACGCATAACGTTATATTGCATCACTATATGACGTATAACGCTTTGTACTATTACGTAATAAGGTATAACGTTATATTGCATCACTATAGGACGTATATCGTTATATTGCATCACTATAGGACGTATAGCGTCTAATACTATTGCGTTATAATGTATAACGGTATATTGCATCACTATATGACGCATACCGTTATGAACTATTACGTTATAACGCATAACGTTATATTGTCTCACCATATGACGTATAACGTTATATAATATTACGTTATGACATATAACGCTATATTGCATCACTAAAGGAGTATAACGTTAAATTGCATTACTATATGACGTATGACGTTATGAACTACTACGTTATAACGCATAACGTTATATTGCATCACCATGTGACGTATAACGTTTTGTACTATTACGTAATAACGTATAAAGTTATATTGCATCCCCATGTGACGTATAACGATATATTGCATCACAATAGGACGTATAACGTCATATTGCATCACTATATGACGTATAACGTTATATGCTATACGTTATAACGTATAACGTTATATTGCATTACTATATGACGTATAACGTTATGAACTATTACGTTATAACGCATAACGTTATATTGCCTCACCATATGACGTATAACGTTATGATCTATGACGTTATAACACCTAACGTTATATTGCATCACTATAGGACGTATAACGTCATATTGCATCACTATATGACGTATAACGTTTTGTACTATTACGTAATAACGAATAACGTTATATTGCATCACTATATTACGTATAACGTTATATTGCATCACTATAGGACATATAACGTTATATTGCATCACTATAGGACGTATAGCGTCATATACTATTGCGCTATAATGTATAACTGTATATTGCATCACTATATGACGTACAACGTTATGAACTATTACGTTGTGACGCATGACGTTATATTGCATCACAATAGGACGTGTAACATTATATTGCATCACTATAGGACGTATAACGTTATATGCTATTACGTTATAACGTATAACGTTATATTGCATCACTATAGGACATATAATGTTATATTGCATCACTATAGGACGTATAGCGTCATATACTATTGCGCTATAATGTATAACTGTATATTGCATCACTATATGACGTACAACGTTATGAAATATTACGTTGTAACGCATGACGTTATATTGCATCACTTTAGGACGTGTAACATTATATTGCATCACTATAGGACGTATAACGTTATATGCTATTACGTTATAACGTATAACGTTATATTGCATCACTATAGGACATATAACGTTATATTGCATCACTATAGGACGTATAGCGTCATATACTATTGCGCTATAATGTATAACTGTATATTGCATCACTATATGACGTACAACGTTATGAACTATTACGTTGTAACGCATAACGGTATATTGCATCACGCATAGGAAGTATAACCTTATATTGCATCACTATAGGACGTATAACGTTATATTGCATCACTATAGGACGTATAACGTTATATTGCATCACTATAGGACGTGTAACGTTATATTGCAACACTATATGACGTATAACGTTATTTGCTACTACGTTATAACACATAACGTTATATTGCATTACTATATGACGTATAACGTTATGAACTATTACGTTATAACGCATAACGCTATATTGCCTCACTATATGACGTATAACGTGTTGTTCTATTACGTAATAACGTATAACGTTATATTGCATCACTATCGACATATAACGTTATATTGCATCACTATTTGACGTTTAACGTCTTGGACTATTACGTAATAACGTATAGCGTTACATTGCATCACTATAGGACGTATAACGTTATATTGCATCACCATATGACGTATAGCGTTATGAACTACTACATTATAACGTATAACGTTATATTGCATCACCATGTGACATATAAAGTTTTGTACTATTACGTGATATCGTATAACGCTATATGTCATCACTATAGGACGTATAACGTTATATTGCATCACTTCATGAAGTATACCGTTATGAACTATTACAGTATACCTTATAACGTTATATTGCATCACCATGTGACGTATAACGTTTTGTACTATTACGTAGTAACGAATAACGTTATATTGCATCACTATAGGACGTATAACGTTATATTGCAACACTATATGACGTATAACGTTATTTGCTACTACGTTATAACACATAACGTTATATTGCATTACTATATGACGTATAACGTTATGAACTATTACGTTATAACGCATAACGCTATATTGCCTCACTATATGACGTATAACGTGTTGTTCTATTACGTAATAACGTATAACGTTATATTGCATCACTATCGACATATAACGTTATATTGCATCACTATATCAAGTATACCGTTATGAACTACTACATTATAACGTATAACGTTATATTGTATCACCATGTGACGTATAACGTTTTGTACCATTACGTAATAAGTCAACGTTATATTGCATCACTATAGGACGTATAGCGTCATATTCTATTGCGTTATAATGTATAACGGTATATTCCATCACTATATGACGCATAACGTTATGAACTATTACGTTATAACGCATAACGGTATATTGCATCACGCATAGGACGTATAACGTTACATTGCATCACTATAGGACGTTTAACGTTATATTGCATCACTATAGGACGTATAACGTTATATTGCATCACTATAGGACGTATAACGTTATATTGCATCACTGTAGGACGTATAACGTTATATTGCATTACTATATGACGTATAACGTTATAAACTATTGTGTTATAATGTATAACCGTATATTGCACCACTATATGACGTATAACGTTTTGTACTATTACGTAATAAGGAATAACGTTATATTGCATTACTATATGACGTTTAACGTTATGAACTATTACATTATAACGCATAACGTTATATTGCATCACTATAGGGCGTATATCGTTATATTGCACCACTATATGAAGTATACCGTTATGAAATATTACATTATAACGTATAACGTTATATTGCATCACCACGTGACGTATAACGATATATTGCATCACTATAGGACGTATAACGTTAGATTGCATCAGTATATGACGTATAACGTTATATGCTACTACGTTATAACGTTTAACGTTATATTGCATTACTATATGACGTATAACGTTATGATCTATGACGTTATAACACCTAACGTTTTATTGCATCACCATGTGACGTATAACGTTATATTGCATCACTATATGACGTATAACGTTATATGCTACTACGTTATAACGTATAACGTTATATTGCATTACTATTTGACGTTTAACGTTATGAACTATTACGTTATAACGCATAACGTTATATTGCATCACTATAGGACGTATATCGTTATATTGCACCACTATATGAAGTATACCGTTATGAAATATTACATTATAACGTATAACGTTATATTGCATCACCAGCGTGACGTATAACGTTATATTGCATCACCATGTGACGTATAACGTTTTGTACTATTACGTAATATCGTATAACGTTATGTTGCATCACTATAGGACGTATAACGTTATATTGCATCACTATACGACGTATAACGTTATGTGCTACTACGTTATATCGTATAACGTTATATTGCATTACTATATGACGTATGACGTCATGAAATATTACGATATAACGCATAACGTTATATTGCATTACTATATGCCGTATAACATTATGAACTATTAGTGTTATAACGCATAACGTCATATTGCATCACTATATGTCGTATAACGTTTTGCACTATTACGTAATAACGTATAACGTCATATTGCATCACTATAGGACGTATAGCGGTACATTGCATCACTATATGAAGTATACCGTTATGAACTATTGCGTTATAACGTATAACGTTATATTGCACCACTATATGAAGTATTCCGTTATGAACTATTACAATAATAACGTATAACGTTATATTGCCTCACTATAGGACGTATAGCGTCATATACTATTGCGTTATAATGTATAACGGTATATTCCATCACTATATGACGCATAACGTTATGAACTATTACGTTATAAAGCATAACGTTATATTGCATCACTATAGGACGTATAACGTTATATTGCATCACTATAGGACGTATAGCGTCTAATACTATTGCGTTATAATGTATACCGTTACATTGCATCACCATGTGACGTATAACGTTTTGTACCATTACGTAATAAGGTATAACGTTATATTGCATCACTATAGGACGTATAACGTTATATTGCATTACTATATGACGTATAACGTTATGAACTATTACGTTATAACGCACAACGTTATGTTGCAACACTATAGGACGTATAGCGTCATATTCTATTTCGTTATAATGTATAACGGTATATTCCATCACTATATGACGCATAACGTTATGAACTATTACGTTATAGCGCATAACGGTATATTGCATCACGTATAGGACGTATAACGCTACATTGCATCACTATAGGACGTTTAACGTTATATTGCATCACTATAGGACGTATAACGTTATATTGCATCACTATAGGACGTATAGCGTCTAATACTATTGCGTTATAGTGTATAACGGTATATTATATCACTATATGACGTATAACGTTATGAACTATTACGTTATAACGCATAACGGTATATTGCATCACGCATAGGACGTATAACGTTACATTGCATCACTATAGGACGTATAACGTTATATTGCATCACTATAGGACGTATAACGTTATATTGCATCACTATAGGACCTGTAATGTTATATTGCATCACTATTTGACGTATAACGTTTTGTACTATTACGTAATAACGTATAGCGTTACATTGCATCACTATAGGACGTATAACGTTATATTGCATCACTATATGAAGTATACCGTTATGAACTATTACATTATAACGTATAACGTTATATTGCATCACCATGTGACGTATAAAGTTTTGTACTATTACGAAATATCGTATAACGTTATATTGCATCACTATAGGACGTATAACGTTATATTGCATCACTACATGAAGTATACCGTTATGAACTATTACATTATACCGTATAACGTTTTATTGCATCACCATGTGACGTATAACGTTTTGTACTATTACATAGTAACGTATAACGTTATATTGCATCACAATAGGACGTATAACGTCATATTACATCGCTATTTGACGTATAACGTTATATGCTACTTCGTTATAACCCATAACGTTATATTGCATCACTATATGACGTATAACGTTATAAACTATTACGTTATAACGCATAACGTTATATTGCCTCACCATATGACGTATAACGTTATGACCTATGACGTTATAACACCTAACGTTATATTGCATCACTATAGGACGTTTAACGTCATATTGCATCACTTTATGACGTATAACGTTATATATTATTGCGCGATGAAGGAATAACTTTATATTGCATCACTATATGATGCATAACGTTATATTACATTACTATAGGACGTAAACGTTATAAACTATTGTGTTATAATGTATAACGGTATATTGCACCACTATATGATGTATAACGGTATATTGCGTCACTATATGACGTATAACGTTTTGTACTATTACGTAATAACGAATAACGTTATATTGCTTCACTATATGATGTTTAGCGTTTTGAACTTTAATTGCATCAGTATATGACGTATAACGTTATGAACTATTACATTATAACCTATAACGTTATATTGCATCACTATAGGACGTATAACATTATATTGCATCACTATATGACGTATAACGTTATGAACTATTACGTTATAACGCATAACGTTATGTTGCAACACTATAGGACGTATAGCGTCATATTCTATTGCGTTATAATGTATAACGGTATATTCCATCACTATATGACGCATAACGTTATGAACCATTACGTTATAACGCATAACGTTATATTGCATCACTATAGGACGTATAACGTTATATTGCATTACTATATGACGTATAACGTTATAAACTATTGTGTTATAATGTATAACGGTATATTGCACCACTATATGACGTACAACGTTATGAACTATTACGTTGTAACGCATAACGTTATATTGCATTACTATATGACGTATAACGTTATGAACTATTACGTTATAACGCATAACGTTATATTGCAACACTAAAGGACGTATAGCGTCATATACTATTGCGTTATAATGTATACCGGTATATTCCATCACTATATGACGCATAACGTTATGAACCATTACGTTATAACGCATAACGTTATATTGCATCACTATAGGACGTATAACGTTATATTGCAATACTATATGACGTATAACGTTATAAACTATTGTGTTATAATGTATAACGGTATATTGCACCACTATATGACGTATAACGTTATGAACTATTACGTTGTAACGCATAACGTTATATTGCATTACTATATGACGTATAACGTTATGAACTATTACGTTATAACGCATAACGTTATATTGCATCACTATAGGACGTATAGCGGTATATTGCATCACTATATGAAGTATACCGTTATGAACTATTACGTTATAACGTATAACGTTATATTGCTCCACTATATGAAGTATTCCGTTATGAACTATTACAATTATAACGCATAACGTTATATTGCAACACTAAAGGACGTATAGCGTCATATACTATTGCGTTATAATGTATACCGGTATATTCCATCACTATATGACGCATAACGTTATGAACCATTACGTTATAACGCATAACGTTATATTGCATCACTATAGGACGTATAACGTTATATTGCAATACTATATGACGTATAACGTTATAAACTATTGTGTTATAATGTATAACGGTATATTGCACCACTATATGACGTACAACGTTATGAACTATTACGTTGTAACGCATAACGTTATATTGCATTACTATATGACGTATAACGTTATGAACTACTACGTTGTAACGCATAACGTTATACTGCATTACTATATGACGTATAACGTTATGAACTATTACGTTATAACGCATAACGTTATATTGCATCACTATAGGACGTATAACGTCATATTGCATTACTATATGACGTATAACGTTATGAACTATTACGTTATAACGCATAACGTTATATTGCATCACTATAGGACGTATAGCGGTATATTGCATCACTATATGAAGTATACCGTTATGAACTATTACGTTATAACGTATAACGTTATATTGCTCCACTATATGAAGTATTCCGTTATGAACTATTACAATTATAACGCATAACGTTATATTGCAACACTAAAGGACGTATAGCGTCATATACTATTGCGTTATAATGTATACCGGTATATTCCATCACTATATGACGCATAACGTTATGAACCATTACGTTATAACGCATAACGTTATATTGCATCACTATAGGACGTATAACGTTATATTGCAATACTATATGACGTATAACGTTATAAACTATTGTGTTATAATGTATAACGGTATATTGCACCACTATATGACGTACAACGTTATGAACTATTACGTTGTAACGCATAACGTTATATTGCATTACTATATGACGTATAACGTTATGAACTACTACGTTGTAACGCATAACGTTATACTGCATTACTATATGACGTATAACGTGTTGTTCTATTACGTAATAACGTATAACGTTATATTGCATCACTATCGACATATAACGTTATATTGCATCACTATTTGACGTTTAACGTCTTGGACTATTACGTAATAACGTATAGCGTTACATTGCATCACTATAGGACGTATAACGTTATATTGCATCACCATATGACGTATAGCGTTATGAACTACTACATTATAACGTATAACGTTATATTGCATCACCATGTGACATATAAAGTTTTGTACTATTACGTGATATCGTATAACGCTATATGTCATCACTATAGGACGTATAACGTTATATTGCATCACTTCATGAAGTATACCGTTATGAACTATTACAGTATACCTTATAACGTTATATTGCATCACCATGTGACGTATAACGTTTTGTACTATTACGTAGTAACGAATAACGTTATATTGCATCACTATAGGACGTATAACGTTATATTGCAACACTATATGACGTATAACGTTATTTGCTACTACGTTATAACACATAACGTTATATTGCATTACTATATGACGTATAACGTTATGAACTATTACGTTATAACGCATAACGCTATATTGCCTCACTATATGACGTATAACGTGTTGTTCTATTACGTAATAACGTATAACGTTATATTGCATCACTATCGACATATAACGTTATATTGCATCACTATATCAAGTATACCGTTATGAACTACTACATTATAACGTATAACGTTATATTGTATCACCATGTGACGTATAACGTTTTGTACAATTACGTAATAAGTCAACGTTATATTGCATCACTATAGGACGTATAGCGTCATATTCTATTGCGTTATAATGTATAACGGTATATTCCATCACTATATGACGCATAACGTTATGAACTATTACGTTATAACGCATAACGGTATATTGCATCACGCATAGGACGTATAACGTTACATTGCATCACTATAGGACGTTTAACGTTATATTGCATCACTATAGGACGTATAACGTTATATTGCATCACTATAGGACGTATAACGTTATATTGCATCACTATAGGACGTATAACGTTATATTGCATTACTATATGACGTATAACGTTATAAACTATTGTGTTATAATGTATAACCGTATATTGCACCACTATATGACGTATAACGTTTTGTACTATTACGTAATAAGGAATAACGTTATATTGCATTACTATATGACGTTTAACGTTATGAACTATTACATTATAACGCATAACGTTATATTGCATCACTATAGGGCGTATATCGTTATATTGCACCACTATATGAAGTATACCGTTATGAAATATTACATTATAACGTATAACGTTATATTGCATCACCACGTGACGTATAACGATATATTGCATCACTATAGGACGTATAACGTTAGATTGCATCAGTATATGACGTATAACGTTATATGCTACTACGTTATAACGTTTAACGTTATATTGCATTACTATATGACGTATAACGTTATGATCTATGACGTTATAACACCTAACGTTTTATTGCATCACCATGTGACGTATAACGTTATATTGCATCACTATATGACGTATAACGTTATATGCTACTACGTTATAACGTATAACGTTATATTGCATTACTATTTGACGTTTAACGTTATGAACTATTACGTTATAACGCATAACGTTATATTGCATCACTATAGGACGTATATCGTTATATTGCACCACTATATGAAGTATACCGTTATGAAATATTACATTATAACGTATAACGTTATATTGCATCACCAGCGTGACGTATAACGTTATATTGCATCACCATGTGACGTATAACGTTTTGTACTATTACGTAATATCGTATAACGTTATGTTGCATCACTATAGGACGTATAACGTTATATTGCATCACTATACGACGTATAACGTTATGTGCTACTACGTTATATCGTATAACGTTATATTGCATTACTATATGACGTATGACGTCATGAAATATTACGATATAACGCATAACGTTATATTGCATTACTATATGCCGTATAACATTATGAACTATTAGTGTTATAACGCATAACGTCATATTGCATCACTATATGTCGTATAACGTTTTGCACTATTACGTAATAACGTATAACGTCATATTGCATCACTATAGGACGTATAGCGGTACATTGCATCACTATATGAAGTATACCGTTATGAACTATTGCGTTATAACGTATAACGTTATATTGCACCACTATATGAAGTATTCCGTTATGAACTATTACAATAATAACGTATAACGTTATATTGCCTCACTATAGGACGTATAGCGTCATATACTATTGCGTTATAATGTATAACGGTATATTCCATCACTATATGACGCATAACGTTATGAACTATTACGTTATAAAGCATAACGTTATATTGCATCACTATAGGACGTATAACGTTATATTGCATCACTATAGGACGTATAGCGTCTAATACTACTGCGTTATAATGTATACCGTTACATTGCATCACCATGTGACGTATAACGTTTTGTACCATTACGTAATAAGGTATAACGTTATATTGCATCACTATAGGACGTATAACGTTATATTGCATTACTATATGACGTATAACGTTATGAACTATTACGTTATAACGCACAACGTTATGTTGCAACACTATAGGACGTATAGCGTCATATTCTATTTCGTTATAATGTATAACGGTATATTCCATCACTATATGACGCATAACGTTATGAACTATTACGTTATAGCGCATAACGGTATATTGCATCACGTATAGGACGTATAACGCTACATTGCATCACTATAGGACGTTTAACGTTATATTGCATCACTATAGGACGTATAACGTTATATTGCATCACTATAGGACGTATAGCGTCTAATACTATTGCGTTATAGTGTATAACGGTATATTATATCACTATATGACGTATAACGTTATGAACTATTACGTTATAACGCATAACGGTATATTGCATCACGCATAGGACGTATAACGTTACATTGCATCACTATAGGACGTATAACGTTATATTGCATCACTATAGGACGTATAACGTTATATTGCATCACTATAGGACCTGTAATGTTATATTGCATCACTATTTGACGTATAACGTTTTGTACTATTACGTAATAACGTATAGCGTTACATTGCATCACTATAGGACGTATAACGTTATATTGCATCACTATATGAAGTATACCGTTATGAACTATTACATTATAACGTATAACGTTATATTGCATCACCATGTGACGTATAAAGTTTTGTACTATTACGAAATATCGTATAACGTTATATTGCATCACTATAGGACGTATAACGTTATATTGCATCACTACATGAAGTATACCGTTATGAACTATTACATTATACCGTATAACGTTTTATTGCATCACCATGTGACGTATAACGTTTTGTACTATTACATAGTAACGTATAACGTTATATTGCATCACAATAGGACGTATAACGTCATATTGCATCACTATATGACGTATAACGTTATATGCTATACGTTATAACGTATAACGTTATATTGCATTACTATATGACGTATAACGTTATGAACTATTACGTTATAACGCATAACGTTATATTGCCTCACCATATGACGTATAACGTTATGACCTATGACGTTATAACACCTAACGTTATATTGCATCACTATAGGACGTTTAACGTCATATTGCATCACTTTATGACGTATAACGTTATATATTATTGCGCGATGAAGGAATAACTTTATATTGCATCACTATATGATGCATAACGTTATATTACATTACTATAGGACGTAAACGTTATAAACTATTGTGTTATAATGTATAACGGTATATTGCACCACTATATGATGTATAACGGTATATTGCGTCACTATATGACGTATAACGTTTTGTACTATTACGTAATAACGAATAACGTTATATTGCTTCACTATATGATGTTTAGCGTTTTGAACTTTAATTGCATCAGTATATGACGTATAACGTTATGAACTATTACATTATAACCTATAACGTTATATTGCATCACTATAGGACGTATAACATTATATTGCATCACTATATGACGTATAACGTTATGAACTATTACGTTATAACGCATAACGTTATGTTGCAACACTATAGGACGTATAGCGTCATATTCTATTGCGTTATAATGTATAACGGTATATTCCATCACTATATGACGCATAACGTTATGAACCATTACGTTATAACGCATAACGTTATATTGCATCACTATAGGACGTATAACGTTATATTGCATTACTATATGACGTATAACGTTATAAACTATTGTGTTATAATGTATAACGGTATATTGCACCACTATATGACGTACAACGTTATGAACTATTACGTTGTAACGCATAACGTTATATTGCATTACTATATGACGTATAACGTTATGAACTATTACGTTATAACGCATAACGTTATATTGCAACACTAAAGGACGTATAGCGTCATATACTATTGCGTTATAATGTATACCGGTATATTCCATCACTATATGACGCATAACGTTATGAACCATTACGTTATAACGCATAACGTTATATTGCATCACTATAGGACGTATAACGTTATATTGCAATACTATATGACGTATAACGTTATAAACTATTGTGTTATAATGTATAACGGTATATTGCACCACTATATGACGTACAACGTTATGAACTATTACGTTGTAACGCATAACGTTATATTGCATTACTATATGACGTATAACGTTATGAACTATTACGTTATAACGCATAACGTTATATTGCATCACTATAGGACGTATAGCGTTATATTGCATCACTATATGAAATATACCGTTATGAACTATTACGTTATAACGTATAACGTTATATTGCTCCACTATATGAAGTATTCCGTTATGAACTATTACAATTATAACGCATAACGTTATATTGCAACACTAAAGGACGTATAGCGTCATATACTATTGCGTTATAATGTATACCGGTATATTCCATCACTATATGACGCATAACGTTATGAACCATTACGTTATAACGCATAACGTTATATTGCATCACTATAGGACGTATAACGTTATATTGCAATACTATATGACGTATAACGTTATAAACTATTGTGTTATAATGTATAACGGTATATTGCACCACTATATGACGTACAACGTTATGAACTATTACGTTGTAACGCATAACGTTATATTGCATTACTATATGACGTATAACGTTATGAACTACTACGTTGTAACGCATAACGTTATACTGCATTACTATATGACGTATAACGTTATGAACTATTACGTTATAACGCATAACGTTATATTGCATCACTATAGGGCGTATAACGTCATATTGCATTACTATATGACGTATAACGTTATGAACTATTACGTTATAACGCATAACGTTATATTGCATCACTATAGGACGTATAGCGGTATATTGCATCACTATATGAAGTATACCGTTATGAACTATTACGTTATAACGTATAACGTTATATTGCACCACTATATGAAGTATTCCGTTATGAACTATTACAATTATAACGCATAACGTTATATTGCATCACTATAGGCCGTACAACGTTATATTGCATTACTATATGACGTATAACGTTATGAACTATTACGTTATAACGCATAACGTTATGTTGCAACACTATAGGACGTATAGCGTCTAATACTATTGCGTTATAATGTATAACGGTATATTGCATCACTATATGACGTATAACGTTATGAACTATTACGTTATAACGCATAACGGTATATTGCATCACGCATAGGACGTATAACGTTACATTGCATCACTATAGGACGTATAACGTTATATTGCATCACTATAGGACGTATAACGTTATATTGCATCACTATAGGACGTGTAATGTTATATTGCATCACTATTTGACGTATAACGTTTTGTACTATTACGTAATAACGTATAGCGTTACATTGCATCACTATAGGACGTATAACGTTATATTGCATCACTATATGAAGTATACCGTTATGAACTATTACATTATAACGTATAACGTTATATTGCATCACCATGTGACGTATAAACTTTTGTACTATTACGTAATATCGTATAACGTTATATTGCATCACTACATGAAGTATACCGTTATGAACTATTACATTATACCGTATAACGTTTTATTGCATCACCATGTGACGTATAACGTTTTGTACTATTACATAGTAACGTATAACGTTATATTGCATCACAATAGGACGTATAACGTCATATTGCATCACTATATGACGTATAACGTTATATGCTATACGTTATAACGTATAACGTTATATTGCATTACTATATGACGTATAACGTTATGAACTATTACGTTATAACGCATAACGTTATATTGCCTCACCATATGACGTATAACGTTATGACCTATGACGTTATAACACCTAACGTTATATTGCATCACTATAGGACGTTTAACGTCATATTGCATCACTTTATGACGTATAACGTTATATATTATTGCGATATGAAGGAATAACTTTATATTGCATCACTATATGATGCATAACGTTATATTACATTACTATAGGACGTAAACGTTATAAACTATTGTGTTATAATGTATAACCGTATATTGCACCACTATATGATGTATAACGGTATATTGCGTCACTATATGACGTATGACGTTTTGTACTATTACGTAATAACGAATAACGTTATATTGCTTCACTATATGATGTTTAGCGATTTGAACTTTAATTGCATCAGTATATGACGTATAACGTTATGAACTATTACATTATAACCTATAACGTTATATTGCGTCACTATAGGACGTATAACATTATATTGCATCACTATATGACGTATAACGTTATGAACTATTACGTTATAACGCATAACGTTATGTTGCAACACTATAGGACGTATAGCGTCATATTCTATTGCGTTATAATGTATAACGGTATATTCCATCACTATATGACGCATAACGTTATGAACCATTACGTTATAACGCATAACGTTATATTGCATCACTATAGGATGTATAACGTTATAAACTATTGTGTCATAATGTATAACGGTATATTGCACCACTATATGACGTACAACGTTATGAACTATTACGTTGTAACGCATAACGTTATATTGCATTACTATATGATGTATAACGTTATGAACCATTACGTTATAACGCATAACGTTATATTGCATCACTATAGGATGTATAACGTTATAAACTATTGTGTCATAATGTATAACGGTATATTGCACCACTATATGACGTACAACGTTATGAACTATTACGTTATAACGCATAACGTTATATTGCATCACTATAGGATGTATAACGTTATAAACTATTGTGTCATAATGTATAACGGTATATTGCACCACTATATGACGCATAACGTTATGAACCATTACGTTATAACGCATAACGTTATATTGCATCACTATAGGACGTATAACGTTATATTGCAATACTATATGACGTATAACGTTATAAACTATTGTGTTATAATGTATAACGGTATATTGCACCACTATATGACGTACAACGTTATGAACTATTACGTTGTAACGCATAACGTTATATTGCATTACTATATGACGTATAACGTTATGAACTACTACGTTGTAACGCATAACGTTATATTGCATTACTATATGACGTATAACGTTATGAACTATTACGTTATAACGCATAACGTTATATTGCATCACTATAGGACGTATAACGTCATATTGCATTACTATATGACGTATAACGTTATGAACTATTACGTTATAACGCATAACGTTATATTGCATCACTATAGGACGTATAGCGGTATATTGCATCACTATATGAAGTATACCGTTATGAACTATTACGTTATAACGTATAACGTTATATTGCACCACTACATGAAGTATTCCGTTATGAACTATTACAATTATAACGCATAACGTTATATTGCATCACTATAGGACGTATATCGTTATATTGCACCACTATATGAAGTATACCGTTATGAAATATTACATTATAACGTATAACGTTATATTGCATCCCCATGTGACGTATAACGATATATTGCATCACAATAGGACGTATAACGTCATATTGCATAACTATATGACGTATAACGTTATATGCTATACGTTATAACGTATAACGTTATATTGCATTACTATATGACGTATAACGTTATGAACTATTACGTTATAACGCATAACGTTATATGGCCTCACCATATGACGTATAACGTTATGATCTATGACGTTATAACACCTAACGTTATATTGCATCACTATAGGACGTATAACGTCATATTGCATCACTATATGACGTATAACGTTTTGTACTATTACGTAATAACGAATAACGTTATATTGCATCACTATATTACGTATAACGTTATATGCTATTACGTTATAACGTATAACGTTATATTGCATCACTATAGGACATATAACGTTATATTGCATCACTATAGGACGTATAGCGTCATATACTATTGCGCTATAATGTATAACTGTATATTGCATCACTATATGACGTACAACGTTATGAACTATTACGTTGTAACGCATAACGTTATATTGCATCACAATAGGACGTGTAACATTATATTGCATCACTATAGGACGTATAACGTTATATGCTATTACGTTATAACGTATAACGTTATATTGCATCACTATAGGACATATAATGTTATATTGCATCACTATAGGACGTATAGCGTCATATACTATTGCGCTATAATGTATAACTGTATATTGCATCACTATATGACGTACAACGTTATGAACTATTACGTTGTAACGCATGACGTTATATTGCATCACTTTAGGACGTGTAACATTATATTGCATCACTATAGGACGTATAACGTTATATGCTTTTACGTTATAACGTATAACGTTATATTGCATCACTATAGGACATATAACGTTATATTGCATCACTATAGGACGTATAGCGTCATATACTATTGCGCTATAATGTATAACTGTATATTGCATCACTATATGACGTACAACGTTATGAACTATTACGTTGTAACGCATAACGGTATATTGCATCACGCATAGGAAGTATAACGTTATATTGCATCACTATAGGACGTATAACGTTATATTGCATCACTATAGGACGTATAACGTTATATTGCATCACTATAGGACGTGTAATGTTATATTGCATCACTATTTGACGTTTAACGTCTTGTACTATTACGTAATAACGTATTGCGTTACATTGCATCACTATAGGACGTATAACGTTATATTGCATCACCATATGACGTATAGCGTTATGAACTACTACATTATAACGTATAACGTTATATTGCATCACCATGTGACATATAAAGTTTTGTACTATTACGTGATATCGTATAACGCTATATGTCATCACTATAGGATGTATAACGTTATATTGCATCACTTCATGAAGTATACGGTTATAAACTATTACAGTATAACTTATAACGTTATATTGCATCACCATGTGACGTATAACGTTTTGTACTATTACGTAGTAACGTATAACGTTATATTGCATCACTATAGGACGTATAACGTTATATTGCAACACTATATGACGTATAACGTTATTTGCTACTACGTTATAACACATAACGTTATATTGCATTACTATATGACGTATAACGTTATGAACTATTACGTTATAACGCATAACGCTATATTGCCTCACTATATGACGTATAACGTGTTGTTCTATTACGTAATAACGTATAACGTTATATTGCATCACTATCGACATATAACGTTATATTGCATCACTATATCAAGTATACCGTTATGAACTACTACATTATAACGTATAACGTTATATTGTATCACCATGTGACGTACAACGTTTTGTACCATTATGTAATAAGTCAACGTTATATTGCATCACTATAGGACGTATAGCGTCATATTCTATTGCGTTATAATGTATAAGGGTATATTGCACCACTATATGACATACAACGTTATGAACTATTACATTGTAACGCATAACGTTATATTGCATTACCATATGACGTATAACGTTATGAATTATTACGTTATAACTCATAACGTTATATTGCATCACTATATGACGTATAACGTTTTGTACTATTACGTAATAAGGAATAACGTTATATTGCATTACTATATGACGTTTAACGTTATGAACTATTACATTATAACGCATAACGTTATATTGCATCACTATAGGGCGTATATCGTTATATTGCACCACTATATGAAGTATACCGTTATGAAATATTACATTATAACGTATAACGTTATATTGCATCACCACGTGACGTATAACGATATATTGCATCACTATAGGACGTATAACGTTAGATTGCATCAGTATATGACGTATAACGTTATATGCTACTACGTTATAACGTTTAACGTTATATTGCATTACTATATGACGTATAACGTTATGATCTATGACGTTATAACACCTAACGTTATATTGCATCACCATGTGACGTATAACGTTATATTGCATCACTATAGGACGTATTACGTTATATTGCATGACTATATGACGTAAAACGTTATATTGCATCACTATAGGACGTATTACGTTATATACTATCACGTTATAACGTATAACGTTATATTGCATCACTATATGACGGATAACGATATATTGCATTACTAAATGACGTATAACTTTATATAGCTTCTCTTTATGACGTGTAACGTTATGAACTATTACGTTACAACGTATAACGTTATATTGCATCACTATATGACGTATAACGTCATATCGCATGACTACAGGACGTATAACGTTATATCGCATCACTATAGGATGTAATACGTTATGATATATTACGTTATTATGTATAACGTTTTATTGCATCACTATATGACGTATAACGTTATATACTATAACGTTATGAATTAATATCGTTATATTGCATCACTATATGACGTATAATGTTATACTGCATCACTATATGACGTAGAACGTTGTATTGCATTACTAATTGACGTATAACGTCATATTGCATCGCTACATGACGTATAACGTTATATTGCATCACTATAGGACGTATTACGTTATATACTATGACGTTATAACGTATAACGTTATACTGCATCACTATATGACGTATAAAGAAATATTGCATTACTAAATGACGTATAACGTTATATATCTTCTCCTTATGACGTGTAACGTTATGAAATATTACGTTATAACGTATAACGTTATATTGCATCACTAAATGACGTATAACGTTATATTGTATTACTAAATGACGTATAACGTTATATTGCATCACTATAGGACGTATTACGTTATATAGTATTACGTTATAACGTATAACGTTATACTGCATCACTATATGACGTATAACGATATATTGCATGACTATAGGACGTATAACGTTATATTGCATCACTACATGACGTATAACGTTATATTGCATCACTATAGGACGTATTACGTTATATACTATTACGTTATAACGTATAACGTTATACTGCATCACTATATGACGTATAACGATATATTGCATTACTAAATGACGTATAACGTTATATAGCTTCTCTTTATGACGTATAACGTTATGAACTGTTACGTTATAACGTATAACGTTATATTGCATCACTATATGACGTATAACGTCATATTGCATGACTACAGGACGTATAACGTTATATTGCATCACTACATGACGTGTAACGTTATATTGCATCACTATAGGACGTATTACGTTGTATACTATTACGTTATAACGTATAACGTTATACTGCATCACTATATGACGGATAACGATATATTGCATTACTAAATGACGTATAACGTTATATATCTTCTCCTTATGACGTGTAACGTTATGAAATATTACGTTATAACGTATAACGTTATATTGCATCACTAAATGACGTATAACGTTATATTGTATTACTAAATGACGTATAACGTTATATTGCATCACTATAGGACGTATTACGTTATATAGTATTACGTTATAACGTATAACGTTATACTGCATCACTATATGACGTATAACGATATATTGCATGACTATAGGACGTATAACGTTATATTGCATCACTATAGGACGTATTACGTTATATACTATCACGTTATAACGTATAACGTTATATTGCATCACTATATGACGGATAACGATATATTGCATTACTAAATGACGTATAACGTTATATAGCTTCTCTTTATGACGTGTAACGTTATGAACTATTACGTTATAACGTATAACGTTATATTGCATCACTATATGACGTATAACGTCATATCGCATGACTACAGGACGTATAACGTTATATCGCATCACTATAGGATGTAATACGTTATGATATATTACGTTATTACGTATAACGTTTTATTGCATCACTATATGACGTATAACGTTATATACTATAACGTTATGAATTAATATCGTTATATTGCATCACTATATGACGTAGAACGTTGTATTGCATTACTAATTGACGTATAACGTTATATAGCTTCTCTTTATGACGTATAACGTTATGAACTATTACGTTATAACTTATAACATTATATTGCATCACTATATGACGTATAACGTTATAGTGCAACACTGTATGACGTATAACGTTATATACTATTACGTTATAACGTATAACGTTATCTTTCATCACTATAGGACGTATAACGTTATATTGCATTACTAAATGACGTATAACGTTATATATCTTCTCCTTATGACGTGTAACGTTATGAAATATTACGTTATAACGTATAACGTTATATTGCATCACTAAATGACGTATAACGTTATATTGTATTACTAAATGACGTATAACGTTATATTGCATCACTATAGGACGTATTACGTTATATAGTATTACGTTATAACGTATAACGTTATACTGCATCACTATATGACGTATAACGATATATTGCATGACTATAGGACGTATAACGTTATATTGCATCACTATAGGACGTATTACGTTATATACTATCACGTTATAACGTATAACGTTATATTGCATCACTATATGACGGATAACGATATATTGCATTACTAAATGACGTATAACGTTATATAGCTTCTCTTTATGACGTGTAACGTTATGAACTATTACGTTATAACGTATAACGTTATATTGCATCACTATATGACGTATAACGTCATATCGCATGACTACAGGACGTATAACGTTATATCGCATCACTATAGGATGTAATACGTTATAATATATTACGTTATTACGTATAACGTTTTATTGCATCACTATATGACGTATAACGTTATATACTATAACGTTATGAATTAATATCGTTATATTGCATCACTATATGACGTATAATGTTATACTGCATCACTATATGACGTAGAACGTTGAATTGCATTACTAATTGACGTATAACGTTATATAGCTTCTCTTTATGACGTGTAACGTTATGAATTATTACATTATAACGTATAACGTTATATTGCATCACTATATGACGTATAACGTCATATTGCATGACTATAGGACGTATAACGTTATATTGCATCACTACATGAAGTATAACTTTATATTGCATCACTATAGTGTGTAATACGTTATGATATATTACGTTATTACGTATAACGTTTTATTGCATCACTATATGACGTATAACGTTATATACTATCACGTTATGAATTAATATCGTTATATTGCATCACTATATGACGTATAATGTTATACTGCATCACTATATGACGTAGAACGTTGTATTGCATTACTAATTGACGTATAACGTTATATAGCTTCTCTTTATGACGTATAACGCTATGAACTATTACGTTATAACTTATAACATTATATTGCATCACTATATGACGTATAACGTTATAGTGCAACACTGTATGACGTATAACGTTATATACTATTACGTTATAACGTATAACGTTATCTTTCATCACTATAGGACGTATAACGTTATATTGCATGACTATATGACGTATAACGTTATATTGCATCACTATAGGACGTATTACGTTATATTGCATGACTATATGACGTATAACGTTATATTGCATCACTATAGGACGTATTACGTTATATACTATCACGTTATAACGTATAACGTTATATTGCATCACTATATGACGGATAACGATATATTGCATTACTAAATGACGTATAACGTTATATAGCTTCTCTTTATGACGTGTAACGTTATGAACTATTACGTTATAACGTATAACGTTATATTGCATCACTATATGACGTATAACGTCATATCGCATGACTACAGGACGTATAACGTTATATCGCATCACTATAGGATGTAATACGTTATGATATATTACGTTATTACGTATAACGTTTTATTGCATCACTATATGACGTATAACGTTATATACTATAACGTTATGAATTAATATCGTTATATTGCATCACTATATGACGTATAATGTTATACTGCATCACTATAGGACGTATAACGTCATATTGCATCACTACATGACGTATAACGTTATATTGCATCACTATAGGACGTATTACGTTATATACTATGACGTTATAACGTATAACGTTATACTGCATCACTATATGACGTATAACGAAATATTGCATTACTAAATAACGTATAACGTTATATATCTTCTCCTTATGACGTGTAACGTTATGAAATATTACGTTATAACGTATAACGTTATATTGCATCACTAAATGACGTATAACGTTATATTGCATCACTATATGACGTATAACGTCATATTGCATGACTACAGGACGTATAACGTTATATTGCATCACTATAGGACGTATTACGTTATATACTATTACGTTATAACGTATAACGTTATGCTGCATCACTATAGCACCTATAACGTTATATCGCATTACTGAATGACGCATAACGTTATATAGCTTCTCTTTATGACGTGTAACGTTATGAACTATTACATTATAACGTATAACGTTATATTGCATCACTACATGACGTATAACGTTATATTGCATCACTATAGGACGTATTACGTTATATACTATTACGTTATAACGTATAACGTTATACTGCATCACTATATGACGTATAACGATATATTGCATGACTATAGGACGTATAACGTTATATTGCATCACTACATGACGTATAACGTTATATTGCATCACTATAGGACGTATTACGTTATATACTATTACGTTATAACGTATAACGTTATACTGCATCACTATATGACGTATAACGATATATTGCATTACTAAATGACGTATAACGTTATATAGCTTCTCTTTATGACGTATAACGTTATGAACTGTTACGTTATAACGTATAACGTTATATTGCATCACTATATGACGTATAACGTCATATTGCATGACTATAGGACGTATAACGTTATATTGCATCACTACATGACGTATAACGTTATATTGTATTACTAAATGACGTATAACGTTATATTGCATCACTATAGGACGTATTACGTTATATAGTATTACGTTATAACGTATAACGTTATACTGCATCACTATATGACGTATAACGATATATTGCATGACTATAGGACGTATAACGTTATATTGCATCACTATAGGACGTATTTCGTTATATACTATCACGTTATAACGTATAACGTTATATTGCATCACTATATGACGGATAACGATATATTGCATTACTAAATGACGTATAACGTTATATAGCTTCTCTTTATGACGTGTAACGTTATGAACTATTACGTTATAACGTATAACGTTATATTGCATCACTATATGACGTATAACGTCATATCGCATGACTACAGGACGTATAACGTTATATCGCATCACTATAGGATGTAATACGTTATAATATATTACGTTATTACGTATAACGTTTTATTGCATCACTATATGACGTATAACGTTATATACTATAACGTTATGAATTAATATCGTTATATTGCATCACTATATGTCGTATAATGTTATACTGCATCACTATATGACGTAGAACGTTGAATTGCATTACTAATTGACGTATAACGTTATATAGCTTCTCTTTATGACGTGTAACGTTATGAATTATTACATTATAACGTATAACGTTATATTGCATCACTATATGACGTATAACGTCATATTGCATGACTATAGGACGTATAACGTTATATTGCATCACTACATGAAGTATAACGTTATATTGCATCACTATAGTGTGTAATACGTTATGATATATTACGTTATTACGTATAACGTTTTATTGCATCACTATATGACGTATAACGTTATATACTATCACGTTATGAATTAATATCGTTATATTGCATCACTATATGACGTATAATGTTATACTGCATCACTATATGACGTAGAACGTTGTATTGCATTACTAATTGACGTATAACGTTATATAGCTTCTCTTTATGACGTATAACGTTATGAACTATTACGTTATAACTTATAACATTATATTGCATCACTATATGACGTATAACGTTATAGTGCAACACTGTATGACGTATAACGTTATATACTATTACGTTATAACGTATAACGTTATCTTTCATCACTATAGGACGTATAACGTTATATTGCATGACTATATGACGTATAACGTTATATTGCATCACTATAGGACGTATTACGTTATATTGCATGACTATATGACGTATAACGTTATATTGCATCACTATAGGACGTATTACGTTATATACTATCACGTTATAACGTATAACGTTTTATTGCATCACTATATGACGTATAACGTTATATACTATAACGTTATGAATTAATATCGTTATATTGCATCACTATATGACGTATAATGTTATACTGCATCACTATAGGACGTATAACGTCATATTGCATCACTACATGACGTATAACGTTATATTGCATCACTATAGGACGTATTACGTTATATACTACGACGTTATAACGTATAACGTTATACTGCATCACTATATGACGTATAACGAAATATTGCATTACTAAATAACGTATAACGTTATATATCTTCTCCTTATGACGTGTAACGTTATGAAATATTACGTTATAACGTATAACGTTATATTGCATCACTAAATGACGTATAACGTTATATTGTATTACTAAATGACGTATAACGTTATATTGCATCACTATAGGACGTATTACGTTATATAGTATTACGTTATAACGTATAACGTTATGCTGCATCACTATATGACGTATAACGATATATTGCATGACTATAGGACGTATAACGTTATAGTGCATCACTACATGACGTATAACGTTATATTGCATCACTATAGGACGTATTACGTTATGTACTATTACGTTATAACGTATAACGTTATACTGCATCACTATATGACGTATAACGATATATTGCATTACTAAATGACGTATAACGTTATATAGCTTCTCTTTATGACGTATAACGTTATGAACTGTTACGATATAACGAATAACGTTATATTGCATCACTATATGACGTATAACGTCATATTGCATGACTATAGGACGTATAACGTTATATTGCATCACTACATGACGTGTAACTTTATATTGCATCACTATAGGACGTATTACGTTGTATACTATTACGTTATAACGTATAAAGTTATACTGCATCACTATATGACGTATAACGATATATTGCATTACTAAATGACGTATAACGTTATATAGCTTCTCTTTATGACGTATAACGTTATGAACTATTACGTTATAACGTATAACGTTATATTGCATCACTATATGACGTATAACGTCATATTGCATGACTATAGGACGTATAACGTTATATTGCATCACTGTATGACGTATAACGGTATATACTATTACGTTATAACGTATAACGTTATCATTCATCACTATAGGACGTATAACGTTATATTGCATCACTATATGACGTATAACGTTATAGTGCATCACTGTATGACGTATAACGATATACTATTACGTTATAACGTATAACGTTGTATTGCATCACTATAGGATGTATAACGTTATAGTGCATCACTGTATGACGTATAACGGTATATACTATTACGTTATAACGTATAACGTTATCATTCATCACTATAGGACGTATAACGTTATATTGCATCACTATATGACGTATAACGTTATATTGCATCACTATAGGACGTATTACGTTATATACTATTACGTTATAACGTATAACGTTATGCTGCATCACTATAGCACCTATAACGTTATATCGCATTACTGAATGACGCATAACGTTATATAGCTTCTCTTTATGACGTGTAACGTTATGAACTATTACATTATAACGTATAACGTTATATTGCATCACTATATGACGTATAACGTCATATTGCATGACTATAGGACGTATAACGTTATATTGCATCACTACATGACGTATAACGTTATATTGCATCACTATAGGACGTACTACGTTATATACTATTACGTTATAACGTATAACGTTATACTGCATCACTATATGACGTATAACGAAATATTGCATTACTAAATGACGTATAACGTTATATACCTTCTCCTTATGACGTGTAACGTTATGAAATATTACGTTATAACGTATAACGTTATATTGCATCACTATATGACGTATAACGTCATATTGCATGACTATAGGACGTATAACGTTATATTGCATCACTACATGACGTGTAACGTTATATTGCATCACTATAGGACGTATTACGTTGTATACTATTACGTTATAACGTATAACGTTATACTGCATCACTATATGACGTATAACGATGTATTGCATTACTAAATGACGTATAACGTTATATAGCTTCTCTTTATGACGTATAACGTTATGAACTATTACGTTATAACGTATAACGTTATATTGCATCACTATATGCCGTATAACGTCACATTGCATGACTATAGGACGTATAACGTTATATATTATTACGTTATGACGTATAACGCTATATTGCATCACCATGTGACGTATAACGTTTTGTACTATTACATAGTAACGTATAACGTTATATTGCATCACTATATGACGTATAACGTTATATGCTATACGTTGTAACGTATAACGTTATATTGCATTACTATATGACGTTTAACGTTATGAACTATTACGTTATAACGCATAACGTTATATTGCATCACTATAGGACGTGTATCGTTATATTGCACCACTATATGAAGTATACCGTTATGAAATATTACATTATAACGTATAACGTTATATTGCATCACCATGTGACGTATAACGATATATTGCATCACAATTGGACGTATAACGTCATATTGCATCACTATATGACGTATAACGTAGTATGCTATACGTTCTAACGTATAATGTTATATTGCATTACTATATGACGTTTAACGTTATGAACTCTTACGTTATAACGTATAACGTTATATTGCATCACCATGTGACGTATAACGATATATTGCATCACAATAGGACGTATAACGTCATATTGCATCACTACATGAAGTATACCGTTAATGAACTATTACATTATACCGTATAACGTTATATTGCATTACTATATGACGTTTAACGTTATGAACTATTACGTTATAACGCATAACGTTATATTGGCTCACCATATGACGTATAACGTTATGATCTATGACGTTATAACACCTAACGTTATATTGCATCACTATAGGACGTATAACGTCATATTGCATCACTATATGACGTGTAACGTTTCGTACTATTACGTAATAACGAATAACGTTATATTGCTTCACTATATGATGTTTAGCGTTTTGAACCACTACGTAATAACGAATAACTTTAATTGCATCAGTATATGACGTATAACGTTATGAACTATTACATTATAACGTATAACGTTATATTGCATCACTATAGGACGTATAACATTATATTGCCTCAGTATATGAAGTATAGCGTCATACACTATTGCGCTATAATGTATAACGTTATATTGCATCACTATATGACGTACAACGTTATGAACTATTACGTTGTAACGCATAACGTTATATTGCATCACTATAGGACGCATAACGTTATATTGCATCACTATAGGACGTATAGCGTCATATACTATTGCGCTATAATGTATAACGGTATATTGCATCACTATATGACGTACAACGTTATGAACTATTACGTTGTAACGCATGACGTTATATTGCATCACTATAGGACGTGTAACGTTATATTGCATCACTATAGGACGTATAGCGTCTAATACTATTGCGTTATAATGTATAAAGGTATATTGCATCACTATATGACGTATAACGTTAAGAACTATTACGTTATAACGCATAACGGTATATTGCATCATGCATAGGACGTATATCGTTATATTACACCACTATAGGACGTATAACGATATATTGCATCACAATAGGACGTATAACGTCATATTGCATCACTATATGACGTATAACGTAGTATGCTATAGGTTATAACGTATAACGTTATATTGCATTACTATATGACGTTTAACGTTATGAACTATTACGTTATAACGCATAACGTTATATTGCCTCACCATATGACGTATAACGTTATGATCTATGACGTTACAACACCTAACGTTATATTGCATCACTATAGGACGTATAACGTCATATTGCATCACTATATGACGTGTAACGTTTCGTACTATTACGTAATAACGAATAACGTTATATTGCTTCACTATATGATGTTTAGCGTTTTGAACCACTACGTAATAACGAATAACTTTAATTGCATCAGTATATGACGTATAACGTTATGAACTATTACATTATAACGTATAACGTTATATTGCATCACTATAGGACGTATAACGTTATATTGCATCACTATAGGACGTATAGCGTCATATACTATTGCGCTATAATGTATAACGGTATATTGCATCACTATATGACGTACAACGTTATGAACTATTACGTTGTAACGCATGACGTTATATTGCATCACTATAGGACGTGTAACGTTATATTGCATCACTATAGGACGTATAGCGTCTAATACTATTGCGTTATAATGTATAAAGGTATATTGCATCACTATATGACGTATAACGTTAAGAACTATTACGTTATAACGCATAACGGTATATTGCATCATGCATAGGACGTATATCGTTATATTGCACCAATATAGGACGTATAACGTTATATTGCATCACTATAGGACGTATAACGTTATATTGCATCACTATAGGACGTGTAATGTTATATTGCATCACTATTTGACGTATAACGTTTTGTACTATTACGTAATAACGTATAGCGTTACATTGCATCACTATAGGACGTATAACGTTATATTGCATCACTATATCAAGTATACCGTTATAAACTACTACATTATAACGTATAACGTTATATTGCATCACCATGTGACGTATAAAGTTTTGTACTATTACGTAATATCGTATAACGAAATATTGCATCGCTATAGGACGTATAACGTTATATTGCATCACTACATGAAGTATACCGTTATGAACTATTACATTATACCGTATAACGTTATATTGCATCACCATGTGACGTATAACGTTTTGTACTATTACGTAATAACGTATAGCGTTACATTGCATCACTATAGCACGTATAACGTTATAATGCATCACTATATCAAGTATACCGTTATAAAGTACTACATTATAACGTATAACGTCATATTGCATCACCATGTGACGTATAACGATATATTGCATCACAATAGGACGTATAACGTCATATTGCATCACTATATGACGTATAACGTAGTATGCTATACGTTATAACGTATAACGTTATATTGCATTACTATATGACGTTTAACGTTATGAACTATTACGTTATAACGCATAACGTTATATTGCCTCACCATATGACGTATAACGTTATGATCTATGACGTTATAACACCTAACGTTATATTGCATCACTATAGGACGTATAACGTCATATTGCATCACTATATGACGTATAACGTTTCGGACTATTACGTAATAACGAATAACGTTATATTGCTTCACTATATGATGTTTAGCGTTTTGACCACTACGTAATAACGAATAACTTTAATTGCATCAGTATATGACGTATAACGTTATGAACTATTACATTATAACGTATAACGTTATATTGCATCACTATAGGACGTATAACGTTATATGCTATTACGTTATAACGTATAACGTTATATTGCATCACTATAGGACGTATAACGTTATATTGCATCACTATAGGACGTATAACGTTATATTGCATCACTATAGGACGTGTAATGTTATATTGCATCACTATTTCACGTATAACGTTTTGTACTATTACGTAATAACGTATAGCGTTACATTTCATCACTATAGGACGAATAACGTTATATTGCATCACTATATCAAGTATACCGTTATAAACTACTACATTATAACGTATAACGTTATATTGCATCACCATGTGACGTATAAAGTTTTGTACTATTACGTAATATCGTATAACGAAATATTGCATCGCTATAGGACGGATAACGTTATATTGCATCACTACATGAAGTATACCGTTATGAACTATTACATTATACCGTATAACGTTATATTGCATCACCATGTGACGTATAACGTTTTGTACTATTACGTAATAACGTATAGCGTTACATTGCATCACTATAGGACGTATAACGTTATATGCTATACGTTGTAACGTATAACGTTATATTGCATTACTATATGACGTTTAACTTTATGAACTATTACGTTATAACGCATAACGTTATATTGCATCACTATAGGACGTGTAACGTTATATTGCATCACTATAGGACGTGTATCGTTATATTGCATCACTATAGGACGTGTAATGTTATATTGCATCACTATTTGACGTATAACGTTTTGTACTATTACGTCATAACGTATAGCGTTACATTGCATCACTATAGGACGTATAACGTTATATTGCAACAGTATAGGACGTGTAATGTTATATTGCATCACTATATGACGTATAACGTTTTGTACTATTACGTCATAACGTATAGCGTTACATTGCATCACTATAGGACGTATAACGTTATATTGCATCACTATATCAAGTATACCGTTATAAACTACTACATTATAACGTATAACGTTATATTGCATCACCATGTGACATATAAAGTTTTGTACTATTACGTAATATCGTATAACGTTACATTGCATCACTATAGGACGTATAACGTTATATTGCATCACTACATGAAGTATACCGCTATGAACTATTACATTATACCGTATAACGTTATTTTGCATCACCATGTGACGTATAACGTTTTGTACTATTACATAGTAACGTATAACGTTATATAGCATCACTATAGGACGTATAACGTTATATTGCATCACTATATGACGTATAACGTTATATGGTATACGTTATAACGTATAACGTTATATTGCATTACTATATGACGTATAACGGTATGAACTATTACGTTATAACGCATAACGTTATATTGCATCACTATAGGACGTATAACGTTATATTGCATCACTATATGACGTATAACGTTATGAACTATTACGTTAAAACGCATAACGTTATATTGCATCACTATATGACGTATAACGTTTTGTACTATTACGCAATAAGGTATAACGTTATATTGCATCACTATAGGACGTATATCGTTATATTGCATCATTATAGAACGTATAGCGTCTAATACTATTGCGTTATAATGTATAACGGTATATTGCATCACTATATGGCGCATATCGTTATGAACTATTACGTTATAACGCATAACGTTATATTGCCTCACCATATGACGTATAACGTTGTATAATATTACGTTATGACGTATAACGCTATATTGCATCACTAAAGGAGCATAACGTTAAATTGCATTACTATATGACGTATGACGTTATGAACTACTATGTTATAACGCATAACGTTATATTGCATCACTACAGGACGTATAACATTATATTGCATCACTATATGACGTATAACGTTATATGCTACTACGTTATAGTGCATAACGTTATATTGCATCACTCTATGACGTATAACGTTATATTGCATCACTCTATGAGGTATAACGTTATATTGCATCACTATATCAAGTATACCGTTATAAACTACTACATTATAACGTATAACGTTATATTGCATCACCATGTGACGTATAAAGTTTTGTACTATTACGTAATATCGTATATCGTTACATTGCATCACTATAGGACGTATAACGTTATATTGCATCACTACATGAAGTATACCGCTATGAACTATTACATTATACCGTATAACGTTATTTTGCATCACCATGTGACGTATAACGTTTTGTACTATTACATAGTAACGTATAACGTTATATAGCATCACTATAGGACGTATAACGTTATATTGCATCACTATATGACGTATAACGTTATATGCTATACGTTATAACGTATAACGTTATATTGCATTACTATATGACGTATAACGGTATGAACTATTACGTTATAACGCATAACGTTATATTGCATCACTATATGGCGCATATCGTTATGAACTATTACGTTATAACGCATAACGTTATATTGCATCACTATAGGACGTATATCGTTATATTGCATCACTATATGAATTATACCGCTTTGAAATATTCCATTATAACGTATAACGTTATATTGCATCACCATGTGACGTATAACGTTTTGTACTATTACGTAATAACGCATAACGTTATATTGCATCACTATAGGACGTATATCGTTATATTGCACCACTATATGAAGTATACCGTTATGAAATATTACATTATTACGTATAACGTTATATTGCATCACCATGTGACGTATAACGATATATTGCATCACAATAGGACGTATAACGTCATATTGCATCACTATATGACGTATAACGTTATATGCTATACGTTATAACGTATAACGTTATATTGCATTACTATATGACGTATAACGTTATGAACTATTACGTTATAACGCATAACGTTATATTGCCTCACTATATGACGTATAACGTTATGATCTATGACGTTATAACACCTAACGTTATATTGCATCACTATAGGACGTATAACGTCATATTGCATCACTATATGACGTATAACGTTTCGGACTATTACGTAATAACGAATAACGTTATATTGCTTCACTATATGATGTTTAGCGTTTTGACCACTACGTAATAACGAATAACTTTAATTGCATCAGTATATGACGTATAACGTTATGAACTATTACATTATAACGTATAACGTTATATTGCATCACTATAGGACGTATAACGTTATATGCTATTACGTTATAACGTATAACGTTATATTGCATCACTATAGGACGTATAACGTTATATTGCATCACTATAGGACGTATAACGTTATATTGCATCACTATAGGACGTGTAATGTTATATTGCATCACTATTTCACGTATAACGTTTTGTACTATTACGTAATAACGTATAGCGTTACATTTCATCACTATAGGACGAATAACGTTATATTGCATCACTATATCAAGTATACCGTTATAAACTACTACATTATAACGTATATCGTTATATTGCATCACCATGTGACGTATAAAGTTTTGTACTATTACGTAATATCGTATAACGAAATATTGCATCGCTATAGGACGGATAACGTTATATTGCATCACTACATGAAGTATACCGTTATGAACTATTACATTATACCGTATAACGTTATATTGCATCACCATGTGTCGTATAACGTTTTGTACTATTACATAGTAACGTATAACGTTATATTGCATTACTATCTGACGTTTAACGTTATGAACTATTACGTTATAACGCATAACGTTATATTGCCTCACCATATGACGTATAACGTTATGATCTATGACGTTATAACACCTAACGTTATATTGCATCACTATAGGACGTATAACGTCATATTGCATCACTATATGACGTGTAACGTTTCGTACTATTACGTAATAACGAATAACGTTATATTTCCTCACTATATGATGTTTAGCGTTTTGAACCACTACGTAATAACGAATAACTTTAATTGCATCAGTATATGACGTATAACGTTATGAACTATTACATTATAACGTATAACGTTATATTGCATCACTATAGGACGTATAACATTATATTGCCTCAGTATATGAAGTATAACGTTATACACTATTACGATATAACGTATAACATTATATTGCATCACTATAGGACGTATAACGTTATATGCTATTACGTTATAACGTATAACGTTATATTGCATCACTATAGGACGTATAACGTTATATTGCATCACTATAGGACGTATAGCGTCATATACTATTGCGCTATAATGTATAACGGTATATTGCATCACTATATGACGTACAACGTTATGAACTATTACGTTGTAACGCATGACGTTATATTGCATCACTATAGGACGTGTAACGTTATATTGCATCACTATAGGACGTATAGCGTCTAATACTATTGCGTTATAATGTATAAAGGTATATTGCATCACTATATGACGTATAACGTTAAGAACTATTACGTTATAACGCATAACGGTATATTGCATCATGCATAGGACGTATATCGTTATATTGCACCACTATAGGACGTATAACGTTATATTGCATCACTATAGGACGTATAACGTTATATTGCATCACTATAGGACGTGTAATGTTATATTGCATCACTATTTGACGTATAACGTTTTGTACTATTACGTAATAACGTATACGTTACATTGCATCACTATAGGACGTATAACGTTATATTGCATCACTATATCAAGTATACCGTTATAAACTATTACGTTATAACGCATAACGTTATATTGCATCACCATATGACGTATAAAGTTTTGTACTATTACGTAATATCGTATAACGAAATATTGCATCGCTATAGGACGTATAACGTTATATTGCATCACTATATGACGTATACCGTTAATGAACTATTACATTATACCGTATAACGTTATATTGCATCACCATGTGACGTATAACGTTTTGTACTATTACGTAATAACGTATAGCGTTACATTGCATCACTATAGGACGTATAACGTTATATGCTATACGTTGTAACGTATAACGTTATATTGCATTACTATATGACGTTTAACTTTATGAACTATTACGTTATAACGCATAACGTTATATTGCATCACTATAGGACGTGTAACGTTATATTGCATCACTATAGGACGTGTATCGTTATATTGCATCACTATAGGACGTGTAATGTTATATTGCATCACTATTTGACGTATAACGTTTTGTACTATTACGTCATAACGTATAGCGTTACATTGCATCACTATAGGACGTATAACGTTATATTGCATCACTATAGGACGTGTAATGTTATATTGCATCACTATATGACGTATAACGTTATATGCTAATACGTCATAACGTATAGCGTTACATTGCATCACTATAGGACGTATAACGTTATATTGCATCACTATATCAAGTATACCGTTATAAACTACTACATTATAACGTATAACGTTATATTGCATCACCATGTGACGTATAAAGTTTTGTACTATTACGTAATATCGTATAACGTTACATTGCATCACTATAGGACGTATAACGTTATATTGCATCACTACATGAAGTATACCGCTATGAACTATTACATTATACCGTATAACGTTATTTTGCATCACCATGTGACGTATAACGTTTTGTACTATTACATAGTAACGTATAACGTTATATAGCATCACTATAGGACGTATAACGTTATATTGCATCACTATATGACGTATAACGTTATATGGTATACGTTATAACGTATAACGTTATATTGCATTACTATATGACGTATAACGGTATGAACTATTACGTTATAACGCATAACGTTATATTGCATCACTATAGGACGTATAACGTTATATTGCATTACTATATGACGTATAACGTTATGAACTATTACGTTAAAACGCATAACGTTATATTGCATCACTATATGACGTATAACGTTTTGTACTATTACGTAATAAGGTATAACGTTATATTGCATCACTATAGGACGTATATCGTTATATTGCATCATTATAGAACGTATAGCGTCTAATACTATTGCGTTATAATGTATAACGGTATATTGCATCACTATATGGCGCATATCGTTATGAACTATTACGTTATAACGCATAACGTTATATTGCCTCACCATATGACGTATAACGTTGTATAATATTACGTTATGACGTATAACGCTATATTGCATCACTAAAGGAGTATAACGTTAAATTGCATTACTATATGACGTATGACGTTATGAACTACTATGTTATAACGCATAACGTTATATTGCATCACTACAGGACGTATAACATTATATTGCATCACTATATGACGTATAACGTTATATGCTACTACGTTATAGTGCATAACGTTATATTGCATCACTCTATGACGTATAACGTTATATTGCATCACTATAGGACGTATAACGTTATATTGCATCACTATATCAAGTATACCGTTATAAACTACTACATTATAACGTATAACGTTATATTGCATCACCATGTGACGTATAAAGTTTTGTACTATTACGTAATATCGTATAACGTTACATTGCATCACTATAGGACGTATAACGTTATATTGCATCACTACATGAAGTATACCGCTATGAACTATTACATTATACCGTATAACGTTATTTTGCATCACCATGTGACGTATAACGTTTTGTACTATTACATAGTAACGTATAACGTTATATAGCATCACTATAGGACGTATAACGTTATATTGCATCACTATATGACGTATAACGTTATATGCTATACGTTATAACGTATAACGTTATATTGCATTACTATATGACGTATAACGGTATGAACTATTACGTTATAACGCATAACGTTATATTGCATCACTATATGGCGCATATCGTTATGAACTATTACGTTATAACGCATAACGTTATATTGCATCACTATAGGACGTATATCGTTATATTGCATCACTATATGAATTACACCGCTTTGAAATATTCCATTATAACGTATAACGTTATATTGCATCACCATGTGACGTATAACGTTTTGTACTATTACGTAATAACGCATAACGTTATATTGCATCACTATAGGACGTATATCGTTATATTGCACCACTATATGAAGTATACCGTTATGAAATATTACATTATTACGTATAACGTTATATTGCATCACCATGTGACGTATAACGATATATTGCATCACAATAGGACGTATAACGTCATATTGCATCACTATATGACGTATAACGTTATATGCTATACGTTATAACGTATAACGTTATATTGCATTACTATATGACGTATAACGTTATGAACTATTACGTTATAACGCATAACGTTATATTGCCTCACTATATGACGTATAACGTTATGATCTATGACGTTATAACACCTAACGTTATATTGCATCACTATAGGACGTATAACGTCATATTGCATCACTATATGACGTATAACGTTTGGTACTATTACGTAATAACGAATAACGTTATATTGCTTCACTATATGATGTTTAGCGTTTTGAACCACTACGTAATAACGAATAACTTTAATTGCATCAGTATATGACGTATAACGTTATGAACTATTACATTATAACGTATAACGTTATATTGCATCACTATAGGACGTATAACATTATATTGCCTCAGTATATGAAGCATAACGTTATACACTATTACGATATAACGTATAACATTATATTGCATCACTATAGGACGTATAACGTTATATGCTATTACGTTATAACGTATAACGTTATATTGCATCACTATAGGACGTATAACGTTATATTGCATCACTATATGACGTACAACGTTATATGCTATACGTTATAACGTATAACGTTATATTGCATTACTATATGACGTATAACGTTATGTGCTATTACGTTATAACGTATAACGTTATATTGCATCACTATAGGACGTATAACGTCATATTGCATCACTATAGGACGTATAGCGGTATATTGCATCACTATATGAAGTATACCGTTATGAACTATTACGTTATAACGTATAACGTTATATTGCACCACTATATGAAGTATTCCGTTATGAACTATTACAATAATATCGTATAACGTTATATTGCCTCACTATAGGACGTATAGCGCCATATACTATTGCGTTATAATGTATAACGTTATATTGCATCACTATATGACGTACAATGTTATGAACTATTACGTTGTAACGCATAACGTTATATTGCATCACTATATGACGTATAACGTTATGAACTATTACGTTATAACGCATAACGTTATATTGCCTCACTATATGACGTATAACGTTATGATCTATGACGTTATAACACCTAACGTTATATTGCATCACTATAGGACGTATAACGTTATATTGCATTACTATATGACGTATAACGTTACGAACTATTACGTTATAACGCATAACGTTATGTTGCAACACTATAGGACGTATAGCGTCATATTCTATTGCGTTATAATGTATAACGGTATATTCCATCACTATATGACGCATAACGTTATGAACCATTACTTTATAACGCATAACGTTATATTGTATCACTATAGGACGTATAACGTTATATAGCATTACTATATGACGTATAACGGTATGAACTATTACGTTATAACGCATAACGTTATATTGCATCACTATATGACGTATAACGTTATGAACTATTACGTTATAACGCATAACGTTATATTGCCTCACTATATGACGTATAACGTTATGATCTATGACGTTATAACACCTAACGTTATATTGCATCACTATAGGACGTATAACGTCATATTGCATCACTATATGACGTATAACGTTTTGTACTATTACGTAATAACGAATAACGTTATATTGCTTCACTATATGATGTTTAGCGTTTTGAACCACTACGTAATAACGAATAACTTTAATTGCATCAGTATATGACGTATAACGTTATGAACTATTACATTATAACGTATAACGTTATATTGCATCACTATAGGACGTATAACATTATATTGCCTCAGTATATGAAGCATAACGTTATACACTATTACGATATAACGTATAACATTATATTGCATCACTATAGGACGTATAACGTCATATTGCATCACTATAGGACGTATAGCGGTATATTGCATCACTATATGAAGTATACCGTTATGAACTATTACGTTATAACGCATAACGTTATATTGTATCACTATAGGACGTATAACGTTATATAGCATTACTATATGACGTATAACGGTATGAACTATTACGTTATAACGCATAACGTTATATTGCATCACTATATGACGTATAAGGTTTTGTACTATTACGTAATAAGGTATAACGTTATATTGCATCACTATAGGACGTATAACGTTATATTGCATTACTATATGACGTATAACGTTATGAACTATTACGTTATAACGCATAACGGTATATTGCATCACGCATAGGACGTATAACGTTACATTGCATCACTATAGGACGTTTAACGTTATATTGCATCACTATATTACGTATAACGTTATATTTCATCACTATAGGACGTATAGCGTCATAGACTATTGCGCTATAATGTATGACGGTATATTGCACCACTATATAACGTACAACGTTATGAACTATTACGTTGTAACGCATAACGTTATATTGCATCACTATAGGACGTATAACGTTATATTGCATCACTATAGGACGTATAACGTTATATTGCATCACTACATGAAGTATACCGTTATGAACTATTACATTATACCGTATAACGTTATATTGCATCACCATGTGACGTATAACGTTTTGTACTATTACATAGTAACGTATAACGTTATATTGCATCACAATAGGACGTATAACGTCATATTGCATCACTATATGACGTATAACGTTATATTGCATTACTATACGACGTATAACGTTATGAACTATTACGATATAACGCATAACGTTATATTGCCTCACCATATGACGTATAACGTTATGATCTATGACGTTAACACCTAAGGTTATATTGCATCACTATAGGACGTATAACGACATATTGCATCACTATATGACGTATAACGTTATATATTATTGCGCTATGAAGGAATAACTTTATATTGCATCACTATATGATGTATAACGTTATATTACATTACTATAGGACGTATAGCGTCATATACTATTGCGCTATAATGTATAACGGTATATTGCATCACTATATGACGTACAACGTTATGAACTATTACGTTGTAACGCATGACGTTATGTTGCAACACTAATGGACGTATAGCGTCATATTCTATTGCGTTATAATGTATAACGGTATATTCCATCACTATATGACGCATAACGTTATTAACTATTACGTTATAAAGCATAACGTTATATTGCATCACTATAGGACGTATATCGTCTAATACTATTGCGTTATAATGTATAAAGGTATATTGCATCACTATATGACGTATAACGTTATGAACTATTACGTTATAACGCATAACGGTATATTGCATCACGCATAGGACGTATAACGTTATATTGCATCACTATATTACGTATAACGTTATATTGCATCACTATAGGACGTATAACGGTATATTGCATCACTGTAGGACGTGTAATGTTATATTGCATCACTATTTGACGTATAACGTTTTGTACTATTACGTAATAACGTATAGCGTTACATTGCATCACTATAGGACGTATAACGTTATATTGCATCACTATATCAAGTATACCGTTATGAACTACTACATTATAACGTATAACGTTATTTTGCATCACTATATGACGTATAACGTTATGAACTATTACGTTATAACGCATAACGTTATATTGCATCACTATAGGACGTATAACGTTATATTGCATTACTATATGACGTATAACGTTATGAACTATTACGTTAAAACGCATAACGTTATATTGCATCACTATAGGACGTATAGCGTCATATACTATTGCGTTATAATGTATAACGGTATACTGCATCACTATATGACGCATAACGTTATGACCTATTACGTTATAACGCATAACGTTATATTGCATCACTAAATTAGTATAACGTTATATTGCATTACTATATGACGTATAACGTTATGAACTACTACGTTATAACGCATAACGTTATACTGCATCACTATAGGACGTATAACGTTATATGCTATTACGTTATAACGTATAACGTTATATTGCATTACTATATGACGTTTAACGTTATGAACTCTTACGTTATAACGCATAACGTTATATTGCATCACTATAGGACGTATATCGTTATATTGCACCACTATATGAAGTATACCGTTATGAAATAATGCATTATTACGTATAACGTTATATTGCATCACCATGTGACGTATAACGATATATTGCATCACAATATGACATATAACGTCATATTGCATCACTATATGACGTATAACGTTATATGCTATACGTTATAACGTATAACGTTATATTGCATTACTATAGGACGTATAACGTTATGACCTATTACGTTATAACGCATAACGTTATATTGCATCACTAAATTAGTATAACGTTATATTGCATTACTATATGACGTTTAACGTTATGAACTCTTACGTTATAACGCATAACGTTATATTGCATCACTATAGGACGTATATCGTTATATTGCACCACTATATGAAGTATACCGTTATGAAATATTACATTATAACGTATAACGTTATATTGCATCACCATGTGACGTATAACGATATATTGCATCACAATAGGACGTATAACGTCATATTGCATCACTATATGACGTATAACGTTATCTGCTATACGTTATAACGTATAACGTTATATTGCATTACTATATGACGTATAACGTTATGAACTATCACGTTATAACGCATAACGTTATATTGCCTCACCATATGACGTATAACGTTATGATCTATGACGTTATAACGTATAACGTTATATTGCATCACTATAGGACATATAACGTTATATTGCATCACTATAGGACGTATAGCGTCATATACTATTGCGCTATAATGTATAACTGTATATTGCATCACTATATGACGTACAACGTTATGAACTATTACGTTGTAACGCATAACGGTATATTGCATCACGCATAGGAAGTATAACGTTATATTGTATCACTATAGGACGTATAACGTTATATTGCATCACTATAGGACGTATAACGTTATATTGCATCACTATAGGACGTGTAATGTTATATTGCATCACTATTTGACGTTTAACGTCTTGTACTATTACGTAATAACGTATAGCGTTACATTGCATCACTATAGGACGTATAACGTTATATTGCATCACTATATGACGTATAGCGTTATGAACTACTACATTATAACGTATAACGTTATATTGCATCACCATGTGACATATAAAGTTTTGTACTATTACGTGATATCGTATAACGCTATATGGCATCACTATAGGACGTATAACGTTATATTGCATCACTTCATGAAGTATACCGTTATGAACTATTACAGTATACCTTATAACGGTATATTCCATCACTATATGACGTATAACGTTATGAATTATTACGTTATAACGCATAACGTTATATTGCATCACTATAGGGCGTATATCGTTATATTGCACCACTATATGAAGTATACCGTTATGAAATATTACATTATAACGTATAACGTTATATTGCATCACCACGTGACGTATAACGATATATTGCATCACTATAGGACGTATAACGTTAGATTGCATCAGTATATGACGTATAACGTTATATGCTACTACGTTATAACGTTTAACGTTATATTGCATTACTATATGACGTATAACGTTATGATCTATGACGTTATAACACCTAACGTTATATTGCATCACCATGTGACGTATAACGTTATATTGCATCACTATAGGACGTACAACGTTATATTGCATCACTATATGACGTATAACGTTATATGCTACTACGTTATAACGTATAACGTTATATTGCATTACTATTTGACGTTTAACGTTATGAACTATTACGTTATAACGCATAACGTTATATTGCATCACTATAGGACGTATATCGTTATATTGCACCACTATATGAAGTATACCGTTATGAAATATTATATTATAACGTATAACGTTATATTGCATCACCAGCGTGACGTATAACGTTATATTGCATCACCATGTGACGTATAACGTTTTGTACTATTACGTAATATCGTATAACGTTATGTTGCATCACTATAGGACGTATAACGTTATATTGCATCACTATACGACGTATAACGTTATGTGCTACTACGTTATATCGTATAACGTTATATTGCATTACTATATGACGTATGACGTCATCAAATATTACGATATAACGCATAACGTTATATTGCATTACTGTATGCCGTATAACATTATGAACTATTAGTGTTATAACGCATAACGTTATGTTGCAACACTAATGGACGTATAGCGTCATATTCTATTGCGTTATAATGTATAACGGTATATTCCATCACTATATGACGCATAACGTTTTGTACTATTACGTAATAAGGTATAACGTTATATTGCATCACTATAGGACGTGTAATGTTATATTGCATCACTATTTGACGTATAAAGTTTTGTACTATTACGTAATATCGTATAACGTTATATTGCATCACTATAGGACGTATAACGTTATATTGCGTCACTATATCAAGTATACCGTTATGAACTACTACATTATAACGTATAACGTTATATTGCATCACCATGTGACATATAAAGTTTTGTACCATTACGTGATATCGTATAACGCTATATGGCATCACTATAGGACGTATAACGTTATATTGCATCAGCATGTGACGTATAACGTTTTGTACTATTACGTAGTAACGTATAACGTTATATTGCATCACTATAAGACGTATAACGTTATATTGCAACACTATATGACGTATAACGTTATATGCTACTGCGTTATAACGCATAACGTTATATTGCATTACTATATGACGTATAACGTTATGAACTATTACGTTATAACGCATAACGTTATATTGCCTCACTATATGACGTATAACGTGTTGTTCTATTACGTAATAACGTATAACGTTATATTGCATCACTATCGACATATAACGTTATATTGCATCACTATATCAAGTATACCGTTATGAACTACTACATTATAACGTATAACGTTATATTGCATCACCATGTGACGTATAACGTTTTGTACCATTACGTAATAAGGTATAACGTTATATTGCATCACTATAGGACGTATAACGTTATATTGCATTACTATATGACGTATAACGTTATGAACTATTACGTTATAACGCATAACGTTATGTTGCAACACTATAGGACGTATAGCGTCATATTCTATTTCGTTATAATGTATAACGGTATATTCCATCACTATATGACGCATAACGTTATGAACTATTACGTTATAGCGCATAACGGTATATTGCATCACGTATAGGACGTATAACGCTACATTGCATCACTATAGGACGTATAACGTTATATTGCATCACTATATGACGTATAACGTTATGAACTATTACGTTATAACGCATAACGGTATATTGCATCACGCATAGGACGTATAACGTTACATTGCATCACTATAGGACGTATAACGTTATATTGCATCACTATAGGACGTATAACGTTATATTGCATCACTATAGGACGTGTAATGTTATATTGCATCACTATTTGACGTATAACGTTTTGTACTATTACGTAATAACGTATAGCGTTACATTGCATCACTATAGGACGTATAACGTTATATTGCATCACTATATGAAGTATACCGTTATGAACTATTACATTATAACGTATAACGTTATATTGCATCACTATATGACGTATAAAGTTTTGTACTATTACGTAATATCGTATAACGTTACATTGCATCACTATAGGACGTATAACGTTATATTGCAACACTATATGACGTATAACGTTATATGCTATACGTTATAACGTATAACGTTATATTGCATTACTATATGACGTATAACGTTATGAACTATTACGTCATAACGCATAACGTTATATTGCCTCACCATATGACGTATAACGTTATGACCTATGACGTTATAACACCTAACGTTATATTGCATCACTATAGGACGTTTAACGTCATATTGCATCACTTTATGACGTATAACGTTATATATTATTGCGCTATGAAGGAATAACTTTATATTGCATCACTATATGATGCATAACGTTATATTACATTACTATAGGACGTAACCGTTATAAACTATTGTGTTATAATGTATAACGGTATATTGCACCACTATATGATGTATAACGTTATATTGCGTCACTATATGACGTATAACGTTTTGTACTATTACGTAATAACGAATAACGTTATATTGCTTCACTATATGATGTTTAGCGTTTTGAACTTTAATTGCATCAGTATATGACGTATAACGTTATGAACCATTACGTTATAACGCATAACGTTATGTTGCATCACTATAGGACGTATAACGTTATATTGCATTACTATATGACGTATAACGTTATAAACTATTGTGTTATAATGTATAACGGTATATTGCACCACTATATGACGTACAACGTTATGAATTATTACGTTGTAACGCATAACGTTATATTGCATTACTATATGACGTATAACGTTATGATCTATTACGTTATAACGCATAACGTTATATTGCAACACTAAAGGACGTATAGCGTCATATTGCATTACTATATGACGTATAACGTTATGAACTATTACGTTATAACGCATAACGTTATATTGCATCACTATAGGACGTATAGCGGTATATTGCATCACTATATGAAGTATACCGTTATGAACTTTTACGTTATAACGTATAACGTTATATTGCACCACTATATGAAGTATTCCGTTATGAACTATTACAATTATAACGCATAACGTTATATTGCATCACTATAGGACGTACAACGTTATATTGCATTACTATATGACGTATAACGTTATGAACTATTACGTTATAACGCATAACGTTATGTTGCAACACTATAGGACGTATAGCGTCATATTCTATTGCGTTATAATGTATAACGGTATATTGCATCACTATATGACGCATAACGTTATGAACTGTTACGTTATAACGCATAACGGTATATTGCATCACGCATAGGACGTATAACGTTACATTGCATCATTATAGGACGATTAACGTTATATTGCATCACTATAGGACGCATAACGTTATATTGCATCACTATAGGACGTATAGCGTCATATACTATTGCGCTATAATGTATAACGGTATATTGCATCACTATATGACGTACAACGTTATGAACTATTACGTTGCAACGCATAACGTTATATTGCATCACTATAGGACGTATAACGTTATATTGCATCACTATATGACGTATAACGTTATATGCTATACGTTATAACGTATAACGTTATATTGCATTACTATAGGACGTATAACGTTATGACCTATTACGTTATAACGCATAACGTTATATTGCATCACTAAATTAGTATAACGTTATATTGCATTACTATATGACGTTTAACGTTATGAACTCTTACGTTATAACGCATAACGTTATATTGCATCACTATAGGACGTATATCGTTATATTGCACCACTATATGAAGTATACCGTTATGAAATATTACATTATAACGTATAACGTTATATTGCATCACCATGTGACGTATAACGATATATTGCATCACAATAGGACGTATAACGTCATATTGCATCACTATATGACGTATAACGTTATCTGCTATACGTTATAACGTATAACGTTATATTGCATTACTATATGACGTATAACGTTATGAACTATCACGTTATAACGCATAACGTTATATTGCCTCACCATATGACGTATAACGTTATGATCTATGACGTTATAACGTATAACGTTATATTGCATCACTATAGGACATATAACGTTATATTGCATCACTATAGGACGTATAGCGTCATATACTATTGCGCTATGATGTATAACTGTATATTGCATCACTATATGACGTACAACGTTATGAACTATTACGTTGTAACGCATAACGGTATATTGCATCACGCATAGGAAGTATAACGTTATATTGCATCACTATAGGACGTATAACGTTATATTGCATCACTATAGGACGTATAACGTTATATTGCATCACTATAGGACGTGTAATGTTATATTGCATCACTATTTGACGTTTAACGTCTTGTACTATTACGTAATAACGTATAGCGTTACATTGCATCACTATAGGACGTATAACGTTATATTGCATCACTATATGACGTATAGCGTTATGAACTACTACATTATAACGTATAACGTTATATTGCATCACCATGTGACATATAAAGTTTTGTACTATTACGTGATATCGTATAACGCTATATGGCATCACTATAGGACGTATAACGGTATATTGCATCACTTCATGAAGTATACCGTTATGAACTATTACAGTATACCTTATAACGGTATATTCCATCACTATATGACGTATAACGTTATGAATTATTACGTTATAACGCATAACGTTATATTGCATCACTATAGGGCGTATATCGTTATATTGCACCACTATATGAAGTATACCGTTATGAAATATTACATTATAACGTATAACGTTATATTGCATCACCACGTGACGTATAACGATATATTGCATCACTATAGGACGTATAACGTTAGATTGCATCAGTATATGACGTATAACGTTATATGCTACTACGTTATAACGTTTAACGTTATATTGCATTACTATATGACGTATAACGTTATGATCTATGACGTTATAACACCTAACGTTATATTGCATCACCATGTGACGTATAACGTTATATTGCATCACTATAGGACGTACAACGTTATATTGCATCACTATATGACGTATAACGTTATATGCTACTACGTTATAACGTATAACGTTATATTGCATTACTATTTGACGTTTAACGTTATGAACTATTACGTTATAACGCATAACGTTATATTGCATCACTATAGGACGTATATCGTTATATTGCACCACTATATGAAGTATACCGTTATGAAATATTATATTATAACGTATAACGTTATATTGCATCACCAGCGTGACGTATAACGTTATATTGCATCACCATGTGACGTATAACGTTTTGTACTATTACGTAATATCGTATAACGTTATGTTGCATCACTATAGGACGTATAACGTTATATTGCATCACTATACGACGTATAACGTTATGTGCTACTACGTTATATCGTATAACGTTATATTGCATTACTATATGACGTATGACGTCATCAAATATTACGATATAACGCATAACGTTATATTGCATTACTGTATGCCGTATAACATTATGAACTATTAGTGTTATAACGCATAACGTTATGTTGCAAGACTAATGGACGTATAGCGTCATATTCTATTGCGTTATAATGTATAACGGTATATTCCATCACTATATGACGCATAACGTTTTGTACTATTACGTAATAAGGTATAACGTTATATTGCATCACTATAGGACGTGTAATGTTATATTGCATCACTATTTGACGTATAAAGTTTTGTACTATTACGTAATATCGTATAACGTTATATTGCATCACTATAGGACGTATAACGTTATATTGCGTCACTATATCAAGTATACCGTTATGAACTACTACATTATAACGTATAACGTTATATTGCATCACCATGTGACGTATAAAGTTTTGTACTATTACGTGATATCGTATAACGCTATATGGCATCACTATAGGACGTATAACGTTATATTGCATCAGCATGTGACGTATAACGTTTTGTACTATTACGTAGTAACGTATAACGTTATATTGCATCACTATAAGACGTATAACGTTATATTGCAACACTATATGACGTATAACGTTATATGCTACTACGTTATAACGCATAACGTTATATTGCATTACTATATGACGTATAACGTTATGAACTATTACGTTATAACGCATAACGTTATATTGCCTCACTATATGACGTATAACGTGTTGTTCTATTACGTAATAACGTATAACGTTATATTGCATCACTATCGACATATAACGTTATATTGCATCACTATATCAAGTATACCGTTATGAACTACTACATTATAACGTATAACGTTATATTGCATCACCATGTGACGTATAACGTTTTGTACCATTACGTAATAAGGTATAACGTTATATTGCATCACTATAGGACGTATAACGTTATATTGCATTACTATATGACGTATAACGTTATGAACTATTACGTTATAACGCATAACGTTATGTTGCAACACTATAGGACGTATAGCGTCATATTCTATTTCGTTATAATGTATAACGGTATATTCCATCACTATATGACGCATAACGTTATGAACTATTACGTTATAGCGCATAACGGTATATTGCATCACGTATAGGACGTATAACGCTACATTGCATCACTATAGGACGTTTAACGTTATATTGCATCACTATATGACGTATAACGTTATGAACTATTACGTTATAACGCATAACGGTATATTGCATCACGCATAGGACGTATAACGTTACATTGCATCACTATAGGACGTATAACGTTATATTGCATCACTATATGAAGTATACCGTTATGAACTATTACATTATAACGTATAACGTTATATTGCATCACTATTTGACGTATAAAGTTTTGTACTATTACGTAATATCGTATAACGTTACATTGCATCACTATAGGACGTATAACGTTATATTGCAACACTATATGACGTATAACGTTATATGCTATACGTTATAACGTATAACGTTATATTGCATTACTATATGACGTATAACGTTATGAACTATTACGTCATAACGCATAACGTTATATTGCCTCACCATATGACGTATAACGTTATGACCTATGACGTTATAACACCTAACGTTATATTGCATCACTATAGGACGTTTAACGTCATATTGCATCACTTTATGACGTATAACGTTATATATTATTGCGCTATGAAGGAATAACTTTATATTGCATCACTATATGATGCATAACGTTATATTACATTACTATAGGACGTAACCGTTATAAACTATTGTGTTATAATGTATAACGGTATATTGCACCACTATATGATGTATAACGGTATATTGCGTCACTATATGACGTATAACGTTTTGTACTATTACGTAATAACGAATAACGTTATATTGCTTCACTATATGATGTTTAGCGTTTTGAACTTTAATTGCATCAGTATATGACGTATAACGTTATGAACCATTACGTTATAACGCATAACGTTATGTTGCATCACTATAGGACGTATAACGTTATATTGCATTACTATATGACGTATAACGTTATAAACTATTGTGTTATAATGTATAACGGTATATTGCACCACTATATGACGTACAACGTTATGAATTATTACGTTGTAACGCATAACGTTATATTGCATTACTATATGACGTATAACGTTATGATCTATTACGTTATAACGCATAACGTTATATTGCAACACTAAAGGACGTATAGCGTCATATTGCATTACTATATGACGTATAACGTTATGAACTATTACGTTATAACGCATAACGTTATATTGCATCACTATAGGACGTATAGCGGTATATTGCATCACTATATGAAGTATACCGTTATGAACTTTTACGTTATAACGTATAACGTTATATTGCACCACTATATGAAGTATTCCGTTATGAACTATTACAATTATAACGCATAACGTTATATTGCATCACTATAGGACGTACAACGTTATATTGCATTACTATATGACGTATAACGTTATGAACTATTACGTTATAACGCATAACGTTATGTTGCAACACTATAGGACGTATAGCGTCATATTCTATTGCGTTATAATGTATAACGGTATATTGCATCACTATATGACGCATAACGTTATGAACTGTTACGTTATAACGCATAACGGTATATTGCATCACGCATAGGACGTATAACGTTACATTGCATCATTATAGGACGATTAACGTTATATTGCATCACTATAGGACGCATAACGTTATATTGCATCACTATAGGACGTATAGCGTCATATACTATTGCGCTATAATGTATAACGGTATATTGCATCACTATATGACGTACAACGTTATGAACTATTACGTTGCAACGCATAACGTTATATTGCATCACTATAGGACGTATAACGTTATATTGCATCACTATAGGACGTATAGCGTCTAATACTATTGCGTTATAATGTATAACGGTATATTGCATCACTATATGACGTATAACGTTATGAACTATTACGTTATAACGCATAACGGTATATTGCATCACGCATAGGAAGTATAACGTTATATTGCATCACTATAGGACATATAACGTTATATTGCATCACTATATGACGTATACCGTTATGAACTACTACATTATAACCTATAACGTTATATTGCATCACCATGTGACGTATAAAGTTTTGTACTATTACGTGATATCGTATAACGCTATATGGCATCACAATAGGACGTATAACGTTATATTGCATCACTTCATGAAGTATACCGTTATGAACTATTATAGTATACCGTATAACGTTATAATGCATCACCATGTGACGTATAACGTCTTGTACTATTACGTAGTAACGTATAACGTTATATTGCATCACTATAGGACGTATAACGTTATATTGCAAAACTATATGACGTATAGCGTCTAATACTATTGCGTTATAATGTATAACGTTATATTGAATCACTATATGACGTATAACGTTATATGGTACTACGTTATAACGCATAACGTTATATTGCATCACCATGTGACGTATAACGTTTTGTACTATTACGTAGTAACGTAAAACCTTATACTGCATCACTATAGGACGTATAACATTATATTGCCATACTATATGACGTATAACGTTATATGCTACTACGTTATAACGCATAACGTTATATTGCATCACCATGTGACGTATAACGTTTTGTACCATTACGTAATAGGGTATAACGTTATATTGCATCACTATAGGACGTATAACGTTATATTGCATTACTATATGACGTATAACGTTATGAACTATTACGTTATAACGCATAACGTTATGTTGCGACACTATAGGACGTATAGCGTCATATTCTATTGCGTTATAACGTATAACGGTATATTGCATTACCATATGACGCATAACGTTATGAAATATTACGTTATAACGCATAACGGTATATTGCATCACGCATAGGACATATAACGTTATATTGCGTCACTATAGGACGTATAGCGTCATATACTATTGCGCTATAATGTATAACGGTATATTGCATCACTATATGACGTACAACGTTATGAAATATTACGTTATAACGCATAACGGTATATTGCATCACGCATAGGACGTATAACGTTACATTGCATCACTATAGGACGTATAACGTTATATTGCATCACTATAGGACGTATAACGTTATATTGCATCACTATAGGACGTGTAATGTTATATTGCATCACTATTTGACGTATAACGTTTTGTACTATTACGTAATAACGTATAGCGTTACATTGCATCACTATAGGACGTATAACGTTATATTGCATCACTATATGAAGTATACCGTTATGAACTATTACATTATAACGTATAACGTTATATTGCATCACTATTTGACGTATAAAGTTTTGTACTATTACGTAATATCGTATAACGTTATATTGCATCACTATAGGACGTATAACGTTATATTGCGTCACTATATCAAGTATACCGTTATGAACTACTACATTATTACGTACAACGTTATATTGCATCACCATGTGACGTATAAAGTTTTGTACTATTACGTGATATCGTATAACGCTATATGGCATCACTATAGGACGTATAACGTTATATTGCATCACTTCATGAACTATACCGTTATGAACTATTACAGTATACCGTATAACGTTATATTGCATCAGCATGTGACGTATAACGTTTTGTACTATTACGTAATAACGTATAGCGTTACATTGCATCACTATAGGACGTATAACGTTATATTGCAACACTATATGACGTATAACGTTATATGCTATACGTTATAACGTATAACGTTATATTGCATTACTATATGACGTATAACGTTATGAACTATTACGTTATAACGCATAACGTTATATTGCCTCACCATATGACGTATAACGTTATGACCTATGACGTTATAACACCTAACGTTATATTGCATCACTATAGGACGTTTAACGTCATATTGCATCACTTTATGACGTATAACGTTATATATTATTGCGCTATGAAGGAATAACTTTATATTGCATCACTATATGATGCATAACGTTATATTACATTACTATAGGACGTAAACGTTATAAACTATTGTGTTATAATGTATAACGGTATATTGCACCACTATATGATGTATAACGGTATATTGCGTCACTATATGACGTATAACGTTTTGTACTATTACGTAATAAGGTATAACGTTATATTGCATCACTATATGATGTTTAGCGTTTTGAACTTTAATTGCATCAGTATATGACGTATAACGTTATGAACCATTACGTTATAACGCATAACGTTATGTTGCATCACTATAGGACGTATAACGTTATATTGCATTACTATATGACGTATAACGTTATAAACTATTGTGTTATAATGTATAACGGTATATTGCACCACTATATGACGTACAACGTTATGAACTATTACGTTGTAACGCATAACGTTATATTGCATTACTATATGACGTATAACGTTATGATCTATTACGTTATAACGCATAACGTTATATTGCAACACTAAAGGACGTATAGCGTCATATTGCATTACTATATGACGTATAACGTTATGAACTATTACGTTATAACGCATAACGTTATATTGCATCACTATAGGACGTATAGCGGTATATTGCATCACTATATGACGTATAACGTTATGAACTATTACGTTATAACGCATAACGTTATGTTGCAACACTATAGGACGTATAGCGTCATATTCTATTGCGTTATAATGTATAACGGTATATTGCATCACTATATGACGCATAACGTTATGAACTGTTACGTTATAACGCATAACGGTATATTGCATCACGCATAGGACGTATAACGTTACATTGCATCATTATAGGACGATTAACGTTATATTGCATCACTATAGGACGTATAACGTTATATTGCATCACTATAGGACGTATAGCGTCATATACTATTGCGCTATAATGTATAACGGTATATTGCATCACTATATGACATACAACGTTATGAACTATTACGTTGTAACGCATAACGTTATATTGCATCACTATAGGACGTATAACGTTATATTGCATCACTATAGGACGTATAGCGTCTAATACTATTGCGTTATAATGTATAACGGTATATTGCATCACTATATGACGTATAACGTTATGAACTATTACGTTATAACGCATAACGGTATATTGCATCACGCATAGGAAGTATAACGTTATATTGCATCACTATAGGACATATAACGTTATATTGCATCACTATATGACGTATACCGTTATGAACTACTACATTATAACCTATAACGTTATATTGCATCACCATGTGACGTATAAAGTTTTGTACTATTACGTGATATCGTATAACGCTATATGGCATCACAATAGGACGTATAACGTTATATTGCATCACTTCATGAAGTATACCGTTATGAACTATTACAGTATACCGTATAATGTTATAATGCATCACCATGTGACGTATAACGTTTTGTACTATTACGTAGTAACGTATAACGTTATATTGCATCACTATAGGACGTATAACGTTATATTGCAAAACTATATGACGTATAGCGTCTAATACTACTGCGTTATAATGTATAACGTTATATTGCATCACTATATGACGTATAACGTTATATGGTACTACGTTATAACGCATAACGTTATATTGCATCACCATGTGACGTATAACGTTTTGTACTATTACGTAGTAACGTAAAACGTTATACTGCATCACTATAGGACGTATAACATTATATTGCCATACTATATGACGTATAACGTTATATGCTACTACGTTATAACGCATAACGTTATATTGCATCACCATGTGACGTATAACGTTTTGTACCATTACGTAATAGGGTATAACGTTATATTGCATCACTATAGGACGTATAACGTTATATTGCATTACTATATGACGTATAACGTTATGAACTATTACGTTATAACGCATAACGTTATGTTGCGACACTATAGGACGTATAGCGTCATATTCTATTGCGTTATAACGTATAACGGTATATTGCATTACCATATGACGCATAACGTTATGAAATATTACGTTATAACGCATAACGGTATATTGCATCACGCATAGGACATATAACGTTATATTGCGTCACTATAGGACGTATAGCGTCATATACTATTGCGCTATAATGTATAACGGTATATTGCATCACTATATGACGTACAACGTTATGAAATATTACGTTGTAACGCATAACGTTATACTGCATCACTATAGGACGTATAACGTTATATTGCGTCACTATAGGACGTATAGAGTCTAATACTATTGCGTTATAATGTATAACGGTATATTGCATCACTATATGACGTATAACGTTATGAACTATTACGTTATAAGGCATAACCGTATATTGCATCACGCATAGGACGTATAACGTTACATTGCATCACTATAGGACGTATAATGTTATATTGCATCACTATTTGACGTATAACGTTTTGTACTATTACGTAATAACGTATAGCGTTACATTGCATCACTATAGGACGTATAACGTTATATTGCATCACTATATGAAGTATACCGTTATGAACTATTACATTATAACGTATAACGTTATATTGCATCACCATGTGACGTATAAAGTTTTGTACTATTACGTGATATCCTATGACGCTATATGGCATCACTATAGGACGTATAACGTTATATTGCATCACTTCATGAACTATACCGTTATGAACTATTACAGTATACCGTATAACGTTATATTGCACCACCATGTGACGTATAACGTTTTGTACTATTACGTAGTAACGTATAACGTTATATTGCATCACTATAGGACGTATAAGGTTATATTGCAACACTATATGACGTATAACGTTCTATGCTACTACGTTATAACGCATAACGTTATGTTGCAACACTATAGGACGTATAGCGTCATATTCTATTGCGTTATAATGTATAACGGGATATTCCATCACTATATGACGCATAACGTTATGAACTATTACGTTATAACGCATAACGGTATATTGCATCACGCATAGGACGTATAACGTTACATTGCATCACTATAGGACGTTTAACGTTATATTGCATCACTATAGGACGTATAACGTTATATTGCATCACTATAGGACGTATAGCGTCATATACTATTGCGCTATAATGTATAACGGTATATTGCATCACTATATGACGTACAACGTTATGAACTATTACATTGTAACGCATAACGTTATATCGCATCACTATAGGACGTATAACGTTATATTGCATCACTATAGGACGTATAGCGTCTAATACTATTGCGTTATAATGTATAACGGTATATTGCATCACCATGTGACGTATAACGTTTTGAACTATTACGTTATAACGCATAACGGCATATTGCATCACGCATAGGACGTATAACGTTACATTGCCTCACTATATGACGTATAACGTGTTGTTCTATTACGTTATAACGTATAACGTTATATTGCATCACTATATCAAGTATACCGTTATGAACTACTACATTATAACGTATAACGTTATATTGCATCACCATGTGACGTATAACGTTATGAACTATTACGTTATAACGCATAACGGCATATTGCATCACGCATAGGACGTATAACGTTACATTGCATCACTATAGGACGTATAACGTTATACTGCATCACTATAGGACGTATAACGCTATATTGCATCACTATAGGACGTGTAATGTTATATTGCATCACTATTTGACGTATAACGTTTTGTACTATTACGTAATAACGTATAACGTTATATTGCATCACTATATGAAGTATACCGTTATGAACTATTACATTATAACGTATAACGTTATATTGCATCACCATGTGACGTATAAAGTTTTGTACTATTACGTAATATCGTATAACGTTATATTGCATCACTATAGGACGTATAACGTTATATTGCATCACTACATGAAGTATACCGTTATGAACTATTACATTATACCGTATAACGTTATATTGCATCACCATGTGACGTATAACGTTTTGTACTATTACATAGTAACGTATAACGTTATATTGCATCACAATAGGACGTATAACGTCTTATTGCATCACTATATGACGTATAACGTTATGATCTATGACGTTGTAACACCTAACGTTATATTGCATCACTATAGAACGTATAACGTCATATTGCATCACTATATGACGTATAACGTTATATATTATTGCGCTATGAAGGAATAACTTTATATTGCACCACTCTATGATGTATAACGGTATATTACATTACTATAGGACGTAAACGTTATAAACTATTGTGTTATGATGTATAACGGTATATTACACCACTATATGACGTACAACGTTATGAACTATTACGCTGTAACGCATAACGTTATATTGCATTACTATATGACGTATAACGTTATGAACTATTACGTTGTAACGCATAACGTTATATTGCATTACTATATGACGTATAACGTTATGAACTATTACGTTATAACGCATAACGTTATATTGCATTACTATATGACGTATAACGTTATAAACTATTGTATTATGATGTATAACGGTATATTGCATTACTATATGACGTATAACGTTATGAACTATTACGTTATAACGCATAACGTTATATTGCATTACTATATGACGTATAACGTTATAAACTATTGTGTTATGATGTATAACGGTATATTGCACCACTATATGACGTACAACGTTATGAACTATTACGCTGTAACGCATAAAGTTATATTGCATTACTATATGACGTATAACGTTATGAACTATTACGTGGTAACGCATAACGTTATATTGCATCACTATATGACGTATAACGTTATGATCTATGACGTTATAACACCTAACGTTATATTGCATCACTATAGGACGTATAACGTCATATTGCATCACTATATGACGTATAACGTTTTGTACTATTACGTAATAACGAATAACGTTATATTGCATCACTATATTACGTATAACGTTATATTGCATCACTATAGGACATATAACGTTATATTGCATCACTATATGACGTATAGCGTCATATACTATTGCGCTATAATGTATAACTGTATATTGCATCACTATATGACGTACAACGTTATGAATTATTACGTTGTAACGCATGACGTTATATTGCATCACAATAGGACGTGTAACATTATATTGCATCACTATAGGACATATAACGTTATATTGCATCACTATAGGACGTATAGCGTCATATACTATTGCGCTATAATGTATAACTGTATATTGCATCACTATATGACGTACAACGTTATGAACTATTACGTTGTAACGCATAACGGTATATTGCATCACGCATAGGAAGTTTAACCTTATATTGCATCACTATAGGACGTATAACGTTATATTGCATCACTATAGGACGTATAACGTTATATTGCATCACTATAGGACGTGTAACGTTATATTGCAACACTATATGACGTATAACGTTATTTGCTACTACGTTATAACACATAACGTTATATTGCATTACTATATGACGTATAACGTTATGAACTATTACGTTATAACGCATAACGCTATATTGCCTCACTATATGACGTATAACGTGTTGTTCTATTACGTAATAACGTATAACGTTATATTGCATCACTATCGACATATAACGTTATATTGCATTACTATATGACGTTTAACGTTATGAACTATTACATTATAACGCATAACGTTATATTGCATCACTATAGGGCGTATATCGTTATATTGCACCACTATATGAAGTATACCGTTATGAAATATTACATTATAACGTATAACGTTATATTGCATCACCACGTGACGTATAACGATATATTGCATCACTATAGGACGTATAACGTTAGATTGCATCAGTATATGACGTATAACGTTATATGCTACTACGTTATAACGTTTAACGTTATATTGCATTACTATATGACGTTTAACGTTATGAACTATTACATTATAACGTATAACATTATGTCGCATCACTATAGGACGTAGAACGTTGTATATTATTTCGTTATGACGTATAACGCTATATTGCATCACCATGTGACGTATAACGTTTTGTACTATTACGTAATAACGTATAAAGTTATATTGCATCACTATATGACGTATAACGCTATATTGCATCACTATAGGACGTATAGCGTCATATACTATTGCGTTATAATGTATAACGGTATACTGCATCACTATATGACGCATAACGTTATGACCTATTACGTTATAACGCATAACGTTATATTGCATCACTAAATTAGTATAACGTTATATTGCATTACTATATGACGTATAACGTTATGAACTACTACGTTATAACGCATAACGTTATATTGCATCACTATATGACGTATAACGTTATGAACTATTACGTTATAACGCATAACGTTATATTGCCTCACTATATGACGTATAACGTTATGATCTATGACGTTATAACACCTAACGTTATATTGCATCACTATAGGACGTATAACGTCATATTGCATCACTATATGACGTATAACGTTTGTACTATTACGTAATAACGAATAACGTTATATTGCTTCACTATATGATGTTTAGCGTTTTGAACCACTACGTAATAACGAATAACTTTAATTGCATCAGTATATGACGTATAACGTTATGAACTATTACATTATAACGTATAACGTTATATTGCATCACTATAGGACGTATAACATTATATTGCCTCAGTATATGAAGCATAACGTTATACACTATTACGATATAACGTATAACATTATATTGCATCACTATAGGACGTATAACGTTATATGCTATTACGTTATAACGTATAACGTTATATTGCATCACTGTAGGACGTATAACGTTAGATTGCATCACTATATGACGTATAACGTTATATTGCATCACTATAGGACGTATAGCGGTATATTGCATCACTATATGAAGTATACCGTTATGAACTATTACGTTATAACGTATAACGTTATATTGCACCACTATATGAAGTATTCCGTTATAAACTATTACAATAATAACGTATAACGTTATATTGCCTCACTATAGGACGTATAGCGTCATATTCTATTGCGTTATAATGTATAACGGTATATTCCATCACTATATGACGCATAACGTTATGAACCATTACGTTATAACGCATAACGTTATATTGCATCACTATAGGACGTATAACGTTATATTGCATTACTATATGACGTATAACGGTATGAACTATTACGTTATGACGCATAACGTTATATTGCATCACTATATGACGTATAAGGTTTTGTACTATTACGTAATAACGTATAGCGTTACATTGCATCACCATAGGACGTATAACGTTATATTGCATCACTATATGAAGTATACCGTTATGAACTATTACATTATAACGTATAACGTTATATTGCATCACCATGTGACGTATAATGTTTTGTACTATTACGTAACATCGTATAACGTTTTATTGCATCACTATAGGACGTATAACGTTATATTGCATCACTACATGAAGTATACCGTTATGAACTATTACATTATACCGTATAACGTTATATTGCATCACCATGTGACGTATAACGTTTTGTACTATTACATAGTAACGTATAACGTTATATTGCATCACAATAGGACGTATAACGTCATATTGCATCACTATATGACGTATAACGTTATATGCTATACGTTATAACGTATAACGTTATATTGCATTACTATACGACGTATAACGTTATGAACTATTACGTTATAACGCATAACGTTATATTGCCTCACCATATGACGTATAACGTTATGATCTATGACGTTAACACCTAAGGTTATATTGCATCACTATAGGACGTATAACGACATATTGCATCACTATATGACGTATAACGTTATATATTATTGCGCTATGAAGGAATAACTTTATATTGCATCACTATATGATGTATAACGTTATATTACATTACTATAGGACGTATAGCGTCATATACTATTGCGCTATAATGTATAACGGTATATTGCATCACTATATGACGTACAACGTTATGAACTATTACGTTGTAACGCATGACGTTACGTTGCAACACTAATGGACGTATAGCGTCATATTCTATTGCGTTATAATGTATAACGGTATATTCCATCACTATATGACGTATAACGTTATGAACTATTACGTTATAACGCATAACGGTATATTGCATCACGCATAGGACGTATAACGTTATATTGCATCACTATATTACGTATAACGTTATATTGCATCACTATAGGACGTATAACGGTATATTGCATCACTGTAGGACGTGTAATGTTATATTGCATCACTATTTGACGTATAACGTTTTGTACTATTACGTAATAACGTATAGCGTTACATTGCATCACTATAGGACGTATAACGTTATATTGCATCACTATATCAAGTATACCGTTATGAACTACTACATTATAACGTATAACGTTATTTTGCATTTCTATATGACGTATAACGTTATGAACTATTACGTTATAACGCATAACGTTATATTGCATCACTATAGGGCGTATAACGTTATATTGCATTACTATATGACGTATAACGTTATGAACTATTACGTTAAAACGCATAACGTTATATTGCATCACTATATGACGTATAACGCTTTGTACTATTACGTAATAAGGTATAACGTTATATTGCATCACTATAGGACGTATATCGTTATATTGCATCACTATAGGACGTATAGCGTCTAATACTATTGCGTTATAATGTATAACGGTATATTGCATCACTATATGACGCATACCGTTATGAACTATTACGTTATAACGCATAACGTTATATTGTCTCACCATATGACGTATAACGTTATATAATATTACGTTATGACATATAACGCTATATTGCATCGCTAAAGGAGTATAACGTTAAATTGCATTACTATATGACGTATGACGTTATGAACTACTACGTTATAACGCATAACGTTATATTGCATCACCATGTGACGTATAACGTTTTGCACTATTACGTAATAACGTATAAAGTTATATTGCATCACTATATGACGTATAAGGTTTTGTACTATTACGTAATAAGGTATAACGTTATATTGCATCACTATAGGACGTATAACGTTATATTGCACTACTATATGACGTATAACGTTATGAACTATTACGTTATAACGCATAACGGTATATTGCATCACGCATAGGACGTATAACGTTACATTGCATCACTATAGGACGTTTAACGTTATATTGCATCACTATAGGACGTATAACGTTATATTGCATCACTATAGGACGTATAACGTTATATTGCATCACTATAGGGCGTGTAATGTTATATTGCATCACTATTTGACGTATAACGTTTTGTACTATTACGTAATAACGTATAGCGTTACATTGCATCACTATAGGACGTATAACGTTATATTGCATCACTATATGAAGTATACCGTTATGAACTATTACATTATAACGTATAACGTTATATTGCATCACCATGTGACGTATAATGTTTTGTACTATTACGTAACGTCGTATAACGATTTATTGCATCACTATAGGACGTATAACGTTATATTGGATCACTACATGAAGTATACCGTTATGAACTATTACATTATACCGTATAACGTTATATTGCATCACCATGTGACGTATAACGTTTTGTACTATTACATAGTAACGTATAACGTTATATTGCATCACAATAGGACGTATAACGTCATATTGCATCACTATATGACGTATAACGTTATATGCTATACGTTATAACGTATAACGTTATATTGCATTACTATACGACGTATAACGTTATGAACTATTACGTTATAACGCATAACGTTATATTGCCTCACCATATGACGTATAACGTTATGATCTGTGACGTTAACACCTAAGGTTATATTGCATCACTATAGGACGTATAACGACATATTGCATCACTATATGACGTATAACGTTATATATTATTGCGCTATGAAGGAATAACTTTATATTGCCTCACTATATGATGTATAACGTTATATTACATTACTATAGGACGTATAGCGTCATATACTATTGCGCTATAATGTATAACGGTATATTGCATCACTATATGACGTACAACGTTATGAACTATTACGTTGTAACGCATGACGTTATGTTGCAACACTAATGGACGTATAGCGTCATATTCTATTGCGTTATAATGTATAACGGTATATTCCATCACTATATGACGCATAACGTTATGAACTATTACGTTATAAAGCATAACGTTATATTGCATCACTATAGGACGTTTATCGTCTAATACTATTGCGTTATAATGTATAAAGGTATATTGCATCACTGTATGACGTATAACGTTATGAACTATTACGTTATAACGCATAACGGTATATGGCATCACGCATAAGACGTATAACGTTATATTGCATCACTATATTACGTATAACGTTATATTGCATCACTATAGGACGTATAACGGTATATTGCATCACTGTAGGACGTGTAATGTTATATTGCATCACTATTTGACGTATAACGTTTTGTACTATTACGTAATAACGTATAGCGTTACATTGCATCACTATAGGACGTATAACGTTATATTGCATCACTATATAAAGTATACCGTTATGAACTACTACATTATAACGTATAACGTTATTTTGCATTACTATATGACGTATAACGTTATGAACTATTACGTTATAACGCATAACGTTATATTGCATCACTATAGGACGTATAACGTTATATTGCATTACTATATGACGTATAACGTTATGAACTATTACGTTAAAACGCATAACGTTATATTGCATCACTATATGACGTATAACGCTTTGTACTGTTACGTAATAAGGTATAACGTTATATTGCATCACTATAGGACGTATATCGTTATATTGCATCACTATAGGACGTATAGCGTCTAATACTATTGCGTTATAATGTATAACGGTATATTGCATCACTATATGACGCATACCGTTATGAACTATTACGTTATAACGCATAACGTTATACTGTCTCACCATATGACGTATAACGTTATATAATATTACGTTATGACATATAACGCTATATTGCATCACTAAAGGAGTATAACGTTAAATTGCATTACTATATGACGTATGACGTTATGAACTACTACGTTATAACGCATAACGTTATATTGCATCACCATGTGACGTATAACGTTTTGTACTATTACGTAATAACGTATAAAGTTATATTGCATCACTATATGACGTATAACGCTATATTGCATCACCATGTGACGTATAACGTTTTGAACTAATACGCAATAACATATAACGATATTGCATCACTATATGAAGTATACCGCTATGAACTATTACATTACAACGTATAACGTTATATTGCATGACTATAGGTCGTATAACGTTATACACTATTACGATATAACGTATAACATTATATTGCATCACTATAGGACGTATAGCGTCATATTGCATCACTATATGACGTATAACGTTATATGCTATACGTTATAACGTATAACGTTATATTGCCTTACTATACGACGTATAACGTTATGAACTATTACGTTATAACGCATAACGTTATATTGCATCACTAAATTAGTATAACGTTATATTGCATTACTATATGACGTTTAACGTTATGAACTCTTACGTTATAACGCATAACGTTATATTGCATCACTATAGGACGTATATTGTTATATTGCACCACTATATGAAGTATACCGTTATGAAATATTACATTATAACGTATAACGTTATATTGCATCCCCATGTGACGTATAACGATATATTGCATCACAATAGGACGTATAACGTCATATTGCATCACTATATGACGTATAACGTTATATGCTATACGTTATAACGTATAACGTTATATTGCATTACTATATGACGTATAACGTTATGAACTATTACGTTATAACGCATAACGTTATATTGCCTCACCATATGACGTATAACGTTATGATCTATGACGTTATAACACCTAACGTTATATTGCATCACTATAGGACGTATAACGTCATATTGCATCACTATATGACGTATAACGTTTTGTACTATTACGTAATAACGAATAACGTTATATTGCATCACTATATTACGTATAACGTTATATTGCATCACTATAGGACATATAACGTTATATTGCATCACTATATGACGTATAGCGTCATATACTATTGCGCTATAATGTATAACGGTATATTGCATCACAATATGACGTACAACGTTATGAATTATTACGTTGTAACGCATGACGTTATATTGCATCACTATAGGACGTATAACGTTATATTGCATCACTATATGAAGTATAACGTTATATGCTATTACGTTATAACGTATAACGTTATATTGCATCACTATAGGACATATAATGTTATATTGCATCACTATAGGACGTATAGCGTCATATACTATTGCGCTATAATGTATAACTGTATATTGCATCACTATATGACGTACAACGTTATGAACTATTACGTTGTAACGCATGACGTTATATTGCATCACTTTAGGACGTGTAACATTATATTGCATCACTATAGGACGTATAACGTTATATGCTATTACGTTATAACGTATAACGTTATATTGCATCACTATAGGACATATAACGTTATATTGCATCACTATAGGACGTATAGCGTCATATACTATTGCGCTATAATGTATAACTGTATATTGCATCACTATATGACGTACAACGTTATGAACTATTACGTTGTAACGCATAACGGTATATTGCATCACGCATAGGAAGTATAACCTTATATTGCATCACTATAGGACGTATAACGTTATATTGCATCACTATAGGACGTATAACGTTATATTGCATCACTATAGGACGTGTAACGTTATATTGCAACACTATATGACGTATAACGTTATTTGCTACTACGTTATAACACATAACGTTATATTGCATTACTATATGACGTATAACGTTATGAACTATTACGTTATAACGCATAACGCTATATTGCCTCACTATATGACGTATAACGTGTTGTTCTATTACGTAATAACGTATAACGTTATATTGCATCACTATCGACATATAACGTTATATTGCATTACTATATGACGTTTAACGTTATGAACTATTACATTATAACGCATAACGTTATATTGCATCACTATAGGGCGTATATCGTTATATTGCACCACTATATGAAGTATACCGTTATGAAATATTACATTATAACGTATAACGTTATATTGCATCACCACGTGACGTATAACGATATATTGCATCACTATAGGACGTATAACGTTAGATTGCATCAGTATATGACGTATAACGTTATATGCTACTACGTTATAACGTTTAACGTTATATTGCATTACTATATGACGTTTAACGTTATGAACTATTACATTATAACGTATAACATTATGTCGCATCACTATAGGACGTAGAACGTTGTATATTATTTCGTTATGACGTATAACGCTATATTGCATCACCATGTGACGTATAACGTTTTGTACTATTACGTAATAACGTATAAAGTTATATTGCATCACTATATGACGTATAACGCTATATTGCATCACTATAGGACGTATAGCGTCATATACTATTGCGTTATAATGTATAACGGTATACTGCATCACTATATGACGCATAACGTTATGACCTATTACGTTATAACGCATAACGTTATATTGCATCACTAAATTAGTATAACGTTATATTGCATTACTATATGACGTATAACGTTATGAACTATTACGTTATAACGCATAACGTTATATTGCATCACTATATGACGTATAACGTTATGAACTATTACGTTATAACGCATAACGTTATATTGCCTCACTATATGACGTATAACGTTATGATCTATGACGTTATAACACCTAACGTTATATTGCATCACTATAGGACGTATAACGTCATATTGCATCACTATATGACGTATAACGTTTTGTACTATTACGTAATAACGAATAACGTTATATTGCTTCACTATATGATGTTTAGCGTTTTGAACCACTACGTAATAACGAATAACTTTAATTGCATCAGTATATGACGTATAACGTTATGAACTATTACATTATAACGTATAACGTTATATTGCATCACTATAGGACGTATAACATTATATTGCCTCAGTATATGAAGCATAACGTTATACACTATTACGATATAACGTATAACATTATATTGCATCACTATAGGACGTATAACGTTATATGCTATTACGTTATAACGTATAACGTTATATTGCATCACTATAGGACGTATAACGTTATATTGCATCACTATATGACGTATAACGTTATATTGCATCACTATAGGACGTATAGCGGTATATTGCATCACTATATGAAGTATACCGTTATGAACTATTACGTTATAACGTATAACGTTATATTGCACCACTATATGAAGTATTCCGTTATAAACTATTACAATAATAACGTATAACGTTATATTGCCTCACTATAGGACGTATAGCGTCATATTCTATTGCGTTATAATGTATAACGGTATATTCCATCACTATATGACGCATAACGTTATGAACCATTACGTTATAACGCATAACGTTATATTGCATCACTATAGGACGTATAACGTTATATTGCATTACTATATGACGTATAACGGTATGAACTATTACGTTATGACGCATAACGTTATATTGCATCACTATATGACGTATAAGGTTTTGTACTATTACGTAATAACGTATAGCGTTACATTGCATCACCATAGGACGTATAACGTTATATTGCATCACTATATGAAGTATACCGTTATGAACTATTACATTATAACGTATAACGTTATATTGCATCACCATGTGACGTATAATGTTTTGTACTATTACGTAACATCGTATAACGTTTTATTGCATCACTATAGGACGTATAACGTTATATTGCATCACTACATGAAGTATACCGTTATGAACTATTACATTATACCGTATAACGTTATATTGCATCACCATGTGACGTATAACGTTTTGTACTATTACATAGTAACGTATAACGTTATATTGCATCACAATAGGACGTATAACGTCATATTGCATCACTATATGACGTATAACGTTATATGCTATACGTTATAACGTATAACGTTATATTGCATTACTATACGACGTATAACGTTATGAACTATTACGTTATAACGCATAACGTTATATTGCCTCACCATATGACGTATAACGTTATGATCTATGACGTTAACACCTAAGGTTATATTGCATCACTATAGGACGTATAACGACATATTGCATCACTATATGACGTATAACGTTATATATTATTGCGCTATGAAGGAATAACTTTATATTGCATCACTATATGATGTATAACGTTATATTACATTACTATAGGACGTATAGCGTCATATACTATTGCGCTATAATGTATAACGGTATATTGCATCACTATATGACGTACAACGTTATGAACTATTACGTTGTAACGCATGACGTTACGTTGCAACACTAATGGACGTATAGCGTCATATTCTATTGCGTTATAATGTATAACGGTATATTCCATCACTATATGACGTATAACGTTATGAACTATTACGTTATAACGCATAACGGTATATTGCATCACGCATAGGACGTATAACGTTATATTGCATCACTATATTACGTATAACGTTATATTGCATCACTATAGGACGTATAACGGTATATTGCATCACTGTAGGACGTGTAATGTTATATTGCATCACTATTTGACGTATAACGTTTTGTACTATTACGTAATAACGTATAGCGTTACATTGCATCACTATAGGACGTATAACGTTATATTGCATCACTATATCAAGTATACCGTTATGAACTACTACATTATAACGTATAACGTTATTTTGCATTTCTATATGACGTATAACGTTATGAACTATTACGTTATAACGCATAACGTTATATTGCATCACTATAGGGCGTATAACGTTATATTGCATTACTATATGACGTATAACGTTATGAACTATTACGTTAAAACGCATAACGTTATATTGCATCACTATATGACGTATAACGCTTTGTACTATTACGTAATAAGGTATAACGTTATATTGCATCACTATAGGACGTATATCGTTATATTGCATCACTATAGGACGTATAGCGTCTAATACTATTGCGTTATAATGTATAACGGTATATTGCATCACTATATGACGCATACCGTTATGAACTATTACGTTATAACGCATAACGTTATATTGCCTCACCATATGACGTATAACGTTATGATCTATGACGTTAACACCTAAGGTTATATTGCATCACTATAGGACGTATAACGACATATTGCATCACTATATGACGTATAACGTTATATATTATTGCGCTATGAAGGAATAACTTTATATTGCATCACTATATGATGTATAACGTTATATTACATTACTATAGGACGTATAGCGTCATATACTATTGCGCTATAATGTATAACGGTATATTGCATCACTATATGACGTACAACGTTATGAACTATTACGTTGTAACGCATGACGTTACGTTGCAACACTAATGGACGTATAGCGTCATATTCTATTGCGTTATAATGTATAACGGTATATTCCATCACTATATGACGTATAACGTTATGAACTATTACGTTATAACGCATAACGGTATATTGCATCACGCATAGGACGTATAACGTTATATTGCATCACTATATTACGTATAACGTTATATTGCATCACTATAGGACGTATAACGGTATATTGCATCACTGTAGGACGTGTAATGTTATATTGCATCACTATTTGACGTATAACGTTTTGTACTATTACGTAATAACGTATAGCGTTACATTGCATCACTATAGGACGTATAACGTTATATTGCATCACTATATCAAGTATACCGTTATGAACTACTACATTATAACGTATAACGTTATTTTGCATTTCTATATGACGTATAACGTTATGAACTATTACGTTATAACGCATAACGTTATATTGCATCACTATAGGGCGTATAACGTTATATTGCATTACTATATGACGTATAACGTTATGAACTATTACGTTAAAACGCATAACGTTATATTGCATCACTATATGACGTATAACGTTTTGTACTATTACGTAATAAGGTATAACGTTATATTGCATCACTATAGGACGTATATCGTTATATTGCATCACTATAGGACGTATAGCGTCTAATACTATTGCGTTATAATGTATAACGGTATATTGCATCACTATATGACGCATACCGTTATGAACTATTACGTTATAACGCATAACGTTATATTGTCTCACCATATGACGTATAACGTTATATAATATTACGTTATGACATATAACGCTATATTGCATCGCTAAAGGAGTATAACGTTAAATTGCATTACTATATGACGTATGACGTTATGAACTACTACGTTATAACGCATAACGTTATATTGCATCACCATGTGACGTATAACGTTTTGCACTATTACGTAATAACGTATAAAGTTATATTGCATCACTATATGACGTATAAGGTTTTGTACTATTACGTAATAAGGTATAACGTTATATTGCATCACTATAGGACGTATAACGTTATATTGCATTACTATATGACGTATAACGTTATGAACTATTACGTTATAACGCATAACGTTATATTGCATCACGCATAGGACGTATAACGTTACATTGCATCACTATAGGACGTTTAACGTTATATTGCATCACTATAGGACGTATAACGTTATATTGCATCACTATATCAAGTATACCGTTATGAACTACTACATTATAACGTATAACGTTATTTTGCATTACTATATGACGTATAACGTTATGAACTATTACGTTATAACGCATAACGTTATATTGCATCACTATAGGACGTATAACGTTATATTGCATTACTATATGACGTATAACGTTATGAACTATTACGTTAAAACGCATAACGTTATATTGCATCACTATATGAAGTATAACGCTTTGTACTATTACGTAATAAGGTATAACGTTATATTGCATCACTATAGGACGTATACCGTTATATTGCATCACTATAGGACGTATAGCGTCTAATACTATTGCGTTATAATGTATAACGGTATATTGCATCACTATATGACGCATACCGTTATGAACTATTACGTTATAACGCATAACGTTATATTGTCTCACCATATGACGTATAACGTTATATAATATTACGTTATGACATATAACGATATATTGCATCGCTAAAGGAGTATAACGTTAAATTGCATTACTATATGACGTATGACGTTATGAACTACTACGTTATAACGCATAACGTTATATTGCATCACCATGTGACGTATAACGTTTTGTACTATTACGTAATAACGTATATAGTTATATTGCATCACTATATGACGTATAAGGTTTTGTACTATTACGTAATAAGGTATAACGTTATATTGCATCACTATAGGACGTATAACGTTATATTGCATTACTATATGACGTATAACGTTATGAACTATTATGTTATAACGCATAACGGTATATTGCATCACGCATAGGACGTATAACGTTACATTGCATCACTATAGGACGTTTAACGTTATATTGCATCACTATAGGACGTATAAGGTTATATTGCATCACTATAGGACGTATAACGTTATATTGCATCACTATAGGGCGTGTAATGTTATATTGCATCACTATTTGACGTATAACGTTTTGTACTATTACGTAATAACGTATAGCGTTACATTGCATCACTATAGGACGTATAACGTTATATTGCATTACTATATGACGTATAACGGTATGAACTATTACGTTATGACGCATAACGTTATATTGCATCACTATATGACGTATAAGGTTTTGTACTATTACGTAATAACGTATAGCGTTACATTGCATCACCATAGGACGTATAACGTTATATTGCATCACTATATGAAGTATACCGTTATGAACTATTACATTATAACGTATAACGTTATATTGCATCACCATGTGACGTATAATGTTTTGTACTATTACGTAACATCGTATAACGTTTTATTGCATCACTATAGGACGTATAACGTTATATTGCATCACTACATGAAGTATACCGTTATGAACTATTACATTATACCGTATAACGTTATATTGCATCACCATGTGACGTATAACGTTTTGTACTATTACATAGTAACGTATAACGTTATATTGCATCACAATAGGACGTATAACGTCATATTGCATCACTATATGACGTATAACGTTATATGCTATACGTTATAACGTATAACGTTATATTGCATTACTATACGACGTATAACGTTATGAACTATTACGTTATAACGCATAACGTTATATTGCCTCACCATATGACGTATAACGTTATGATCTATGACGTTAACACCTAAGGTTATATTGCATCACTATAGGACGTATAACGACATATTGCATCACTATATGACGTATAACGTTATATATTATTGCGCTATGAAGGAATAACTTTATATTGCATCACTATATGATGTATAACGTTATATTACATTACTATAGGACGTATAGCGTCATATACTATTGCGCTATAATGTATAACGGTATATTGCATCACTATATGACGTACAACGTTATGAACTATTACGTTGTAACGCATGACGTTACGTTGCAACACTAATGGACGTATAGCGTCATATTCTATTGCGTTATAATGTATAACGGTATATTCCATCACTATATGACGTATAACGTTATGAACTATTACGTTATAACGCATAACGGTATATTGCATCACGCATAGGACGTATAACGTTATATTGCATCACTATATTACGTATAACGTTATATTGCATCACTATAGGACGTATAACGGTATATTGCATCACTGTAGGACGTGTAATGTTATATTGCATCACTATTTGACGTATAACGTTTTGTACTATTACGTAATAACGTATAGCGTTACATTGCATCACTATAGGACGTATAACGTTATATTGCATCACTATATCAAGTATACCGTTATGAACTACTACATTATAACGTATAACGTTATTTTGCATTTCTATATGACGTATAACGTTATGAACTATTACGTTATAACGCATAACGTTATATTGCATCACTATAGGGCGTATAACGTTATATTGCATTACTATATGACGTATAACGTTATGAACTATTACGTTAAAACGCATAACGTTATATTGCATCACTATATGACGTATAACGCTTTGTACTATTACGTAATAAGGTATAACGTTATATTGCATCACTATAGGACGTATATCGTTATATTGCATCACTATAGGACGTATAGCGTCTAATACTATTGCGTTATAATGTATAACGGTATATTGCATCACTATATGACGCATACCGTTATGAACTATTACGTTATAACGCATAACGTTATATTGCCTCACCATATGACGTATAACGTTATGATCTATGACGTTAACACCTAAGGTTATATTGCATCACTATAGGACGTATAACGACATATTGCATCACTATATGACGTATAACGTTATATATTATTGCGCTATGAAGGAATAACTTTATATTGCATCACTATATGATGTATAACGTTATATTACATTACTATAGGACGTATAGCGTCATATACTATTGCGCTATAATGTATAACGGTATATTGCATCACTATATGACGTACAACGTTATGAACTATTACGTTGTAACGCATAACGTTACGTTGCAACACTAATGGACGTATAGCGTCATATTCTATTGCGTTATAATGTATAACGGTATATTCCATCACTATATGACGTATAACGTTATGAACTATTACGTTATAACGCATAACGGTATATTGCATCACGCATAGGACGTATAACGTTATATTGCATCACTATATTACGTATAACGTTATATTGCATCACTATAGGACGTATAACGGTATATTGCATCACTGTAGGACGTGTAATGTTATATTGCATCACTATTTGACGTATAACGTTTTGTACTATTACGTAATAACGTATAGCGTTACATTGCATCACTATAGGACGTATAACGTTATATTGCATCACTATATCAAGTATACCGTTATGAACTACTACATTATAACGTATAACGTTATTTTGCATTTCTATATGACGTATAACGTTATGAACTATTACGTTATAACGCATAACGTTATATTGCATCACTATAGGGCGTATAACGTTATATTGCATTACTATATGACGTATAACGTTATGAACTATTACGTTAAAACGCATAACGTTATATTGCATCACTATATGACGTATAACGCTTTGTACTATTACGTAATAAGGTATAACGTTATATTGCATCACTATAGGACGTATATCGTTATATTGCATCACTATAGGACGTATAGCGTCTAATACTATTGCGTTATAATGTATAACGGTATATTGCATCACTATATGACGCATACCGTTATGAACTATTACGTTATAACGCATAACGTTATATTGTCTCACCATATGACGTATAACGTTATATAATATTACGTTATGACATATAACGCTATATTGCATCGCTAAAGGAGTATAACGTTAAATTGCATTACTATATGACGTATGACGTTATGAACTACTACGTTATAACGCATAACGTTATATTGCATCACCATGTGACGTATAACGTTTTGTACTATTACGTAATAACGTATAAAGTTATATTGCATCACTATATGACGTATAAGGTTTTGTACTATTACGTAATAAGGTATAACGTTATATTGCATCACTATAGGACGTATAACGTTATATTGCATTACTATATGACGTATAACGTTATGAACTATTACGTTATAACGCATAACGGTATATTGCATCACGCATAGGACGTATAACGTTACATTGCATCACTATAGGACGTTTAACGTTATATTGCATCACTATAGGACGTATAACGTTATATTGCATCACTATATCAAGTATACCGTTATGAACTACTACATTATAACGTATAACGTTATTTTGCATTACTATATGACGTATAACGTTATGAACTATTACGTTATAACGCATAACGTTATATTGCATCACTATAGGACGTATAACGTTATATTGCATTACTATATGACGTATAACGTTATGAACTATTACGTTAAAACGCATAACGTTATATTGCATCACTATATGAAGTATAACGCTTTGTACTATTACGTAATAAGGTATAACGTTATATTGCATCACTATAGGACGTATACCGTTATATTGCATCACTATAGGACGTATAGCGTCTAATACTATTGCGTTATAATGTATAACGGTATATTGCATCACTATATGACGCATACCGTTATGAACTATTACGTTATAACGCATAACGTTATATTGTCTCACCATATGACGTATAACGTTATATAATATTACGTTATGACATATAACGATATATTGCATCGCTAAAGGAGTATAACGTTAAATTGCATTACTATATGACGTATGACGTTATGAACTACTACGTTATAACGCATAACGTTATATTGCATCACCATGTGACGTATAACGTTTTGTACTATTACGTAATAACGTATATAGTTATATTGCATCACTATATGACGTATAAGGTTTTGTACTATTACGTAATAAGGTATAACGTTATATTGCATCACTATAGGACGTATAACGTTATATTGCATTACTATATGACGTATAACGTTATGAACTATTACGTTATAACGCATAACGGTATATTGCATCACGCATAGGACGTATAACGTTACATTGCATCACTATAGGACGTTTAACGTTATATTGCATCACTATAGGACGTATAAGGTTATATTGCATCACTATAGGACGTATAACGTTATATTGCATCACTATAGGGCGTGTAATGTTATATTGCATCACTATTTGACGTATAACGTTTTGTACTATTACGTAATAACGTATAGCGTTACATTGCATCACTATAGGACGTATAACGTTATATTGCATCACTATATGAAGTATACCGTTATGAACTATTACATTATAACGTATAACGTTATATTGCATCACCATGTGACGTATAATGTTTTGTACTATTACGTAACATCGTATAACGATTTATTGCATCACTATAGGACGTATAACGTTATATTGCATCACTACATGAAGTATACCGTTATGAACTATTACATTATACCGTATAACGTTATATTGCATCACCATGTGACGTATAACGTTTTGTACTATTACATAGTAACGTATAACGTTATATTGCATCACAATAGGACGTATAACGTCATATTGCATCACTATATGACGTATAACGTTATATGCTATACGTTATAACGTATAACGTTATATTGCATTACTATACGACGTATAACGTTATGAACTATTACGTTATAACGCATAACGTTATATTGCATCACCATGTGACGTATAATGTTTTGTACTATTACGTAACATCGTATAACGATTTATTGCATCACTATAGGACGTATAACGTTATATTGCATCACTACATGAAGTATACCGTTATGAACTATTACATTATACCGTATAACGTTATATTGCATCACCATGTGACGTATAACGTTTTGTACTATTACATAGTAACGTATAACGTTATATTGCATCACAATATTACGTATAACGTCATATTGCATCACTATATGACGTATAACGTTATATGCTATACGTTATAACGTATAACGTTATATTGCATTACTATACGACGTATAACGTTATGAACTATTACGTTATAACGCATAACGTTATATTGCCTCACCATATGACGTATAACGTTATGATCTATGACGTTAACACCTAAGGTTATATTGCATCACTATAGGACGTATAACGACATATTGCATCACTATATGACGTATAACGTTATATATTATTGCGCTATGAAGGAATAACTTTATATTGCATCACTATATGATGTATAACGTTATATTACATTACTATAGGACGTATAGCGTCATATACTATTGCGCTATAATGTATAACGGTATATTGCATCACTATATGACGTACAACGCTATGAACTATTACGTTGTAACGCATGACGTTATGTTGCAACACTAATGGACGTATAGCGTCATATTCTATTGCGTTATAATGTATAACGGTATATTCCATCACTATATGACGCATAACGTTATGAACTATTACGTTATAAAGCATAACGTTATATTGCATCACTATAGGACGTATATCGTCTAATACTATTGCGTTATAATGTATAAAGGTATATTGCATCACTATATGACGTATAACGTTATGAACTATTACGTTATAACGCATAACGGTATATTGCATCACGCATAGGACGTATAACGTTATATTGCATCACTATATTACGTATAACGTTATATTGCATCACTATAGGACGTATAACGGTATATTGCATCACTGTAGGACGTGTAATGTTATATTGCATCACTATTTGACGTATAACGTTTTGTACTATTACGTAATAACGTATAGCGTTACATTGCATCACTATAGGACGTATAACGTTATATTGCATCACTATATCAAGTATACCGTTATGAACTACTACATTATAACGTATAACGTTATTTTGCATTACTATATGACGTATAACGTTATGAACTATTACGTTATAACGCATAACGTTATATTGCATCACTATAGGACGTATAACGTTATATTGCATTACTATATGACGTATAACGTTATGAACTATTACGTTAAAACGCATAACGTTATATTGCATCACTATATGACGTATAACGCTTTGTACTATTACGTAATAAGGTATAACGTTATATTGCATCACTATAGGACGTATATCGTTATATTGCATCACTGTAGGACGTATAGCGTCTAATACTATTGCGTTATAATGTATAACGGTATATTGCATCACTATATGACGCATACCGTTATGAACTATTACGTTATAACGCATAACGTTATATTGTCTCACCATATTACGTATAACGTTATATAATATTACGTTATGACATATAACGCTATATTGCATCGCTAAAGGAGTATAACGTTAAATTGCATTACTATATGACGTATGACGTTATGAACTACTACGTTATAACGCATAACGTTATATTGCATCACCATGTGACGTATAACGTTTTGCACTATTACGTAATAACGTATAAAGTTATATTGCATCACTATATGACGTATAAGGTTTTGTACTATTACGTAATAAGGTATAACGTTATATTGCATCACTATAGGACGTATAACGTTATATTGCACTACTATATGACGTATAACGTTATGAACTATTACGTTATAACGCATAACGGTATATTGCATCACGCATAGGACGTATAACGTTACATTGCATCACTATAGGACGTTTAACGTTATATTGCATCACTATAGGACGTATAACGATATATTGCATCACTATAGGACGTATAACGTTATATTGCATCACTATAGGGCGTATATCGTTATATTGCATCACTATTTGACGTATAACGTTTTGTACTATTACGTAATAACGTATAGCGTTACATTGCATCACTATAGGACGTATAACGTTATATTGCATCACTATATGAAGTATACCGTTATGAACTATTACATTATAACGTATAACGTTATATTGCATCACCATGTGACGTATAATGTTTTGTACTATTACGTAACGTCGTATAACGATTTATTGCATCACTATAGGACGTATAACGTTATATTGCATCACTACATGAAGTATACCGTTATGAACTATTACATTATACCGTATAACGTTATATTGCATCACCATGTGACGTATAACGTTTTGTACTATTACATAGTATCGTATAACGTTATATTGCATCACAATAGGACGTATAACGTCATATTGCATCACTATATGACGTATAACGTTATATGCTATACGTTATAACGTATAACGTTATATTGCATTACTATACGACGTATAACGTTATGAACTATTACGTTATAACGCATAACGTTATATTGCCTCACCATATGACGTATAACGTTATGATCTGTGACGTTAACACCTAAGGTTATATTGCATCACTATAGGACGTATAACGACATATTGCATCACTATATGACGTATAACGTTATATATTATTGCGCTATGAAGGAATAACTTTATATTGCATCACTATATGATGTATAACGTTATATTACATTACTATAGGACGTATAGCGTCATATACTATTGCGCTATAATGTATAACGGTATATTGCATCACTATATGACGTACAACGTTATGAACTATTACGTTGTAACGCATGACGTTATGTTGCAACACTAATGGACGTATAGCGTCATATTCTATTGCGTTATAATGTATAACGGTATATTCCATCACTATATGACGCATAACGTTATGAACTATTACGTTATAAAGCATAACGTTATATTGCATCACTATAGGACGTTTATCGTCTAATACTATTGCGTTATAATGTATAAAGGTATATTGCATCACTGTATGACGTATAACGTTATGAACTATTACGTTATAACGCATAACGGTATATGGCATCACGCATAGGACGTATAACGTTATATTGCATCACTATATTACGTATAACGTTATATTGCATCACTATAGGACGTATAACGGTATATTGCATCACTGTAGGACGTGTAATGTTATATTGCATCACTATTTGACGTATAACGTTTTGTACTATTACGTAATAACGTATAGCGTTACATTGCATCACTATAGGACGTATAACGTTATATTGCATCACTATATAAAGTATACCGTTATGAACTACTACATTATAACGTATAACGTTATTTTGCATTACTATATGACGTATAACGTTATGAACTATTACGTTATAACGCATAACGTTATATTGCATCACTATAGGACGTATAACGTTATATTGCATTACTATATGACGTATAACGTTATGAACTATTACGTTAAAACGCATAACGTTATATTGCATCACTATATGACGTATAACGCTTTGTACTATTACGTAATAAGGTATAACGTTATATTGCATCACTATAGGACGTATATCGTTATATTGCATCACTATAGGACGTATAGCGTCTAATACTATTGCGTTATAATGTATAACGGTATATTGCATCACTATATGACGCATACCGTTATGAACTATTACGTTATAACGCATAACGTTATATTGTCTCACCATATGACGTATAACGTTATATAATATTACGTTATGACATATAACGCTATATTGCATCACTAAAGGAGTATAACGTTAAATTGCATTACTATATGACGTATGACGTTATGAACTACTACGTTATAACGCATAACGTTATATTGCATCACCATGTGACGTATAACGTTTTGTACTATTACGTAATAACGTATAAAGTTATATTGCATCCCCATGTGACGTATAACGATATATTGCATCACAATAGGACGTATAACGTCATATTGCATCACTATATGACGTATAACGTTATATGCTATACGTTATAACGTATAACGTTATATTGCATTACTATATGACGTATAACGTTATGAACTATTACGTTATAACGCATAACGTTATATTGCCTCACCATATGACGTATAACGTTATGATCTATGACGTTATAACACCTAACGTTATATTGCATCACTATAGGACGTATAACGTCATATTGCATCACTATATGACGTATAACGTTTTGTACTATTACGTAATAACGAATAACGTTATATTGCATCACTATATTACGTATAACGTTATATTGCATCACTATAGGACATATAACGTTATATTGCATCACTATAGGACGTATAGCGTCATATACTATTGCGCTATAATGTATAACTGTATATTGCATCACTATATGACGTACAACGTTATGAACTATTACGTTGTGACGCATGACGTTATATTGCATCACAATAGGACGTGTAACATTATATTGCATCACTATAGGACGTATAACGTTATATGCTATTACGTTATAACGTATAACGTTATATTGCATCACTATAGGACATATAATGTTATATTGCATCACTATAGGACGTATAGCGTCATATACTATTGCGCTATAATGTATAACTGTATATTGCATCACTATATGACGTACAACGTTATGAAATATTACGTTGTAACGCATGACGTTATATTGCATCACTTTAGGACGTGTAACATTATATTGCATCACTATAGGACGTATAACGTTATATGCTATTACGTTATAACGTATAACGTTATATTGCATCACTATAGGACATATAACGTTATATTGCATCACTATAGGACGTATAGCGTCATATACTATTGCGCTATAATGTATAACTGTATATTGCATCACTATATGACGTACAACGTTATGAACTATTACGTTGTAACGCATAACGGTATATTGCATCACGCATAGGAAGTATAACCTTATATTGCATCACTATAGGACGTATAACGTTATATTGCATCACTATAGGACGTATAACGTTATATTGCATCACTATAGGACGTGTAACGTTATATTGCAACACTATATGACGTATAACGTTATTTGCTACTACGTTATAACACATAACGTTATATTGCATTACTATATGACGTATAACGTTATGAACTATTACGTTATAACGCATAACGCTATATTGCCTCACTATATGACGTATAACGTGTTGTTCTATTACGTAATAACGTATAACGTTATATTGCATCACTATCGACATATAACGTTATATTTCATCACTATTTGACGTTTAACGTCTTGGACTATTACGTAATAACGTATAGCGTTACATTGCATCACTATAGGACGTATAACGTTATATTGCATCACCATATGACGTATAGCGTTATGAACTACTACATTATAACGTATAACGTTATATTGCATCACCATGTGACATATAAAGTTTTGTACTATTACGTGATATCGTATAACGCTATATGTCATCACTATAGGACGTATAACGTTATATTGCATCACTTCATGAAGTATACCGTTATGAACTATTACAGTATACCTTATAACGTTATATTGCATCACCATGTGACGTATAACGTTTTGTACTATTACGTAGTAACGAATAACGTTATATTGCATCACTATAGGACGTATAACGTTATATTGCAACACTATATGACGTATAACGTTATTTGCTACTACGTTATAACACATAACGTTATATTGCATTACTATATGACGTATAACGTTATGAACTATTACGTTATAACGCATAACGCTATATTGCCTCACTATATGACGTATAACGTGTTGTTCTATTACGTAATAACGTATAACGTTATATTGCATCACTATCGACATATAACGTTATATTGCATCACTATATCAAGTATACCGTTATGAACTACTACATTATAACGTATAACGTTATATTGTATCACCATGTGACGTATAACGTTTTGTACCATTACGTAATAAGTCAACGTTATATTGCATCACTATAGGACGTATAGCGTCATATTCTATTGCGTTATAATGTATAACGGTATATTCCATCACTATATGACGCATAACGTTATGAACTATTACGTTATAACGCATAACGGTATATTGCATCACGCATAGGACGTATAACGTTACATTGCATCACTATAGGACGTTTAACGTTATATTGCATCACTATAGGACGTATAACGTTATATTGCATCACTATAGGACGTATAACGTTATATTGCATCACTGTAGGACGTATAACGTTATATTGCATTACTATATGACGTATAACGTTATAAACTATTGTGTTATAATGTATAACCGTATATTGCACCACTATATGACGTATAACGTTTTGTACTATTACGTAATAAGGAATAACGTTATATTGCATTACTATATGACGTTTAACGTTATGAACTATTACATTATAACGCATAACGTTATATTGCATCACTATAGGGCGTATATCGTTATATTGCACCACTATATGAAGTATACCGTTATGAAATATTACATTATAACGTATAACGTTATATTGCATCACCACGTGACGTATAACGATATATTGCATCACTATAGGACGTATAACGTTAGATTGCATCAGTATATGACGTATAACGTTATATGCTACTACGTTATAACGTTTAACGTTATATTGCATTACTATATGACGTATAACGTTATGATCTATGACGTTATAACACCTAACGTTTTATTGCATCACCATGTGACGTATAACGTTATATTGCATCACTATATGACGTATAACGTTATATGCTACTACGTTATAACGTATAACGTTATATTGCATTACTATTTGACGTTTAACGTTATGAACTATTACGTTATAACGCATAACGTTATATTGCATCACTATAGTACGTATATCGTTATATTGCACCACTATATGAAGTATACCGTTATGAAATATTACATTATAACGTATAACGTTATATTGCATCACCAGCGTGACGTATAACGTTATATTGCATCACCATGTGACGTATAACGTTTTGTACTATTACGTAATATCGTATAACGTTATGTTGCATCACTATAGGACGTATAACGTTATATTGCATCACTATACGACGTATAACGTTATGTGCTACTACGTTATATCGTATAACGTTATATTGCATTACTATATGACGTATGACGTCATGAAATATTACGATATAACGCATAACGTTATATTGCATTACTATATGCCGTATAACATTATGAACTATTAGTGTTATAACGCATAACGTCATATTGCATCACTATATGTCGTATAACGTTTTGCACTATTACGTAATAACGTATAACGTCATATTGCATCACTATAGGACGTATAGCGGTACATTGCATCACTATATGAAGTATACCGTTATGAACTATTGCGTTATAACGTATAACGTTATATTGCACCACTATATGAAGTATTCCGTTATGAACTATTACAATAATAACGTATAACGTTATATTGCCTCACTATAGGACGTATAGCGTCATATACTATTGCGTTATAATGTATAACGGTATATTCCATCACTATATGACGCATAACGTTATGAACTATTACGTTATAAAGCATAACGTTATATTGCATCACTATAGGACGTATAACGTTATATTGCATCACTATAGGACGTATAGCGTCTAATACTATTGCGTTATAATGTATACCGTTACATTGCATCACCATGTGACGTATAACGTTTTGTACCATTACGTAATAAGGTATAACGTTATATTGCATCACTATAGGACGTATAACGTTATATTGCATTACTATATGACGTATAACGTTATGAACTATTACGTTATAACGCACAACGTTATGTTGCAACACTATAGGACGTATAGCGTCATATTCTATTTCGTTATAATGTATAACGGTATATTCCATCACTATATGACGCATAACGTTATGAACTATTACGTTATAGCGCATAACGGTATATTGCATCACGTATAGGACGTATAACGCTACATTGCATCACTATAGGACGTTTAACGTTATATTGCATCACTATAGGACGTATAACGTTATATTGCATCACTATAGGACGTATAGCGTCTAATACTATTGCGTTATAGTGTATAACGGTATATTATATCACTATATGACGTATAACGTTATGAACTATTACGTTATAACGCATAACGGTATATTGCATCACGCATAGGACGTATAACGTTACATTGCATCACTATAGGACGTATAACGTTATATTGCATCACTATAGGACGTATAACGTTATATTGCATCACTATAGGACCTGTAATGTTATATTGCATCACTATTTGACGTATAACGTTTTGTACTATTACGTAATAACGTATAGCGTTACATTGCATCACTATAGGACGTATAACGTTATATTGCATCACTATATGAAGTATACCGTTATGAACTATTACATTATAACGTATAACGTTATATTGCATCACCATGTGACGTATAAAGTTTTGTACTATTACGAAATATCGTATAACGTTATATTGCATCACTATAGGACGTATAACGTTATATTGCATCACTACATGAAGTATACCGTTATGAACTATTACATTATACCGTATAACGTTTTATTGCATCACCATGTGACGTATAACGTTTTGTACTATTACATAGTAACGTATAACGTTATATTGCATCACAATAGGACGTATAACGTCATATTGCATCACTATATGACGTATAACGTTATATGCTATACGTTATAACGTATAACGTTATATTGCATTACTATATGACGTATAACGTTATGAACTATTACGTTATAACGCATAACGTTATATTGCCTCACCATATGACGTATAACGTTATGACCTATGACGTTATAACACCTAACGTTATATTGCATCACTATAGGACGTTTAACGTCATATTGCATCACTTTATGACGTATAACGTTATATATTATTGCGCGATGAAGGAATAACTTTATATTGCATCACTATATGATGCATAACGTTATATTACATTACTATAGGACGTAAACGTTATAAACTATTGTGTTATAATGTATAACGGTATATTGCACCACTATATGATGTATAACGGTATATTGCGTCACTATATGACGTATAACGTTTTGTACTATTACGTAATAACGAATAACGTTATATTGCTTCACTATATGATGTTTAGCGTTTTGAACTTTAATTGCATCAGTATATGACGTATAACGTTATGAACTATTACATTATAACCTATAACGTTATATTGCATCACTATAGGACGTATAACATTATATTGCATCACTATATGACGTATAACGTTATGAACTATTACGTTATAACGCATAACGTTATGTTGCAACACTATAGGACGTATAGCGTCATATTCTATTGCGTTATAATGTATAACGGTATATTCCATCACTATATGACGCATAACGTTATGAACCATTACGTTATAACGCATAACGTTATATTGCATCACTATAGGACGTATAACGTTATATTGCAATACTATATGACGTATAACGTTATAAACTATTGTGTTATAATGTATAACGGTATATTGCACCACTATATGACGTACAACGTTATGAACTATTACGTTGTAACGCATAACGTTATATTGCATTACTATATGACGTATAACGTTATGAACTATTACGTTATAACGCATAACGTTATATTGCATCACTATAGGACGTATAGCGGTATATTGCATCACTATATGAAGTATACCGTTATGAACTATTACGTTATAACGTATAACGTTATATTGCTCCACTATATGAAGTATTCCGTTATGAACTATTACAATTATAACGCATAACGTTATATTGCAACACTAAAGGACGTATAGCGTCATATACTATTGCGTTATAATGTATACCGGTATATTCCATCACTATATGACGCATAACGTTATGAACCATTACGTTATAACGCATAACGTTATATTGCATCACTATAGGACGTATAACGTTATATTGCAATACTATATGACGTATAACGTTATAAACTATTGTGTTATAATGTATAACGGTATATTGCACCACTATATGACGTACAACGTTATGAACTATTACGTTGTAACGCATAACGTTATATTGCATTACTATATGACGTATAACGTTATGAACTACTACGTTGTAACGCATAACGTTATACTGCATTACTATATGACGTATAACGTTATGAACTATTACGTTATAACGCATAACGTTATATTGCATCACTATAGGACGTATAACGTCATATTGCATTACTATATGACGTATAACGTTATGAACTATTACGTTATAACGCATAACGTTATATTGCATCACTATAGGACGTATAGCGGTATATTGCATCACTATATGAAGTATACCGTTATGAACTATTACGTTATAACGTATAACGTTATATTGCTCCACTATATGAAGTATTCCGTTATGAACTATTACAATTATAACGCATAACGTTATATTGCAACACTAAAGGACGTATAGCGTCATATACTATTGCGTTATAATGTATACCGGTATATTCCATCACTATATGACGCATAACGTTATGAACCATTACGTTATAACGCATAACGTTATATTGCATCACTATAGGACGTATAACGTTATATTGCAATACTATATGACGTATAACGTTATAAACTATTGTGTTATAATGTATAACGGTATATTGCACCACTATATGACGTACAACGTTATGAACTATTACGTTGTAACGCATAACGTTATATTGCATTACTATATGACGTATAACGTTATGAACTACTACGTTGTAACGCATAACGTTATACTGCATTACTATATGACGTATAACGTGTTGTTCTATTACGTAATAACGTATAACGTTATATTGCATCACTATCGACATATAACGTTATATTGCATCACTATTTGACGTTTAACGTCTTGGACTATTACGTAATAACGTATAGCGTTACATTGCATCACTATAGGACGTATAACGTTATATTGCATCACCATATGACGTATAGCGTTATGAACTACTACATTATAACGTATAACGTTATATTGCATCACCATGTGACATATAAAGTTTTGTACTATTACGTGATATCGTATAACGCTATATGTCATCACTATAGGACGTATAACGTTATATTGCATCACTTCATGAAGTATACCGTTATGAACTATTACAGTATACCTTATAACGTTATATTGCATCACCATGTGACGTATAACGTTTTGTACTATTACGTAGTAACGAATAACGTTATATTGCATCACTATAGGACGTATAACGTTATATTGCAACACTATATGACGTATAACGTTATTTGCTACTACGTTATAACACATAACGTTATATTGCATTACTATATGACGTATAACGTTATGAACTATTACGTTATAACGCATAACGCTATATTGCCTCACTATATGACGTATAACGTGTTGTTCTATTACGTAATAACGTATAACGTTATATTGCATCACTATCGACATATAACGTTATATTGCATCACTATATCAAGTATACCGTTATGAACTACTACATTATAACGTATAACGTTATATTGTATCACCATGTGACGTATAACGTTTTGTACCATTACGTAATAAGTCAACGTTATATTGCATCACTATAGGACGTATAGCGTCATATTCTATTGCGTTATAATGTATAACGGTATATTCCATCACTATATGACGCATAACGTTATGAACTATTACGTTATAACGCATAACGGTATATTGCATCACGCATAGGACGTATAACGTTACATTGCATCACTATAGGACGTTTAACGTTATATTGCATCACTATAGGACGTATAACGTTATATTGCATCACTATAGGACGTATAACGTTATATTGCATCACTGTAGGACGTATAACGTTATATTGCATCACTATATGACGTATAACGTTATAAACTATTGTGTTATAATGTATAACCGTATATTGCACCACTATATGACGTATAACGTTTTGTACTATTACGTAATAAGGAATAACGTTATATTGCATTACTATATGACGTTTAACGTTATGAACTATTACATTATAACGCATAACGTTATATTGCATCACTATAGGGCGTATATCGTTATATTGCACCACTATATGAAGTATACCGTTATGAAATATTACATTATAACGTATAACGTTATATTGCATCACCACGTGACGTATAACGATATATTGCATCACTATAGGACGTATAACGTTAGATTGCATCAGTATATGACGTATAACGTTATATGCTACTACGTTATAACGTTTAACGTTATATTGCATTACTATATGACGTATAACGTTATGATCTATGACGTTATAACACCTAACGTTTTATTGCATCACCATGTGACGTATAACGTTATATTGCATCACTATATGACGTATAACGTTATATGCTACTACGTTATAACGTATAACGTTATATTGCATTACTATTTGACGTTTAACGTTATGAACTATTACGTTATAACGCATAACGTTATATTGCATCACTATAGGACGTATATCGTTATATTGCACCACTATATGAAGTATACCGTTATGAAATATTACATTATAACGTATAACGTTATATTGCATCACCAGCGTGACGTATAACGTTATATTGCATCACCATGTGACGTATAACGTTTTGTACTATTACGTAATATCGTATAACGTTATGTTGCATCACTATAGGACGTATAACGTTATATTGCATCACTATACGACGTATAACGTTATGTGCTACTACGTTATATCGTATAACGTTATATTGCATTACTATATGACGTATGACGTCATGAAATATTACGATATAACGCATAACGTTATATTGCATTACTATATGCCGTATAACATTATGAACTATTAGTGTTATAACGCATAACGTCATATTGCATCACTATATGTCGTATAACGTTTTGCACTATTACGTAATAACGTATAACGTCATATTGCATCACTATAGGACGTATAGCGGTACATTGCATCACTATATGAAGTATACCGTTATGAACTATTGCGTTATAACGTATAACGTTATATTGCACCACTATATGAAGTATTCCGTTATGAACTATTACAATAATAACGTATAACGTTATATTGCCTCACTATAGGACGTATAGCGTCATATACTATTGCGTTATAATGTATAACGGTATATTCCATCACTATATGACGCATAACGTTATGAACTATTACGTTATAAAGCATAACGTTATATTGCATCACTATAGGACGTATAACGTTATATTGCATCACTATAGGACGTATAGCGTCTAATACTATTGCGTTATAATGTATACCGTTACATTGCATCACCATGTGACGTATAACGTTTTGTACCATTACGTAATAAGGTATAACGTTATATTGCATCACTATAGGACGTATAACGTTATATTGCATTACTATATGACGTATAACGTTATGAACTATTACGTTATAACGCACAACGTTATGTTGCAACACTATAGGACGTATAGCGTCATATTCTATTTCGTTATAATGTATAACGGTATATTCCATCACTATATGACGCATAACGTTATGAACTATTACGTTATAGCGCATAACGTTATATTGCATCACTATAGGACGTATAACGTTATATTGCATCACTATAGGACCTGTAATGTTATATTGCATCACTATTTGACGTATAACGTTTTGTACTATTACGTAATAACGTATAGCGTTACATTGCATCACTATAGGACGTATAACGTTATATTGCATCACTATATGAAGTATACCGTTATGAACTATTACATTATAACGTATAACGTTATATTGCATCACCATGTGACGTATAAAGTTTTGTACTATTACGAAATATCGTATAACGTTATATTGCATCACTATAGGACGTATAACGTTATATTGCATCACTACATGAAGTATACCGTTATGAACTATTACATTATACCGTATAACGTTTTATTGCATCACCATGTGACGTATAACGTTTTGTACTATTACATAGTAACGTATAACGTTATATTGCATCACAATAGGACGTATAACGTCATATTGCATCACTATATGACGTATAACGTTATATGCTATACGTTATAACGTATAACGTTATATTGCATTACTATATGACGTATAACGTTATGAACTATTACGTTATAACGCATAACGTTATATTGCCTCACCATATGACGTATAACGTTATGACCTATGACGTTATAACACCTAACGTTATATTGCATCACTATAGGACGTTTAACGTCATATTGCATCACTTTATGACGTATAACGTTATATATTATTGCGCGATGAAGGAATAACTTTATATTGCATCACTATATGATGCATAACGTTATATTACATTACTATAGGACGTAAACGTTATAAACTATTGTGTTATAATGTATAACGGTATATTGCACCACTATATGATGTATAACGGTATATTGCGTCACTATATGACGTATAACGTTTTGTACTATTACGTAATAACGAATAACGTTATATTGCTTCACTATATGATGTTTAGCGTTTTGAACTTTAATTGCATCAGTATATGACGTATAACGTTATGAACTATTACATTATAACCTATAACGTTATATTGCATCACTATAGGACGTATAACATTATATTGCATCACTATATGACGTATAACGTTATGAACTATTACGTTATAACGCATAACGTTATGTTGCAACACTATAGGACGTATAGCGTCATATTCTATTGCGTTATAATGTATAACGGTATATTCCATCACTATATGACGCATAACGTTATGAACCATTACGTTATAACGCATAACGTTATATTGCATCACTATAGGACGTATAACGTTATATTGCATTACTATATGACGTATAACGTTATAAACTATTGTGTTATAATGTATAACGGTATATTGCACCACTATATGACGTACAACGTTATGAACTATTACGTTGTAACGCATAACGTTATATTGCATTACTATATGACGTATAACGTTATGAACTATTACGTTATAACGCATAACGTTATATTGCAACACTAAAGGACGTATAGCGTCATATACTATTGCGTTATAATGTATACCGGTATATTCCATCACTATATGACGCATAACGTTATGAACCATTACGTTATAACGCATAACGTTATATTGCATCACTATAGGACGTATAACGTTATATTGCAATACTATATGACGTATAACGTTATAAACTATTGTGTTATAATGTATAACGGTATATTGCACCACTATATGACGTACAACGTTATGAACTATTACGTTGTAACGCATAACGTTATATTGCATTACTATATGACGTATAACGTTATGAACTATTACGTTATAACGCATAACGTTATATTGCATCACTATAGGACGTATAGCGGTATATTGCATCACTATATGAAGTATACCGTTATGAACTATTACGTTATAACGTATAACGTTATATTGCACCACTATATGAAGTATTCCGTTATGAACTATTACAATTATAACGCATAACGTTATATTGCAACACTAAAGGACGTATAGCGTCATATACTATTGCGTTATAATGTATACCGGTATATTCCATCACTATATGACGCATAACGTTATGAACCATTACGTTATAACGCATAACGTTATATTGCATCACTATAGGACGTATAACGTTATATTGCAATACTATATGACGTATAACGTTATAAACTATTGTGTTATAATGTATAACGGTATATTGCACCACTATATGACGTACAACGTTATGAACTATTACGTTGTAACGCATAACGTTATATTGCATTACTATATGACGTATAACGTTATGAACTACTACGTTGTAACGCATAACGTTATACTGCATTACTATATGACGTATAACGTTATGAACTATTACGTTATAACGCATAACGTTATATTGCATCACTATAGGGCGTATAACGTCATATTGCATTACTATATGACGTATAACGTTATGAACTATTACGTTATAACGCATAACGTTATATTGCATCACTATAGGACGTATAGCGGTATATTGCATCACTATATGAAGTATACCGTTATGAACTATTACGTTATAACGTATAACGTTATATTGCACCACTATATGAAGTATTCCGTTATGAACTATTACAATTATAACGCATAACGTTATATTGCATCACTATAGGCCGTACAACGTTATATTGCATTACTATATGACGTATAACGTTATGAACTATTACGTTATAACGCATAACGTTATGTTGCAACACTATAGGACGTATAGCGTCTAATACTATTGCGTTATAATGTATAACGGTATATTGCATCACTATATGACGTATAACGTTATGAACTATTACGTTATAACGCATAACGGTATATTGCATCACGCATAGGACGTATAACGTTACATTGCATCACTATAGGACGTATAACGTTATATTGCATCACTATAGGACGTATAACGTTATATTGCATCACTATAGGACGTGTAATGTTATATTGCATCACTATTTGACGTATAACGTTTTGTACTATTACGTAATAACGTATAGCGTTACATTGCATCACTATAGGACGTATAACGTTATATTGCATCACTATATGAAGTATACCGTTATGAACTATTACATTATAACGTATAACGTTATATTGCATCACCATGTGACGTATAAACTTTTGTACTATTACGTAATATCGTATAACGTTATATTGCATCACTACATGAAGTATACCGTTATGAACTATTACATTATACCGTATAACGTTTTATTGCATCACCATGTGACGTATAACGTTTTGTACTATTACATAGTAACGTATAACGTTATATTGCATCACAATAGGACGTATAACGTCATATTGCATCACTATATGACGTATAACGTTATATGCTATACGTTATAACGTATAACGTTATATTGCATTACTATATGACGTATAACGTTATGAACTATTACGTTATAACGCATAACGTTATATTGCCTCACCATATGACGTATAACGTTATGACCTATGACGTTATAACACCTAACGTTATATTGCATCACTATAGGACTTTTAACGTCATATTGCATCACTTTATGACGTATAACGTTATATATTATTGCGATATGAAGGAATAACTTTATATTGCATCACTATATGATGCATAACGTTATATTACATTACTATAGGACGTAAACGTTATAAACTATTGTGTTATAATGTATAACCGTATATTGCACCACTATATGATGTATAACGGTATATTGCGTCACTATATGACGTATGACGTTTTGTACTATTACGTAATAACGAATAACGTTATATTGCTTCACTATATGATGTTTAGCGATTTGAACTTTAATTGCATCAGTATATGACGTATAACGTTATGAACTATTACATTATAACCTATAACGTTATATTGCGTCACTATAGGACGTATAACATTATATTGCATCACTATATGACGTATAACGTTATGAACTATTACGTTATAACGCATAACGTTATGTTGCAACACTATAGGACGTATAGCGTCATATTCTATTGCGTTATAATGTATAACGGTATATTCCATCACTATATGACGCATAACGTTATGAACCATTACGTTATAACGCATAACGTTATATTGCATCACTATAGGATGTATAACGTTATAAACTATTGTGTCATAATGTATAACGGTATATTGCACCACTATATGACGTACAACGTTATGAACTATTACGTTGTAACGCATAACGTTATATTGCATTACTATATGATGTATAACGTTATGAACCATTACGTTATAACGCATAACGTTATATTGCATCACTATAGGATGTATAACGTTATAAACTATTGTGTCATAATGTATAACGGTATATTGCACCACTATATGACGTACAACGTTATGAACTATTACGTTATAACGCATAACGTTATATTGCATCACTATAGGATGTATAACGTTATAAACTATTGTGTCATAATGTATAACGGTATATTGCACCACTATATGACGCATAACGTTATGAACCATTACGTTATAACGCATAACGTTATATTGCATCACTATAGGACGTATAACGTTATATTGCAATACTATATGACGTATAACGTTATAAACTATTCTGTTATAATGCATAACGGTATATTGCACCACTATATGACGTACAACGTTATGAACTATTACGTTGTAACGCATAACGTTATATTGCATTACTATATGACGTATAACGTTATGAACTACTACGTTGTAACGCATAACGTTATATTGCATTACTATATGACGTATAACGTTATGAACTATTACGTTATAACGCATAACGTTATATTGCATCACTATAGGACGTATAACGTCATATTGCATTACTATATGACGTATAACGTTATGAACTATTACGTTATAACGCATAACGTTATATTGCATCACTATAGGACGTATAGCGGTATATTGCATCACTATATGAAGTATACCGTTATGAACTATTACGTTATAACGTATAACGTTATATTGCACCACTACATGAAGTATTCCGTTATGAACTATTACAATTATAACGCATAACGTTATATTGCATCACTATAGGACGTATATCGTTATATTGCACCACTATATGAAGTATACCGTTATGAAATATTACATTATAACGTATAACGTTATATTGCATCCCCATGTGACGTATAACGATATATTGCATCACAATAGGACGTATAACGTCATATTGCATAACTATATGACGTATAACGTTATATGCTATACGTTATAACGTATAACGTTATATTGCATTACTATATGACGTATAACGTTATGAACTATTACGTTATAACGCATAACGTTATATTGCCTCACCATATGACGTATAACGTTATGATCTATGACGTTATAACACCTAACGTTATATTGCATCACTATAGGACGTATAACGTCATATTGCATCACTATATGACGTATAACGTTTTGTACTATTACGTAATAACGAATAACGTTATATTGCATCACTATATTACGTATAACGTTATATGCTATTACGTTATAACGTATAACGTTATATTGCATCACTATAGGACATATAACGTTATATTGCATCACTATAGGACGTATAGCGTCATATACTATTGCGCTATAATGTATAACTGTATATTGCATCACTATATGACGTACAACGTTATGAACTATTACGTTGTAACGCATGACGTTATATTGCATCACAATAGGACGTGTAACATTATATTGCATCACTATAGGACGTATAACGTTATATGCTATTACGTTATAACGTATAACGTTATATTGCATCACTATAGGACATATAATGTTATATTGCATCACTATAGGACGTATAGCGTCATATACTATTGCGCTATAATGTATAACTGTATATTGCATCACTATATGACGTACAACGTTATGAACTATTACGTTGTAACGCATGACGTTATATTGCATCACTTTAGGACGTGTAACATTATATTGCATCACTATAGGACGTATAACGTTATATGCTTTTACGTTATAACGTATAACGTTATATTGCATCACTATAGGACATATAACGTTATATTGCATCACTATAGGACGTATAGCGTCATATACTATTGCGCTATAATGTATAACTGTATATTGCATCACTATATGACGTACAACGTTATGAACTATTACGTTGTAACGCATAACGGTATATTGCATCACGCATAGGAAGTATAACGTTATATTGCATCACTATAGGACGTATAACGTTATATTGCATCACTATAGGACGTATAACGTTATATTGCATCACTATAGGACGTGTAATGTTATATTGCATCACTATTTGACGTTTAACGTCTTGTACTATTACGTAATAACGTATTGCGTTACATTGCATCACTATAGGACGTATAACGTTATATTGCATCACCATATGACGTATAGCGTTATGAACTACTACATTATAACGTATAACGTTATATTGCATCACCATGTGACATATAAAGTTTTGTACTATTACGTGATATCGTATAACGCTATATGTCATCACTATAGGATGTATAACGTTATATTGCATCACTTCATGAAGTATACGGTTATAAACTATTACAGTATAACTTATAACGTTATATTGCATCACCATGTGACGTATAACGTTTTGTACTATTACGTAGTAACGTATAACGTTATATTGCATCACTATAGGACGTATAACGTTATATTGCAACACTATATGACGTATAACGTTATTTGCTACTACGTTATAACACATAACGTTATATTGCATTACTATATGACGTATAACGTTATGAACTATTACGTTATAACGCATAACGCTATATTGCCTCACTATATGACGTATAACGTGTTGTTCTATTACGTAATAACGTATAACGTTATATTGCATCACTATCGACATATAACGTTATATTGCATCACTATATCAAGTATACCGTTATGAACTACTACATTATAACGTATAACGTTATATTGTATCACCATGTGACGTACAACGTTTTGTACCATTATGTAATAAGTCAACGTTATATTGCATCACTATAGGACGTATAGCGTCATATTCTATTGCGTTATAATGTATAAGGGTATATTGCACCACTATATGACATACAACGTTATGAACTATTACATTGTAACGCATAACGTTATATTGCATTACCATATGACGTATAACGTTATGAATTATTACGTTATAACTCATAACGTTATATTGCATCACTATATGACGTATAACGTTTTGTACTATTACGTAATAAGGAATAACGTTATATTGCATTACTATATGACGTTTAACGTTATGAACTATTACATTATAACGCATAACGTTATATTGCATCACTATAGGGCGTATATCGTTATATTGCACCACTATATGAAGTATACCGTTATGAAATATTACATTATAACGTATAACGTTATATTGCATCACCACGTGACGTATAACGATATATTGCATCACTATAGGACGTATAACGTTAGATTGCATCAGTATATGACGTATAACGTTATATGCTACTACGTTATAACGTTTAACGTTATATTGCATTACTATATGACGTATAACGTTATGATCTATGACGTTATAACACCTAACGTTATATTGCATCACCATGTGACGTATAACGTTATATTGCATCACTATAGGACGTATTACGTTATATTGCATGACTATATGACGTAAAACGTTATATTGCATCACTATAGGACGTATTACGTTATATACTATCACGTTATAACGTATAACGTTATATTGCATCACTATATGACGGATAACGATATATTGCATTACTAAATGACGTATAACTTTATATAGCTTCTCTTTATGACGTGTAACGTTATGAACTATTACGTTACAACGTATAACGTTATATTGCATCACTATATGACGTATAACGTCATATCGCATGACTACAGGACGTATAACGTTATATCGCATCACTATAGGATGTAATACGTTATGATATATTACGTTATTATGTATAACGTTTTATTGCATCACTATATGACGTATAACGTTATATACTATAACGTTATGAATTAATATCGTTATATTGCATCACTATATGACGTATAATGTTATACTGCATCACTATATGACGTAGAACGTTGTATTGCATTACTAATTGACGTATAACGTCATATTGCATCGCTACATGACGTATAACGTTATATTGCATCACTATAGGACGTATTACGTTATATACTATGACGTTATAACGTATAACGTTATACTGCATCACTATATGACGTATAAAGAAATATTGCATTACTAAATGACGTATAACGTTATATATCTTCTCCTTATGACGTGTAACGTTATGAAATATTACGTTATAACGTATAACGTTATATTGCATCACTAAATGACGTATAACGTTATATTGTATTACTAAATGACGTATAACGTTATATTGCATCACTATAGGACGTATTACGTTATATAGTATTACGTTATAACGTATAACGTTATACTGCATCACTATATGACGTATAACGATATATTGCATGACTATAGGACGTATAACGTTATATTGCATCACTACATGACGTATAACGTTATATTGCATCACTATAGGACGTATTACGTTATATACTATTACGTTATAACGTATAACGTTATACTGCATCACTATATGACGTATAACGATATATTGCATTACTAAATGACGTATAACGTTATATAGCTTCTCTTTATGACGTATAACGTTATGAACTGTTACGTTATAACGTATAACGTTATATTGCATCACTATATGACGTATAACGTCATATTGCATGACTACAGGACGTATAACGTTATATTGCATCACTACATGACGTGTAACGTTATATTGCATCACTATAGGACGTATTACGTTGTATACTATTACGTTATAACGTATAACGTTATACTGCATCACTATATGACGGATAACGATATATTGCATTACTAAATGACGTATAACGTTATATATCTTCTCCTTATGACGTGTAACGTTATGAAATATTACGTTATAACGTATAACGTTATATTGCATCACTAAATGACGTATAACGTTATATTGTATTACTAAATGACGTATAACGTTATATTGCATCACTATAGGACGTATTACGTTATATAGTATTACGTTATAACGTATAAAGTTATACTGCATCACTATATGACGTATAACGATATATTGCATGACTATAGGACGTATAACGTTATATTGCATCACTATAGGACGTATTACGTTATATACTATCACGTTATAACGTATAACGTTATATTGCATCACTATATGACGGATAACGATATATTGCATTACTAAATGACGTATAACGTTATATAGCTTCTCTTTATGACGTGTAACGTTATGAACTATTACGTTATAACGTATAACGTTATATTGCATCACTATATGACGTATAACGTCATATCGCATGACTACAGGACGTATAACGTTATATCGCATCACTATAGGATGTAATACGTTATGATATATTACGTTATTACGTATAACGTTTTATTGCATCACTATATGACGTATAACGTTATATACTATAACGTTATGAATTAATATCGTTATATTGCATCACTATATGACGTAGAACGTTGTATTGCATTACTAATTGACGTATAACGTTATATAGCTTCTCTTTATGACGTATAACGTTATGAACTATTACGTTATAACTTATAACATTATATTGCATCACTATATGACGTATAACGTTATAGTGCAACACTGTATGACGTATAACGTTATATACTATTACGTTATAACGTATAACGTTATCTTTCATCACTATAGGACGTATAACGTTATATTGCATTACTAAATGACGTATAACGTTATATATCTTCTCCTTATGACGTGTAACGTTATGAAATATTACGTTATAACGTATAACGTTATATTGCATCACTAAATGACGTATAACGTTATATTGTATTACTAAATGACGTATAACGTTATATTGCATCACTATAGGACGTATTACGTTATATAGTATTACGTTATAACGTATAACGTTATACTGCATCACTATATGACGTATAACGATATATTGCATGACTATAGGACGTATAACGTTATATTGCATCACTATAGGACGTATTTCGTTATATACTATCACGTTATAACGTATAACGTTATATTGCATCACTATATGACGGATAACGATATATTGCATTACTAAATGACGTATAACGTTATATAGCTTCTCTTTATGACGTGTAACGTTATGAACTATTACGTTATAACGTATAACGTTATATTGCATCACTATATGACGTATAACGTCATATCGCATGACTACAGGACGTATAACGTTATATCGCATCACTATAGGATGTAATACGTTATAATATATTACGTTATTACGTATAACGTTTTATTGCATCACTATATGACGTATAACGTTATATACTATAACGTTATGAATTAATATCGTTATATTGCATCACTATATGACGTATAATGTTATACTGCATCACTATATGACGTAGAACGTTGAATTGCATTACTAATTGACGTATAACGTTATATAGCTTCTCTTTATGACGTGTAACGTTATGAATTATTACATTATAACGTATAACGTTATATTGCATCACTATATGACGTATAACGTCATATTGCATGACTATAGGACGTATAACGTTATATTGCATCACTACATGAAGTATAACGTTATATTGCATCACTATAGTGTGTAATACGTTATGATATATTACGTTATTACGTATAACGTTTTATTGCATCACTATATGACGTATAACGTTATATACTATAACGTTATGAATTAATATCGTTATATTGCATCACTATATGACGTATAATGTTATACTGCATCACTATATGACGTAGAACGTTGAATTGCATTACTAATTGACGTATAACGTTATATAGCTTCTCTTTATGACGTGTAACGTTATGAATTATTACATTATAACGTATAACGTTATATTGCATCACTATATGACGTATAACGTCATATTGCATGACTATAGGACGTATAACGTTATATTGCATCACTACATGAAGTATAACGTTATATTGCATCACTATAGTGTGTAATACGTTATGATATATTACGTTATTACGTATAACGTTTTATTGCATCACTATATGACGTATAACGTTATATACTATCACGTTATGAATTAATATCGTTATATTGCATCACTATATGACGTATAATGTTATACTGCATCACTATATGACGTAGAACGTTGTATTGCATTACTAATTGACGTATAACGTTATATAGCTTCTCTTTATGACGTATAACGTTATGAACTATTACGTTATAACTTATAACATTATATTGCATCACTATATGACGTATAACGTTATAGTGCAACACTGTATGACGTATAACGTTATATACTATTACGTTATAACGTATAACGTTATCTTTCATCACTATAGGACGTATAACGTTATATTGCATGACTATATGACGTATAACGTTATATTGCATCACTATAGGACGTATTACGTTATATTGCATGACTATATGACGTATAACGTTATATTGCATCACTATAGGACGTATTACGTTATATACTATCACGTTATAACGTATAACGTTATATTGCATCACTATATGACGGATAACGATATATTGCATTACTAAATGACGTATAACGTTATATAGCTTCTCTTTATGACGTGTAACGTTATGAACTATTACGTTATAACGTATAACGTTATATTGCATCACTATATGACGTATAACGTCATATCGCATGACTACAGGACGTATAACGTTATATCGCATCACTATAGGATGTAATACGTTATGATATATTACGTTATTACGTATAACGTTTTATTGCATCACTATATGACGTATAACGTTATATACTATAACGTTATGAATTAATATCGTTATATTGCATCACTATATGACGTATAATGTTATACTGCATCACTATAGGACGTATAACGTCATATTGCATCACTACATGACGTATAACGTTATATTGCATCACTATAGGACGTATTACGTTATATACTATGACGTTATAACGTATAACGTTATACTGCATCACTATATGACGTATAACGAAATATTGCATTACTAAATAACGTATAACGTTATATATCTTCTCCTTATGACGTGTAACGTTATGAAATATTACGTTATAACGTATAACGTTATATTGCATCACTAAATGACGTATAACGTTATATTGCATCACTATATGACGTATAACGTCATATTGCATGACTACAGGACGTATAACGTTATATTGCATCACTATAGGACGTATTACGTTATATACTATTACGTTATAACGTATAACGTTATGCTGCATCACTATAGCACCTATAACGTTATATCGCATTACTGAATGACGCATAACGTTATATAGCTTCTCTTTATGACGTGTAACGTTATGAACTATTACATTATAACGTATAACGTTATATTGCATCACTACATGACGTATAACGTTATATTGCATCACTATAGGACGTATTACGTTATATACTATTACGTTATAACGTATAACGTTATACTGCATCACTATATGACGTATAACGATATATTGCATGACTATAGGACGTATAACGTTATATTGCATCACTACATGACGTATAACGTTATATTGCATCACTATAGGACGTATTACGTTATATACTATTACGTTATAACGTATAACGTTATACTGCATCACTATATGACGTATAACGATATATTGCATTACTAAATGACGTATAACGTTATATAGCTTCTCTTTATGACGTATAACGTTATGAACTGTTACGTTATAACGTATAACGTTATATTGCATCACTATATGACGTATAACGTCATATTGCATGACTATAGGACGTATAACGTTATATTGCATCACTACATGACGTATAACGTTATATTGTATTACTAAATGACGTATAACGTTATATTGCATCACTATAGGACGTATTACGTTATATAGTATTACGTTATAACGTATAACGTTATACTGCATCACTATATGACGTATAACGATATATTGCATGACTATAGGACGTATAACGTTATATTGCATCACTATAGGACGTATTTCGTTATATACTATCACGTTATAACGTATAACGTTATATTGCATCACTATATGACGGATAACGATATATTGCATTACTAAATGACGTATAACGTTATATAGCTTCTCTTTATGACGTGTAACGTTATGAACTATTACGTTATAACGTATAACGTTATATTGCATCACTATATGACGTATAACGTCATATCGCATGACTACAGGACGTATAACGTTATATCGCATCACTATAGGATGTAATACGTTATAATATATTACGTTATTACGTATAACGTTTTATTGCATCACTATATGACGTATAACGTTATATACTATAACGTTATGAATTAATATCGTTATATTGCATCACTATATGTCGTATAATGTTATACTGCATCACTATATGACGTAGAACGTTGAATTGCATTACTAATTGACGTATAACGTTATATAGCTTCTCTTTATGACGTGTAACGTTATGAATTATTACATTATAACGTATAACGTTATATTGCATCACTATATGACGTATAACGTCATATTGCATGACTATAGGACGTATAACGTTATATTGCATCACTACATGAAGTATAACGTTATATTGCATCACTATAGTGTGTAATACGTTATGATATATTACGTTATTACGTATAACGTTTTATTGCATCACTATATGACGTATAACGTTATATACTATCACGTTATGAATTAATATCGTTATATTGCATCACTATATGACGTATAATGTTATACTGCATCACTATATGACGTAGAACGTTCTATTGCATTACTAATTGACGTATAACGTTATATAGCTTCTCTTTATGACGTATAACGTTATGAACTATTACGTTATAACTTATAACATTATATTGCATCACTATATGACGTATAACGTTATAGTGCAACACTGTATGACGTATAACGTTATATACTATTACGTTATAACGTATAACGTTATCTTTCATCACTATAGGACGTATAACGTTATATTGCATGACTATATGACGTATAACGTTATATTGCATCACTATAGGACGTATTACGTTATATTGCATGACTATATGACGTATAACGTTATATTGCATCACTATAGGACGTATTACGTTATATACTATCACGTTATAACGTATAACGTTTTATTGCATCACTATATGACGTATAACGTTATATACTATAACGTTATGAATTAATATCGTTATATTGCATCACTATATGACGTATAATGTTATACTGCATCACTATAGGACGTATAACGTCATATTGCATCACTACATGACGTATAACGTTATATTGCATCACTATAGGACGTATTACGTTATATACTACGACGTTATAACGTATAACGTTATACTGCATCACTATATGACGTATAACGAAATATTGCATTACTAAATAACGTATAACGTTATATATCTTCTCCTTATGACGTGTAACGTTATGAAATATTACGTTATAACGTATAACGTTATATTGCATCACTAAATGACGTATAACGTTATATTGTATTACTAAATGACGTATAACGTTATATTGCATCACTATAGGACGTATTACGTTATATAGTATTACGTTATAACGTATAACGTTATGCTGCATCACTATATGACGTATAACGATATATTGCATGACTATAGGACGTATAACGTTATAGTGCATCACTACATGACGTATAACGTTATATTGCATCACTATAGGACGTATTACGTTATGTACTATTACGTTATAACGTATAACGTTATACTGCATCACTATATGACGTATAACGATATATTGCATTACTAAATGACGTATAACGTTATATAGCTTCTCTTTATGACGTATAACGTTATGAACTGTTACGATATAACGTATAACGTTATATTGCATCACTATATGACGTATAACGTCATATTGCATGACTATAGGACGTATAACGTTATATTGCATCACTACATGACGTGTAACTTTATATTGCATCACTATAGGACGTATTACGTTGTATACTATTACGTTATAACGTATAAAGTTATACTGCATCACTATATGACGTATAACGATATATTGCATTACTAAATGACGTATAACGTTATATAGCTTCTCTTTATGACGTATAACGTTATGAACTATTACGTTATAACGTATAACGTTATATTGCATCACTATATGACGTATAACGTCATATTGCATGACTATAGGACGTATAACGTTATATTGCATCACTGTATGACGTATAACGGTATATACTATTACGTTATAACGTATAACGTTATCATTCATCACTATAGGACGTATAACGTTATATTGCATCACTATATGACGTATAACGTTATAGTGCATCACTGTATGACGTATAACGATATACTATTACGTTATAACGTATAACGTTGTATTGCATCACTATAGGATGTATAACGTTATAGTGCATCACTGTATGACGTATAACGGTATATACTATTACGTTATAACGTATAACGTTATCATTCATCACTATAGGACGTATAACGTTATATTGCATCACTATATGACGTATAACGTTATATTGCATCACTATAGGACGTATTACGTTATATACTATTACGTTATAACGTATAACGTTATGCTGCATCACTATAGCACCTATAACGTTATATCGCATTACTGAATGACGCATAACGTTATATAGCTTCTCTTTATGACGTGTAACGTTATGAACTATTACATTATAACGTATAACGTTATATTGCATCGCTACATGACGTATAACGTTATATTGCATCACTATAGGACGTATTACGTTATATACTATGACGTTATAACGTATAACGTTATACTGCATCACTATATGACGTATAAAGAAATATTGCATTACTAAATGACGTATAACGTTATATATCTTCTCCTTATGACGTGTAACGTTATGAAATATTACGTTATAACGTATAACGTTATATTGCATCACTAAATGACGTATAACGTTATATTGTATTACTAAATGACGTATAACGTTATATTGCATCACTATAGGACGTATTACGTTATATAGTATTACGTTATAACGTATAACGTTATACTGCATCACTATATGACGTATAACGATATATTGCATGACTATAGGACGTATAACGTTATATTGCATCACTACATGACGTATAACGTTATATTGCATCACTATAGGACGTATTACGTTATATACTATTACGTTATAACGTATAACGTTATACTGCATCACTATATGACGTATAACGATATATTGCATTACTAAATGACGTATAACGTTATATAGCTTCTCTTTATGACGTATAACGTTATGAACTGTTACGTTATAACGTATAACGTTATATTGCATCACTATATGACGTATAACGTCATATTGCATGACTACAGGACGTATAACGTTATATTGCATCACTACATGACGTGTAACGTTATATTGCATCACTATAGGACGTATTACGTTGTATACTATTACGTTATAACGTATAACGTTATACTGCATCACTATATGACGGATAACGATATATTGCATTACTAAATGACGTATAACGTTATATATCTTCTCCTTATGACGTGTAACGTTATGAAATATTACGTTATAACGTATAACGTTATATTGCATCACTAAATGACGTATAACGTTATATTGTATTACTAAATGACGTATAACGTTATATTGCATCACTATAGGACGTATTACGTTATATAGTATTACGTTATAACGTATAAAGTTATACTGCATCACTATATGACGTATAACGATATATTGCATGACTATAGGACGTATAACGTTATATTGCATCACTATAGGACGTATTACGTTATATACTATCACGTTATAACGTATAACGTTATATTGCATCACTATATGACGGATAACGATATATTGCATTACTAAATGACGTATAACGTTATATAGCTTCTCTTTATGACGTGTAACGTTATGAACTATTACGTTATAACGTATAACGTTATATTGCATCACTATATGACGTATAACGTCATATCGCATGACTACAGGACGTATAACGTTATATCGCATCACTATAGGATGTAATACGTTATGATATATTACGTTATTACGTATAACGTTTTATTGCATCACTATATGACGTATAACGTTATATACTATAACGTTATGAATTAATATCGTTATATTGCATCACTATATGACGTAGAACGTTGTATTGCATTACTAATTGACGTATAACGTTATATAGCTTCTCTTTATGACGTATAACGTTATGAACTATTACGTTATAACTTATAACATTATATTGCATCACTATATGACGTATAACGTTATAGTGCAACACTGTATGACGTATAACGTTATATACTATTACGTTATAACGTATAACGTTATCTTTCATCACTATAGGACGTATAACGTTATATTGCATTACTAAATGACGTATAACGTTATATATCTTCTCCTTATGACGTGTAACGTTATGAAATATTACGTTATAACGTATAACGTTATATTGCATCACTAAATGACGTATAACGTTATATTGTATTACTAAATGACGTATAACGTTATATTGCATCACTATAGGACGTATTACGTTATATAGTATTACGTTATAACGTATAACGTTATACTGCATCACTATATGACGTATAACGATATATTGCATGACTATAGGACGTATAACGTTATATTGCATCACTATAGGACGTATTTCGTTATATACTATCACGTTATAACGTATAACGTTATATTGCATCACTATATGACGGATAACGATATATTGCATTACTAAATGACGTATAACGTTATATAGCTTCTCTTTATGACGTGTAACGTTATGAACTATTACGTTATAACGTATAACGTTATATTGCATCACTATATGACGTATAACGTCATATCGCATGACTACAGGACGTATAACGTTATATCGCATCACTATAGGATGTAATACGTTATAATATATTACGTTATTACGTATAACGTTTTATTGCATCACTATATGACGTATAACGTTATATACTATAACGTTATGAATTAATATCGTTATATTGCATCACTATATGACGTATAATGTTATACTGCATCACTATATGACGTAGAACGTTGAATTGCATTACTAATTGACGTATAACGTTATATAGCTTCTCTTTATGACGTGTAACGTTATGAATTATTACATTATAACGTATAACGTTATATTGCATCACTATATGACGTATAACGTCATATTGCATGACTATAGGACGTATAACGTTATATTGCATCACTACATGAAGTATAACGTTATATTGCATCACTATAGTGTGTAATACGTTATGATATATTACGTTATTACGTATAACGTTTTATTGCATCACTATATGACGTATAACGTTATATAGTATAACGTTATGAATTAATATCGTTATATTGCATCACTATATGACGTATAATGTTATACTGCATCACTATATGACATAGAACGTTGTATTGCATTACTAATTGACGTATAACGTTATATAGCTTCTCTTTATGACGTGTAACGTTATGAATTATTACATTATAACGTATAACGTTATATTGCATCACTATATGACGTATAACGTCATATTGCATGACTATAGGACGTATAACGTTATATTGCATCACTACATGAAGTATAACGTTATATTGCATCACTATAGTGTGTAATACGTTATGATATATTACGTTATTACGTATAACGTTTTATTGCATCACTATATGACGTATAACGTTATATACTATCACGTTATGAATTAATATCGTTATATTGCATCACTATATGACGTATAATGTTATACTGCATCACTATATGACGTAGAACGTTGTATTGCATTACTAATTGACGTATAACGTTATATAGCTTCTCTTTATGACGTATAACGCTATGAACTATTACGTTATAACTTATAACATTATATTGCATCACTATATGACGTATAACGTTATAGTGCAACACTGTATGACGTATAACGTTATATACTATTACGTTATAACGTATAACGTTATCTTTCATCACTATAGGACGTATAACGTTATATTGCATGACTATATGACGTATAACGTTATATTGCATCACTATAGGACGTATTACGTTATATTGCATGACTATATGACGTATAACGTTATATTGCATCACTATAGGACGTATTACGTTATATACTATCACGTTATAACGTATAACGTTATATTGCATCACTATATGACGGATAACGATATATTGCATTACTAAATGACGTATAACGTTATATAGCTTCTCTTTATGACGTGTAACGTTATGAACTATTACGTTATAACGTATAACGTTATATTGCATCACTATATGACGTATAACGTCATATCGCATGACTACAGGACGTATAACGTTATATCGCATCACTATAGGATGTAATACGTTATGATATATTACGTTATTACGTATAACGTTTTATTGCATCACTATATGACGTATAACGTTATATACTATAACGTTATGAATTAATATCGTTATATTGCATCACTATATGACGTATAATGTTATACTGCATCACTATAGGACGTATAACGTCATATTGCATCACTACATGACGTATAACGTTATATTGCATCACTATAGGACGTATTACGTTATATACTATGACGTTATAACGTATAACGTTATACTGCATCACTATATGACGTATAACGAAATATTGCATTACTAAAGAACGTATAACGTTATATATCTTCTCCTTATGACGTGTAACGTTATGAAATATTACGTTATAACGTATAACGTTATATTGCATCACTAAATGACGTATAACGTTATATTGCATCACTATATGACGTATAACGTCATATTGCATGACTACAGGACGTATAACGTTATATTGCATCACTATAGGACGTATTACGTTATATACTATTACGTTATAACGTATAACGTTATGCTGCATCACTATAGCACCTATAACGTTATATCGCATTACTGAATGACGCATAACGTTATATAGCTTCTCTTTATGACGTGTAACGTTATGAACTATTACATTATAACGTATAACGTTATATTGCATCACTACATGACGTATAACGTTATATTGCATCACTATAGGACGTATTACGTTATATACTATTACGTTATAACGTATAACGTTATACTGCATCACTATATGACGTATAACGATATATTGCATGACTATAGGACGTATAACGTTATATTGCATCACTACATGACGTATAACGTTATATTGCATCACTATAGGACGTATTACGTTATATACTATTACGTTATAACGTATAACGTTATACTGCATCACTATATGACGTATAACGATATATTGCATTACTAAATGACGTATAACGTTATATAGCTTCTCTTTATGACGTATAACGTTATGAACTGTTACGTTATAACGTATAACGTTATATTGCATCACTATATGACGTATAACGTCATATTCCATGACTATAGGACGTATAACGTTATATTGCATCACTACATGACGTATAACGTTATATTGTATTACTAAATGACGTATAACGTTATATTGCATCACTATAGGACGTATTACGTTATATAGTATTACGTTATAACGTATAACGTTATACTGCATCACTATATGACGTATAACGATATATTGCATGACTATAGGACGTATAACGTTATATTGCATCACTATAGGACGTATTTCGTTATATACTATCACGTTATAACGTATAACGTTATATTGCATCACTATATGACGGATAACGATATATTGCATTACTAAATGACGTATAACGTTATATAGCTTCTCTTTATGACGTGTAACGTTATGAACTATTACGTTATAACGTATAACGTTATATTGCATCACTATATGACGTATAACGTCATATCGCATGACTACAGGACGTATAACGTTATATCGCATCACTATAGGATGTAATACGTTATAATATATTACGTTATTACGTATAACGTTTTATTGCATCACTATATGACGTATAACGTTATATACTATAACGTTATGAATTAATATCGTTATATTGCATCACTATATGTCGTATAATGTTATACTGCATCACTATATGACGTAGAACGTTGAATTGCATTACTAATTGACGTATAACGTTATATAGCTTCTCTTTATGACGTGTAACGTTATGAATTATTACATTATAACGTATAACGTTATATTGCATCACTATATGACGTATAACGTCATATTGCATGACTATAGGACGTATAACGTTATATTGCATCACTACATGAAGTATAACGTTATATTGCATCACTATAGTGTGTAATACGTTATGATATATTACGTTATTACGTATAACGTTTTATTGCATCACTATATGACGTATAACGTTATATACTATCACGTTATGAATTAATATCGTTATATTGCATCACTATATGACGTATAATGTTATACTGCATCACTATATGACGTAGAACGTTGTATTGCATTACTAATTGACGTATAACGTTATATAGCTTCTCTTTATGACGTATAACGTTATGAACTATTACGTTATAACTTATAACATTATATTGCATCACTATATGACGTATAACGTTATAGTGCAACACTGTATGACGTATAACGTTATATACTATTACGTTATAACGTATAACGTTATCTTTCATCACTATAGGACGTATAACGTTATATTGCATGACTATATGACGTATAACGTTATATTGCATCACTATAGGACGTATTACGTTATATTGCATGACTATATGACGTATAACGTTATATTGCATCACTATAGGACGTATTACGTTATATACTATCACGTTATAACGTATAACGTTTTATTGCATCACTATATGACGTATAACGTTATATACTATAACGTTATGAATTAATATCGTTATATTGCATCACTATATGACGTATAATGTTATACTGCATCACTATAGGACGTATAACGTCATATTGCATCACTACATGACGTATAACGTTATATTGCATCACTATAGGACGTATTACGTTATATACTACGACGTTATAACGTATAACGTTATACTGCATCACTATATGACGTATAACGAAATATTGCATTACTAAATAACGTATAACGTTATATATCTTCTCCTTATGACGTGTAACGTTATGAAATATTACGTTATAACGTATAACGTTATATTGCATCACTAAATGACGTATAACGTTATATTGTATTACTAAATGACGTATAACGTTATATTGCATCACTATAGGACGTATTACGTTATATAGTATTACGTTATAACGTATAACGTTATGCTGCATCACTATATGACGTATAACGATATATTGCATGACTATAGGACGTATAACGTTATAGTGCATCACTACATGACGTATAACGTTATATTGCATCACTATAGGACGTATTACGTTATGTACTATTACGTTATAACGTATAACGTTATACTGCATCACTATATGACGTATAACGATATATTGCATTACTAAATGACGTATAACGTTATATAGCTTCTCTTTATGACGTATAACGTTATGAACTGTTACGATATAACGTATAACGTTATATTGCATCACTATATGACGTATAACGTCATATTGCATGACTATAGGACGTATAACGTTATATTGCATCACTACATGACGTGTAACTATATATTGCATCACTATAGGACGTATTACGTTGTATACTATTACGTTATAACGTATAAAGTTATACTGCATCACTATATGACGTATAACGATATATTGCATTACTAAATGACGTATAACGTTATATAGCTTCTCTTTATGACGTATAACGTTATGAACTATTACGTTATAACGTATAACGTTATATTGCATCACTATATGACGTATAACGTCATATTGCATGACTATAGGACGTATAACGTTATATTGCATCACTGTATGACGTATAACGGTATATACTATTACGTTATAACGTATAACGTTATCATTCATCACTATAGGACGTATAACGTTATATTGCATCACTATATGACGTATAACGTTATAGTGCATCACTGTATGACGTATAACGATATACTATTACGTTATAACGTATAACGTTGTATTGCATCACTATAGGATGTATAACGTTATAGTGCATCACTGTATGACGTATAACGGTATATACTATTACGTTATAACGTATAACGTTATCATTCATCACTATAGGACGTATAACGTTATATTGCATCACTATATGACGTATAACGTTATATTGCATCACTATAGGACGTATTACGTTATATACTATTACGTTATAACGTATAACGTTATGCTGCATCACTATAGCACCTATAACGTTATATCGCATTACTGAATGACGCATAACGTTATATAGCTTCTCTTTATGACGTGTAACGTTATGAACTATTACATTATAACGTATAACGTTATATTGCATCACTATATGACGTATAACGTCATATTGCATGACTATAGGACGTATAACGTTATATTGCATCACTACATGACGTATAACGTTATATTGCATCACTATAGGACGTACTACGTTATATACTATTACGTTATAACGTATAACGTTATACTGCATCACTATATGACGTATAACGAAATATTGCATTACTAAATGACGTATAACGTTATATACCTTCTCCTTATGACGTGTAACGTTATGAAATATTACGTTATAACGTATAACGTTATATTGCATCACTATATGACGTATAACGTCATATTGCATGACTATAGGACGTATAACGTTATATTGCATCACTACATGACGTGTAACGTTATATTGCATCACTATAGGACGTATTACGTTGTATACTATTACGTTATAACGTATAACGTTATACTGCATCACTATATGACGTATAACGATGTATTGCATTACTAAATGACGTATAACGTTATATAGCTTCTCTTTATGACGTATAACGTTATGAACTATTACGTTATAACGTATAACGTTATATTGCATCACTATATGCCGTATAACGTCACATTGCATGACTATAGGACGTATAACGTTATAGTGCATCACTGTATGACGTATAACGATATACTATTACGTTATAACGTATAACGTTGTATTGCATCACTATAGGACGTATAACGTTATAGTGCATCACTGTATGACGTATAACGGTATATACTATTACGTTATAACGTATAACGTTATCATTCATCACTATAGGACGTATAACGTTATATTGCATCACTATATGACGTATAACGTTATAGTGCATCACTGTATGACGTATAACGATATACTATTACGTTATAACGTATAACGTTGTATTGCATCACTATAGGATGTATAACGTTATAGTGCATCACTGTATGACGTATAACGGTATATACTATTACGTTATAACGTATAACGTTATCATTCATCACTATAGGACGTATAACGTTATATTGCATCACTATATGACGTATAACGTTATATTGCATCACTATAGGACGTATTACGTTATATACTATCACGTTATAACGTATAACGTTATATTGCATCACTATATGACGTATAACGATATATTGCATTACTAAATGACGTATAACTTTATATAGCTTCTCTTTATGATGTGTAACGTTGTGATCTATTACGTTATAACGTATAACGTTATATTGCATCACTATATGACGTATAACGTCATATTGCATGACTACAGGACGTATAACGTTATATTGCATCACTATAGGACGTATTACGTTATATACTATTACGTTATAACGTATAACGTTATGCTGCATCACTATAGCACCTATAACGTTATATCGCATTACTGAATGACGCATAACGTTATATAGCTTCTCTTTATGACGTGTAACGTTATGAACTATTACATTATAACGTATAACGTTATATTGCATCACTATATGACGTATAACGTCATATTGCATGACTATAGGACGTATAACGTTATATTGCATCACTACATGACGTATAACGTTATATTGCATCACTATAGGACGTACTACGTTATATACTATTACGTTATAACGTATAACGTTATACTGCATCACTATATGACGTATAACGAAATATTGCATTACTAAATGACGTATAACGTTATATACCTTCTCCTTATGACGTGTAACGTTATGAAATATTACGTTATAACGTATAACGTTATATTGCATCACTATATGACGTATAACGTCATATTGCATGACTATAGGACGTATAACGTTATATTGCATCACTACATGACGTATAACGTTATATTGCATCACTATAGGACGTATTACGTTATATACTATTACGTTATAACGTATAACGTTATACTGCATCACTATATGACGTATAACGATATATTGCATGACTATAGGACGTATAACGTTATATTGCATCACTACATGACGTATAACGTTATATTGCATCACTATAGGACGTATTACGTTATATACTATTACGTTATAACGTATAACGTTATACTGCATCACTATATGACGTATCACGATATATTGCATTACTAAATGACGTATAACGTTATATAGCTTCTCTTTATGACGTATAACGTTATGAACTGTTACGTTATAACGTATAACGTTATATTGCATCACTATATGACGTATAACGTCATATTGCATGACTATAGGACGTATAACGTTATATTGCATCACTACATGACGTGTAACGTTATATTGCATCACTATAGGACGTATTACGTTGTATACTATTACGTTATAACGTATAACGTTATACTGCATCACTATATGACGTATAACGATGTATTGCATTACTAAATGACGTATAACGTTATATAGCTTCTCTTTATGACGTATAACGTTATGAACTATTACGTTATAACGTATAACGTTATATTGCATCACTATATGACGTATAACGTCACATTGCATGACTATAGGACGTATAACGTTATAGTGCATCACTGTATGACGTATAACGATATACTATTACGTTATAACGTATAACGTTGTATTGCATCACTATAGGACGTATAACGTTATAGTGCATCACTGTATGACGTATAACGGTATATACTATTACGTTATAACGTATAACGTTATCATTCATCACTATAGGACGTATAACGTTATATTGCATCACTATATGACGTATAACGTTATATTGCATCACTATAGGACGAATTACGTTATATACTATCACGTTATAACGTATATCGTTATATTGCATCACTATATGACGTATAACGATATATTGCATTACTAAATGACGTATAACGTTATATAGCTTCTCTTTATGACGTGTAACGTTATGAACTAATACGTTATAACGTATAACGTTATATTGCATCACTATATGACGTATAACGTCATATTGCATGACTACAGGACGTATAACGTTATACTGCATCACTATAGGACGTATTACGTTATGTACTATTACGTTATAACGTATAACGTTATACTGCATCACTATATGACGTATAACGATATATTGCATTACTAAATGACGTATAACGTTATATAGCTTCTCTTTATGACGTATAACGTTATGAACTGTTACGATATAACGTATAACGTTATATTGCATCACTATATGACGTATAACGTCATATTGCATGACTATAGGACGTATAACGTTATATTGCATCACTACATGACGTGTAACTTTATATTGCATCACTATAGGACGTATTACGTTGTATACTATTACGTTATAACGTATAAAGTTATACTGCATCACTATATGACGTATAACGATATATTGCATTACTAAATGACGTATAACGTTATATAGCTTCTCTTTATGACGTATAACGTTATGAACTATTACGTTATAACGTATAACGTTATATTGCATCACTATATGACGTATAACGTCATATTGCATGACTATAGGACGTATAACGTTATATTGCATCACTGTATGACGTATAACGGTATATACTATTACGTTATAACGTATAACGTTATCATTCATCACTATAGGACGTATAACGTTATATTGCATCACTATATGACGTATAACGTTATAGTGCATCACTGTATGACGTATAACGATATACTATTACGTTATAACGTATAACGTTGTATTGCATCACTATAGGATGTATAACGTTATAGTGCATCACTGTATGACGTATAACGGTATATACTATTACGTTATAACGTATAACGTTATCATTCATCACTATAGGACGTATAACGTTATATTGCATCACTATATGACGTATAACGTTATATTGCATCACTATAGGACGTATTACGTTATATACTATTACGTTATAACGTATAACGTTATGCTGCATCACTATAGCACCTATAACGTTATATCGCATTACTGAATGACGCATAACGTTATATAGCTTCTCTTTATGACGTGTAACGTTATGAACTATTACATTATAACGTATAACGTTATATTGCATCACTATATGACGTATAACGTCATATTGCATGACTATAGGACGTATAACGTTATATTGCATCACTACATGACGTATAACGTTATATTGCATCACTATAGGACGTACTACGTTATATACTATTACGTTATAACGTATAACGTTATACTGCATCACTATATGACGTATAACGAAATATTGCATTACTAAATGACGTATAACGTTATATACCTTCTCCTTATGACGTGTAACGTTATGAAATATTACGTTATAACGTATAACGTTATATTGCATCACTATATGACGTATAACGTCATATTGCATGACTATAGGACGTATAACGTTATATTGCATCACTACATGACGTGTAACGTTATATTGCATCACTATAGGACGTATTACGTTGTATACTATTACGTTATAACGTATAACGTTATACTGCATCACTATATGACGTATAACGATGTATTGCATTACTAAATGACGTATAACGTTATATAGCTTCTCTTTATGACGTATAACGTTATGAACTATTACGTTATAACGTATAACGTTATATTGCATCACTATATGACGTATAACGTCACATTGCATGACTATAGGACGTATAACGTTATAGTGCATCACTGTATGACGTATAACGATATACTATTACGTTATAACGTATAACGTTGTATTGCATCACTATAGGACGTATAACGTTATAGTGCATCACTGTATGACGTATAACGGTATATACTATTACGTTATAACGTATAACGTTATCATTCATCACTATAGGACGTATAACGTTATATTGCATCACTATATGACGTATAACGTTATAGTGCATCACTGTATGACGTATAACGATATACTATTACGTTATAACGTATAACGTTGTATTGCATCACTATAGGATGTATAACGTTATAGTGCATCACTGTATGACGTATAACGGTATATACTATTACGTTATAACGTATAACGTTATCATTCATCACTATAGGACGTATAACGTTATATTGCATCACTATATGACGTATAACGTTATATTGCATCACTATAGGACGTATTACGTTATATACTATCACGTTATAACGTATAACGTTATATTGCATCACTATATGACGTATAACGATATATTGCATTACTAAATGACGTATAACTTTATATAGCTTCTCTTTATGGTGTGTAACGTTGTGATCTATTACGTTATAACGTATAACGTTATATTGCATCACTATATGACGTATAACGTCATATTGCATGACTACAGGACGTATAACGTTATATTGCATCACTATAGGACGTATTACGTTATATACTATTACGTTATAACGTATAACGTTATGCTGCATCACTATAGCACCTATAACGTTATATCGCATTACTGAATGACGCATAACGTTATATAGCTTCTCTTTATGACGTGTAACGTTATGAACTATTACATTATAACGTATAACGTTATATTGCATCACTATATGACGTATAACGTCATATTGCATGACTATAGGACGTATAACGTTATATTGCATCACTACATGACGTATAACGTTATATTGCATCACTATAGGACGTACTACGTTATATACTATTACGTTATAACGTATAACGTTATACTGCATCACTATATGACGTATAACGAAATATTGCATTACTAAATGACGTATAACGTTATATACCTTCTCCTTATGACGTGTAACGTTATGAAATATTACGTTATAACGTATAACGTTATATTGCATCACTATATGACGTATAACGTCATATTGCATGACTATAGGACGTATAACGTTATATTGCATCACTACATGACGTATAACGTTATATTGCATCACTATAGGACGTATTACGTTATATACTATTACGTTATAACGTATAACGTTATACTGCATCACTATATGACGTATAACGATATATTGCATGACTATAGGACGTATAACGTTATATTGCATCACTACATGACGTATAACGTTATATTGCATCACTATAGGACGTATTACGTTATATACTATTACGTTATAACGTATAACGTTATACTGCATCACTATATGACGTATCACGATATATTGCATTACTAAATGACGTATAACGTTATATAGCTTCTCTTTATGACGTATAACGTTATGAACTGTTACGTTATAACGTATAACGTTATATTGCATCACTATATGACGTATAACGTCATATTGCATGACTATAGGACGTATAACGTTATATTGCATCACTACATGACGTGTAACGTTATATTGCATCACTATAGGACGTATTACGTTGTATACTATTACGTTATAACGTATAACGTTATACTGCATCACTATATGACGTATAACGATGTATTGCATTACTAAATGACGTATAACGTTATATAGCTTCTCTTTATGACGTATAACGTTATGAACTATTACGTTATAACGTATAACGTTATATTGCATCACTATATGCCGTATAACGTCACATTGCATGACTATAGGACGTATAACGTTATAGTGCATCACTGTATGACGTATAACGATATACTATTACGTTATAACGTATAACGTTGTATTGCATCACTATAGGACGTATAACGTTATAGTGCATCACTGTATGACGTATAACGGTATATACTATTACGTTATAACGTATAACGTTATCATTCATCACTATAGGACGTATAACGTTATATTGCATCACTATATGACGTATAACGTTATATTGCATCACTATAGGACGAATTACGTTATATACTATCACGTTATAACGTATATCGTTATATTGCATCACTATATGACGTATAACGATATATTGCATTACTAAATGACGTATAACGTTATATAGCTTCTCTTTATGACGTGTAACGTTATGAACTAATACGTTATAACGTATAACGTTATATTGCATCACTATATGACGTATAACGTCATATTGCATGACTACAGGACGTATAACGTTATACTGCATCACTATAGGACGTATTACGTTATATACTATTACGTTATAACGTATAACGTTATACTGCATCACTATATGACGTATAACGATATATTGCATTACTAAATGACGCATAACGTTATATAGCTTCTCTTTATGACGTGTAACGTTATGAACTATTACGTTATAACGTATAACGTTATATTGCTTCACTATATGACGTATAACGTCATATTGCATGACTACAGGATGTATAACGATATATTGCATCACTATAGAATGTAATACGTTATGATATATTACGTTATTACGTATAACGGTTTATTGCATCACTATATGACGTGTAACGTTATATACTATAACGTTATGAATTAATATCGTTATATTGCATCACTATATGAAGTATAACGCTATATTGCATTACTAAATGACGTATAACGTTATATAGCTTCTCTTTAAGACGTATAACGTTATGAACTATTACGTTATAACGTATAACGTTATGAACTATTACGTTATAACGTATAACGTTATGAACTGTTACGTTATAACGTATAACGTTATATAGCATCACTATATGACGTATAACGTCATATTGCATGACTATAGGACGTATAACGTTATATTGCATCACTACATGACGTATAACGTTATATTGCATCACTATAGGACGTATTACCTTCTGAAATATTACGTTATAACGTATAACGTTATATTGCATCACTATATGACGTATAACGTCATATTGCATGACTACAGGACGTGTAACGTTATATTGCATCACTATAGGATGTAATACGTTATGATATATTACGCTGTTACGTATAACGTTTTATTGCATAACTATATGACGTATAACGTTATATACTATAACGTTATGAATTAATATCGTTATGTTGCATCACTAAATGACGTATAACGTTATATTGTATTACTAAATGACGTATAACGTTATATTGCATCACTATAGGACGTATTACGTTATATACTATTACGTTATAACGTATAACGTTATACTGCATCACTATATGACGTATAACGATATATTGCATGACTATAGGACGTATAACGTTATATTGCATCACTACATGACGTATAACGTTATATTGCATCACTATATGACGTATAACGTCATATTGCATGACTACAGGACGTATAACGTTATATTGCATCACTATAGGATGTAATACGTTATGATATATTACGTTATTACGTATAACGTTTTATTGCATAACTATATGACGTATAACGTTATATACTATAACGTTATGAATTAATATCGTTATATTGCATCACTATATGACGTATAACGTCATATTGCATGACTATAGGACGTATAACGTTATATTGCATCACTACATGACGTGTAACGTTATATTGCATCACTATAGGACGTATTACGTTGTATACTTTTACGTTATAACGTATAACGTTATACTGCATCACTATATGACGTATAACGATATATTGCATTACTAAATGACGTATAACGTTATATAGCTTCTCTTTATGACGTGTAACGTTATGAACTATTACGTTATAACTTATAACGTTATATTGCATCACTATATGACGTATAACGTCATATTGCTTGACTACAGGACGTATAACGTTATATTGCATCACTATAGGACGTATTACGTTATATTGCATCACTATAGGACGTATTACGTTATATACTATTACGTTATAACGTATAACGTTATACTGCATCACTATATGACGTATAACGATATATTGCATTACTAAATGACGCATAACGTTTTATAGCTTCTCTTTATGACGTGTAACGTTATGAACTATTACGTTATAACGTATAACGTTATATTGCATCACTATATGACGTATAACGTCATATTGCATGACTACAGGATGTATAACGTTATATTGCATCACTACAGGATGTAATACGTTATGATATATTACGTTATTACGTATAACGTTTTATTGCATCACTATATGACGTGTAACGTTATATATTATAACGTTATGAATTAATATCGTTATATTGCATCACTATATGAAGTATAACGCTATATTGCATTACTAAATGACGTATAACGTTATATAGCTTCTCTTTATGACGTATAACGTTATGAACTATTACGTTATAACGTATAACGTTATGAACTATTACGTTATAACGTATAACGTTATGAACTGTTACGTTATAACGTATAACGTTATATTGCATCACTATATGACGTATAACGTCATATTGCATGACTATAGGACGTATAACGTTATATTGCATCACTACAGGACGTATAACGTTATATTGCATCACTATAGGACGTATTACGTTATGAAATATTACGTTATAACGTATAACGTTATATTGCATCACTATATGACGTATAACGTTATATTGTATTACTAAATGACGTATAACGTTATATTGCATCACTATAGGACGTATTACGTTATATACTATTACGTTATAACGTATAACGTTATACTGCATCACTATATGACGTATAACGATATATTGCATGACTATAGGACGTATAACGTTATATTGCATCACTACATGACGTATAACGTTATATTGCATCACTATATGACGTATAACGTTATATTGCATCACTATATGACGTATAACGTTATAGTGCATCACTGTATGACGTATAACGATATACTATTACGTTATAACATATAACGTTGTATTGCATCACTATAGGACGTATAACGTTATAGTGCATCACTGTATGACGTATAACGGTATATACTATTACGTTATAACGTATAACGTTATCATTCATCACTATTGGACGTATAACGTTATATTGCATCACTATATGACGTATAACGTTATATTGCATGACTATATGACGTATAACGTTATATACAATTACGTTGTGGAGGAATAACGTTATATTGCATCACTATATGACGTATAACGTTATAGTGCGTCTCTGTATGACGTATAACGTTATATACTATTACGTTACAACGTATAACGTTGTATTGCATCACTATAGGACGTATAACGTTATATTGCATCACTATATGACGTATAACGTTATAGTGCGTCACTGTATGACGTATAACGATATACTATTACGTTATAACGTATAACGTTGTATTGCATCACTATAGGATGTATAACGTTATAGTGCATCACTGTATGACGTATAACGGTATATACTATTACGTTATAACGTATAACGTTATCATTCATCACTATAGGACGTATAACGTTATATTGCATCACTATATGACGTATAACGTTATATTGCATCACTATAGGACGTATTACGTTATATACTATCACGTTATAACGTATAACGTTATATTGCATCACTATATGACGTATAACGATATATTGCATTACTAAATGACGTATAACTTTATATAGCTTCTCTTTATGATGTGTAACGTTGTGAACTATTACGTTATAACGTATAACGTTATATTGCGTCACTATATGACGTATAACGTCATATTGCATGACTACAGGAAGTATAACGTTATATTGCATCACTATAGGACGTATTACGTTATATACTATTACGTTATAACGTATAACGTTATGCTGCATCACTATAGCACCTATAACGTTATATCGCATTACTGAATGACGCATAACGTTATATAGCTTCTCTTTATGACGTGTAACGTTATGAACTATTACATTATAACGTATAACGTTATATTGCATCACTATATGACGTATAACGTCATATTGCATGACTATAGGACGTATAACGTTATATTGCATCACTACATGACGTATAACGTTATATTGCATCACTATAGGACGTATTACGTTATATACTATTACGTTATAACGTATAACGTTATACTGCATCACTATATGACGTATAACGAAATATTGCATTACTAAATGACGTATAACGTTATATACCTTCTCCTTATGACGTGTAACGTTATGAAATATTACGTTATAACGTATAACGTTATATTGCATCACTATATGACGTATAACGTCATATTGCATGACTATAGGACGTATAACGTTATATTGCATCACTACATGACGTATAACGTTATATTGCATCACTATAGGACGTATTACGTTATATACTATTACGTTATAACGTATAACGTTATACTGCATCACTATATGACGTATAACGATATATTGCATGACTATAGGACGTATAACGTTATATTGCATCACTACATGACGTATAACGTTATATTGCATCACTATAGGACGTATTACCTTATATACTATTACGTTATAACGTATAACGTTATACTGCATCACTATATGACGTATAACGATATATTGCATTACTAAATGACGTATAACGTTATATAGCTTCTCTTTATGACGTATAACGTTATGAACTGTTACGTTATAACGTATAACGTTATATTGCATCACTATATGACGTATAACGTCATATTGCATGACTATAGGACGTATAACGTTATATTGCATCATTACATGACGTGTAACGTTATATTGCATCACTATAGGACGTATTACGTTGTATACTATTACGTTATAACGTATAACGTTATACTGCATCACTATATGACGTATAACGATGTATTGCATTACTAAATGACGTATAACGTTATATAGCTTCTCTTTATGACGTATAACGTTATGAACTATTACGTTATAACGTATAACGTTATATTGCATCACTATATGACGTATAACGTCACATTGCATGACTATAGGACGTGTAACGTTATAGTGCATCACTGTATGACGTATAACGATATACTATTACGTTATAACGTATAACGTTGTATTGCATCTCTATAGGACGTATAACGTTATAGTGCATCACTGTATGACGTATAACGGTATATACTATTACGTTATAACGTATAACGTTATCATTCATCACTATAGGACGTATAACGTTATATTGCATCACTATATGACGTATAACGTTATATTGCATCACCATAGGACGTATTACGTTATATACTATCACGTTATAACGTATAACGTTATATTGCATCACTATATGACGTATAACGATATATTGCATTACTAAATGACGTATAACGTTATATAGCTTCTCTTTATGACGTGTAACGTTATGAACTAATACGTTATAACGTATAACGTTATATTGCATCACTATATGACGTATAACGTCATATTGCATGACTACAGGACGTATAACGTTATATTGCATCACTATAGGACGTATTACGTTATATACTATTACGTTATAACGTATAACGTTATGCTGCATCACTATAGCACCTATAACGTTATATCGCATTACTGAATGACGCATAACGTTATATAGCTTCTCTTTATGACGTGTAACGTTATGAACTATTACGTTATAACGTATAACGTTATATTGCATCACTATATGACGTATAACGACATATTGCATGACTATAGGACGTATAACGTTATATTGCATCACTACATGACGTATAACGTTATATTGCATCACTATAGGACGTATTACGTTATATACTATTACGTTATAACGTATAATGTTATACTGCAACACTATATGACGTAAAACGATATATTGCATTACTAAATGACGCATAACGTTATATAGCTTCTCTTTATGACGTGTAACGTTATGAACTATTACGTTATAACGTATAACGTTATATTGCATCACTATATGACGTATAACGTCATATTGCATGACTACAGGACGTATAACGTTATATTGCATCACTATAGGACGTATTACGTTATATACTATTACGTTATAACGTATAACGTTATACTGCATCACTATATGACGTATAACGATATATTGCATTACTAAATGACGCATAACGTTATATAGCTTCTCTTTATGACGTGTAACGTTATGAACTATTACGTTATAACGTATAACGTTATATTGCTTCACTATATGACGTATAACGTCATATTGCATGACTACAGGATGTATAACGATATATTGCATCACTATAGAATGTAATACGTTATGATATATTACGTTATAGCGTATAACGTTTTATTGCATCACTATATGACGTGTAACGTTATATACTATAACGTTATGAATTAATATCGTTACATTGCATCACTATATGAAGTATAACGCTATATTGCATTACTAAATGACGTATAACGTTATATAGCTTCTCTTTAAGACGTATAACGTTATGAACTATTACGTTATAACGTATAACGTTATGAACTATTACGTTATAACGTATAACGTTATGAACTGTTACGTTATAACGTATAACGTTATATAGCATCACTATATGACGTATAACGTCATATTGCATGACTATAGGACGTATAACGTTATATTGCATCACTACATGACGTATAACGTTATATTGCATCACTATAGGACGTATTACCTTATGAAATATTACGTTATAACGTATAACGTTATATTGCATCACTATATGACGTATAACGTCATATTGCATGACTACAGGACGTGTAACGTTATATTGCATAACTATAGGATGTAATACGTTATGATATATTACGCTATTACGTATAACGTTTTATTGCATAACTATATGACGTATAACGTTATATACTATAACGTTATGAATTAATATCGTTATGTTGCATCACTAAATGACGAATAACGTTATATTGTATTACTAAATGACGTATAACGTTATATTGCATCACTATAGGACGTATTACGTTATATACTATTACGTTATAACGTATAACGTTATACTGCAACACTATATGACGTATAACGATATATTGCATGACTATAGGACGTATAACGTTATATTGCATCACTACATGACGTATAACGTTATATTGCATCACTATATGACGTATAACGTCATATTGCATGACTACAGGACGTATAACGTTATATTGCATCACTATAGGATGTAACACGTTATGATATATTACGTTATTACGTATAACGTTTTATTGCATAACTATATGACGTATAACGTTATATACTATAACGTTATGAATTAATATCGTTATATTGCATCACTATATGACGTATAACGTCATATTGCATGACTATAGGACGTATAACGTTATATTGCATCACTACATGACGTGTAACGTTATATTGCATCACTATAGGACGTATTACGTTGTATACTTTTACGTTATAACGTATAACGTTATACTGCATCACTATATGACGTATAACGATATATTGCATTACTAAATGACGTATAACGTTATATAGCTTCTCTTTATGACGTGTAACGTTATGAACTATTACGTTATAACGTATAACGTTATATTGCATCACTATATGACGTATAACGTCATATTGCATGACTACAGGACGTATAACGTTATATTGCATCACTATAGTACGCGTTACGTTATATACTATTACGTTATAACGTATAACGTTATACTGCATCACTATATGACGTATAACGATATATTGCATTACTAAATGACGTATAACGTTATATAGCTTCTCTTTATGACGTATAACGTTATGAACTGTTACGTTATAACGTATAACGTTATATTGCATCACTATATGACGTATAACGTCATATTGCATGACTATAGGACGTATAACGTTATATTGCATCACTACATGACGTGTAACGTTATATTGCATCACTATAGGACGTATTACGTTGTATACTATTACGTTATAACGTATAACGTTATACTGCATCACTATATGACGTATAACGATATATTGCATTACTAAATGACGTATAACGTTATATAGCTTCTCTTTATGACGTATAACGTTATGAACTATTACGTTATAACGTTATACGTTATAACGTTATAACGTATAACGTTATATTGCATCACTATATGACGTATAACGTCACATTGCATGACTATAGGACGTATAACGTTATAGTGCATCACTGTATGACGTATAACGATATACTATTACGTTATAACGTATAACGTTGTATTGCATCACTATAGGACGTATAACGTTATAGTGCATCACTGTATGACGTATAACGGTATATACTATTACGTTATAACGTATAACGTTATCATTCATCACTATAGGACGTATAACGTTATATTGCATCACTATATGACGTATAACGTTATATTGCATCACTATAGGACGTATTACGTTATATACTATCACGTTATAACGTATAACGTTATATTGCATCACTATATGACGTATAACGATATATTGCATTACTAAATGACGTATAACGTTATATAGCTTCTCTTTATGACGTGTAACGTTATGAACTAATACGTTATAACGTATAACGTTATGAACTGTTACGTTATAACGTATAACGTTATATAGCATCACTATATGACGTATAACGTCATATTGCATGACTATAGGACGTATAACGTTATATTGCATCACTACATGACGTATAACGTTATATTGCATCACTATAGGACGTATTACCTTATGAAATATTACGTTATAACGTATAACGTTATATTGCATCACTATATGACGTATAACGTCATATTGCATGACTACAGGACGTGTAACGTTATATTGCATAACTATAGGATGTAATACGTTATGATATATTACGCTATTACGTATAACGTTTTATTGCATAACTATATGACGTATAACGTTATATACTATAACGTTATGAATTAATATCGTTATGTTGCATCACTAAATGACGAATAACGTTATATTGTATTACTAAATGACGTATAACGTTATATTGCATCACTATAGGACGTATTACGTTATATACTATTACGTTATAACGTATAACGTTATACTGCAACACTATATGACGTATAACGATATATTGCATGACTATAGGACGTATAACGTTATATTGCATCACTACATGACGTATAACGTTATATTGCATCACTATATGACGTATAACGTCATATTGCATGACTACAGGACGTATAACGTTATATTGCATCACTATAGGATGTAACACGTTATGATATATTACGTTATTACGTATAACGTTTTATTGCATAACTATATGACGTATAACGTTATATACTATAACGTTATGAATTAATATCGTTATATTGCATCACTATATGACGTATAACGTCATATTGCATGACTATAGGACGTATAACGTTATATTGCATCACTACATGACGTGTAACGTTATATTGCATCACTATAGGACGTATTACGTTGTATACTTTTACGTTATAACGTATAACGTTATACTGCATCACTATATGACGTATAACGATATATTGCATTACTAAATGACGTATAACGTTATATAGCTTCTCTTTATGACGTGTAACGTTATGAACTATTACGTTATAACGTATAACGTTATATTGCATCACTATATGACGTATAACGTCATATTGCATGACTACAGGACGTATAACGTTATATTGCATCACTATAGTACGCGTTACGTTATATACTATTACGTTATAACGTATAACGTTATACTGCATCACTATATGACGTATAACGATATATTGCATTACTAAATGACGTATAACGTTATATAGCTTCTCTTTATGACGTATAACGTTATGAACTGTTACGTTATAACGTATAACGTTATATTGCATCACTATATGACGTATAACGTCATATTGCATGACTATAGGACGTATAACGTTATATTGCATCACTACATGACGTGTAACGTTATATTGCATCACTATAGGACGTATTACGTTATATACTATTACGTTATAACGTATAACGTTATACTGCATCACTATATGACGTATAACGATATATTGCATTACTAAATGACGTATAACGTTATATAGCTTCTCTTTATGACGTATAACGTTATGAACTATTACGTTATAACGTTATACGTTATTACGTTATAACGTATAACGTTATATTGCATCACTATATGACGTATAACGTCACATTGCATGACTATAGGACGTATAACGTTATAGTGCATCACTGTATGACGTATAACGATATACTATTACGTTATAACGTATAACGTTGTATTGCATCACTATAGGACGTATAACGTTATAGTGCATCACTGTATGACGTATAACGGTATATACTATTACGTTATAACGTATAACGTTATCATTCATCACTATAGGACGTATAACGTTATATTGCATCACTATATGACGTATAACGTTATATTGCATCACTATAGGACGTATTACGTTATATACTATCACGTTATAACGTATAACGTTATATTGCATCACTATATGACGTATAACGATATATTGCATTACTAAATGACGTATAACGTTATATAGCTTCTCTTTATGACGTGTAACGTTATGAACTAATACGTTATAACGTATAACGTTATATTGCATCACTATATGACGTATAACGTCATATTGCATGACTACAGGACGTATAACGTTATACTGCATCACTATAGGACGTATTACGTTATATACTATTACGTTATAACGTATAACGTTATGCTGCATCACTATAGCACCTATAACGTTATATCGCATTACTGAATGACGCATAACGTTATATAGCTTCTCTTTATGACGTGTAACGTTATGAACTATTACGTTATAACGTATAACGTTATATTGCATCACTATATGACGTATAACGACATATTGCATGACTATAGGACGTATAACGTTATATTGCATCACTACATGACGTATAACGTTATATTGCATCACTATAGGACGTATTACGTTATATACTATTACGTTATAACGTATAATGTTATACTGCAACACTATATGACGTATAACGATATATTGCATTACTAAATGACGCATATCGTTATATAGCTTCTCTTTATGACGTGTAACGTTATGAACTATTACGTTATAACGTATAACGTTATATTGCATCACTATATGACGTATAACGTCATATTGCATGACTACAGGACGTATAACGTTATATTGCATCACTATAGGATGTAATACGTTATGATATATTACGTTATTACGTATAACGTTTTATTGCATAACTATATGACGTATAACGTTATATACTATAACGTTATGAATTAATATCGTTATATTGCATCACTATATGACGTATAACGTCATATTGCATGACTATAGGACGTATAACGTTATATTGCATCAGTACATGACGTGTAACGTTATATTGCATCACTATAGGACGTATTACGTTGTATACTTTTACGTTATAACGTATAACGTTATACTGCATCACTATATGACGTATAACGATATATTGCATTACTAAATGACGTATAACGTTATATAGCTTCTCTTTATGACGTGTAACGTTATGAACTATTACGTTATAACGTATAACGTTATATTGCATCACTATATGACGTATAACGATATATTGCATTACTAAATGACGCATAACGTTATATAGCTTCTCTTTATGACGTCTAACGTTATGAACTATTACGTTATAACCTATAACGTTATATTGCATCACTATATGACGTATAACGTCGTATTGCATGACTACAGGACGTATAACGTTATATTGCATCACTATAGGACGTGTTACGTTATATACTATTACGTTATAACGTATAACGTTATACTGCATCACTATATGACGTATAACGATATATTGCATTACTAAATGACGTATAACGTTATATAGCTTCTCTTTATGACGTATAACGTTATGAACTGTTACGTTATAACGTATAACGTTATATTGCATCACTATATGACGTATAACGTCATATTGCATGACTATAGGACGTATAACGTTATATTGCATCACTACATGACGTGTAACGTTATATTGCATCACTATAGGACGTATTACGTTGTATACTATTACGTTATAACGTATAACGTTATACTGCATCACTATATGACGTATAACGATGTATTGCATTACTAAATGACGTATAACGTTATATAGCTTCTCTTTATGACGTATAACGTTATGAACTATTACGTTATAACGTTATACGTTATTACGTTATAACGTATAACGTTATATTGCATCACTATATGACGTATAACGTCACATTGCATGACTATAGGACGTATAACGTTATAGTGCATCACTGTATGACGTATAACGATATACTATTACGTTATAACGTATAACGTTGTATTGCATCACTATAGGACGTATAACGTTATCGTGCATCACTGTATGACGTATAACGGTATATACTATTACGTTATAACGTATAACGTTATCATTCATCACTATAGGACGTATAACGTTATATTGCATCACTATATGACGTATAACGTTATATTGCATCACCATAGGACGTATTACGTTATATACTATCACGTTATAACGTATAACGTTATATTGCATCACTATATGACGTATAACGATATATTGCATTACTAAATGACGTATAACGTTATATAGCTTCTCTTTATGACGTGTAACGTTATGAACTAATACGTTATAACGTATAACGTTATATTGCATCACTATATGACGTATAACGTCATATTGCATGACTACAGGACGTATAACGTTATATTGCATCACTATAGGACGTATTACGTTATATACTATTACGTTATAACGTATAACGTTATGCTGCATCACTATAGCACCTATAACGTTATATCGCATTACTGAATGACGCATAACGTTATATAGCTTCTCTTTATGACGTGTAACGTTATGAACTATTACGTTATAACGTATAACGTTATATTGCATCACTATATGACGTATAACGACATATTGCATGACTATAGGACGTATAACGTTATATTGCATCACTACATGACGTATAACGTTATATTGCATCACTATAGGACGTATTACGTTATATACTATTACGTTATAACGTATAATGTTATACTGCAACACTATATGACGTATAACGATATATTGCATTACTAAATGACGCATATCGTTATATAGCTTCTCTTTATGACGTGTAACGTTATGAACTATTACGTTATAACGTATAACGTTATATTGCATCACTATATGACGTATAACGTCATATTGCATGACTACAGGACGTATAACGTTATATTGCATCACTATAGGATGTAATACGTTATGATATATTACGTTATTACGTATAACGTTTTATTGCATAACTATATGACGTATAACGTTATATACTATAACGTTATGAATTAATATCGTTATATTGCATCACTATATGACGTATAACGTCATATTGCATGACTATAGGACGTATAACGTTATATTGCATCACTACATGACGTGTAACGTTATATTGCATCACTATAGGACGTATTACGTTGTATACTTTTACGTTATAACGTATAACGTTATACTGCATCACTATATGACGTATAACGATATATTGCATTACTAAATGACGTATAACGTTATATAGCTTCTCTTTATGACGTGTAACGTTATGAACTATTACGTTATAACGTATAACGTTATATTGCATCACTATATGACGTATAACGTCATATTGCATGACTACAGGACGTATAACGTTATATTGCATCACTATAGTACGCGTTACGTTATATACTATTACGTTATAACGTATAACGTTATACTGCATCACTATATGACGTATAACGATATATTGCATTACTAAATGACGTATAACGTTATATAGCTTCTCTTTATGACGTATAACGTTATGAACTGTTACGTTATAACGTATAACGTTATATTGCATCACTATATGACGTATAACGTCATATTGCATGACTATAGGACGTATAACGTTATATTGCATCACTACATGACGTGTAACGTTATATTGCATCACTATAGGACGTATTACGTTGTATACTATTACGTTATAACGTATAACGTTATACTGCATCACTATATGACGTATAACGATATATTGCATTACTAAATGACGTATAACGTTATATAGCTTCTCTTTATGACGTATAACGTTATGAACTATTACGTTATAACGTTATACGTTATAACGTTATAACGTATAACGTTATATTGCATCACTATATGACGTATAACGTCACATTGCATGACTATAGGACGTATAACGTTATAGTGCATCACTGTATGACGTATAACGATATACTATTACGTTATAACGTATAACGTTGTATTGCATCACTATAGGACGTATAACGTTATAGTGCATCACTGTATGACGTATAACGGTATATACTATTACGTTATAACGTATAACGTTATCATTCATCACTATAGGACGTATAACGTTATATTGCATCACTATATGACGTATAACGTTATATTGCATCACTATAGGACGTATTACGTTATATACTATCACGTTATAACGTATAACGTTATATTGCATCACTATATGACGTATAACGATATATTGCATTACTAAATGACGTATAACGTTATATAGCTTCTCTTTATGACGTGTAACGTTATGAACTAATACGTTATAACGTATAACGTTATATTGCATCACTATATGACGTATAACGTCATATTGCATGACTACAGGACGTATAACGTTATACTGCATCACTATAGGACGTATTACGTTATATACTATTACGTTATAACGTATAACGTTATGCTGCATCACTATAGCACCTATAACGTTATATCGCATTACTGAATGACGCATAACGTTATATAGCTTCTCTTTATGACGTGTAACGTTATGAACTATTACGTTATAACGTATAACGTTATATTGCATCACTATATGACGTATAACGACATATTGCATGACTATAGGACGTATAACGTTATATTGCATCACTACATGACGTATAACGTTATATTGCATCACTATAGGACGTATTACGTTATATACTATTACGTTATAACGTATAATGTTATACTGCAACACTATATGACGTATAACGATATATTGCATTACTAAATGACGCATATCGTTATATAGCTTCTCTTTATGACGTGTAACGTTATGAACTATTACGTTATAACGTATAACGTTATATTGCATCACTATATGACGTATAACGTCATATTGCATGACTACAGGACGTATAACGTTATATTGCATCACTATAGGATGTAATACGTTATGATATATTACGTTATTACGTATAACGTTTTATTGCATAACTATATGACGTATAACGTTATATACTATAACGTTATGAATTAATATCGTTATATTGCATCACTATATGACGTATAACGTCATATTGCATGACTATAGGACGTATAACGTTATATTGCATCAGTACATGACGTGTAACGTTATATTGCATCACTATAGGACGTATTACGTTGTATACTTTTACGTTATAACGTATAACGTTATACTGCATCACTATATGACGTATAACGATATATTGCATTACTAAATGACGTATAACGTTATATAGCTTCTCTTTATGACGTGTAACGTTATGAACTATTACGTTATAACGTATAACGTTATATTGCATCACTATATGACGTATAACGATATATTGCATTACTAAATGACGCATAACGTTATATAGCTTCTCTTTATGACGTCTAACGTTATGAACTATTACGTTATAACCTATAACGTTATATTGCATCACTATATGACGTATAACGTCGTATTGCATGACTACAGGACGTATAACGTTATATTGCATCACTATAGGACGTGTTACGTTATATACTATTACGTTATAACGTATAACGTTATACTGCATCACTATATGACGTATAACGATATATTGCATTACTAAATGACGTATAACGTTATATAGCTTCTCTTTATGACGTATAACGTTATGAACTGTTACGTTATAACGTATAACGTTATATTGCATCACTATATGACGTATAACGTCATATTGCATGACTATAGGACGTATAACGTTATATTGCATCACTACATGACGTGTAACGTTATATTGCATCACTATAGGACGTATTACGTTGTATACTATTACGTTATAACGTATAACGTTATACTGCATCACTATATGACGTATAACGATGTATTGCATTACTAAATGACGTATAACGTTATATAGCTTCTCTTTATGACGTATAACGTTATGAACTATTACGTTATAACGTTATACGTTATAACGTTATAACGTATAACGTTATATTGCATCACTATATGACGTATAACGTCACATTGCATGACTATAGGACGTATAACGTTATAGTGCATCACTGTATGACGTATAACGATATACTATTACGTTATAACGTATAACGTTGTATTGCATCACTATAGGACGTATAACGTTATCGTGCATCACTGTATGACGTATAACGGTATATACTATTACGTTATAACGTATAACGTTATCATTCATCACTATAGGACGTATAACGTTATATTGCATCACTATATGACGTATAACGTTATATTGCATCACCATAGGACGTATTACGTTATATACTATCACGTTATAACGTATAACGTTATATTGCATCACTATATGACGTATAACGATATATTGCATTACTAAATGACGTATAACGTTATATAGCTTCTCTTTATGACGTGTAACGTTATGAACTAATACGTTATAACGTATAACGTTATATTGCATCACTATATGACGTATAACGTCATATTGCATGACTACAGGACGTATAACGTTATATTGCATCACTATAGGACGTATTACGTTATATACTATTACGTTATAACGTATAACGTTATGCTGCATCACTATAGCACCTATAACGTTATATCGCATTACTGAATGACGCATAACGTTATATAGCTTCTCTTTATGACGTGTAACGTTATGAACTATTACGTTATAACGTATAACGTTATATTGCATCACTATATGACGTATAACGACATATTGCATGACTATAGGACGTATAACGTTATATTGCATCACTACATGACGTATAACGTTATATTGCATCACTATAGGACGTATTACGTTATATACTATTACGTTATAACGTATAATGTTATACTGCAACACTATATGACGTATAACGATATATTGCATTACTAAATGACGCATATCGTTATATAGCTTCTCTTTATGACGTGTAACGTTATGAACTATTACGTTATAACGTATAACGTTATATTGCATCACTATATGACGTATAACGTCATATTGCATGACTACAGGACGTATAACGTTATATTGCATCACTATAGGATGTAATACGTTATGATATATTACGTTATTACGTATAACGTTTTATTGCATAACTATATGACGTATAACGTTATATACTATAACGTTATGAATTAATATCGTTATATTGCATCACTATATGACGTATAACGTCATATTGCATGACTATAGGACGTATAACGTTATATTGCATCACTACATGACGTGTAACGTTATATTGCATCACTATAGGACGTATTACGTTGTATACTTTTACGTTATAACGTATAACGTTATACTGCATCACTATATGACGTATAACGATATATTGCATTACTAAATGACGTATAACGTTATATAGCTTCTCTTTATGACGTGTAACGTTATGAACTATTACGTTATAACGTATAACGTTATATTGCATCACTATATGACGTATAACGTCATATTGCATGACTACAGGACGTATAACGTTATATTGCATCACTATAGGACGTATTACGTTATATTGCATCACTATAGGACGTATTACGTTATATACTATTACGTTATAACGTATAACGTTATACTGCATCACTATATGACGTATAACGATATATTGCATTACTAAATGACGCATAACGTTATATAGCTTCTCTTTATGACGTGTAACGTTATGAACTATTACGTTATAACGTATAACGTTATATTGCATCACTATATGACGTATAACGTCATATTGCATGACTACAGGACGCATAACGTTATATTGCATCACTATAGGACGTATTACCTTATATACTATTACTTTATAACGTATAACGTTATGCTGCATCACTATAGCACCTATAACGTTATATCGCATTACTGAATGACGCATAACGTTATATAGCTTCTCTTTATGAAGTGTAACGTTATGAACTATTACGTTATAACGTATAACGTTATATTGCATCACTATATGACGTATAACGTCATATTGCATGACTACAGGACGTATAACGTTATATTGCATCACTATAGTACGCGTAACGTTATATACTATTACGTTATAACGTATAACGTTATATTGCATCACTATATGACGTATAACGTCATATTGCATGACTATAGGACGTATAACGTTATATTGCATCACTACATGACGTATAACGTTATATTGCATCACTATAGGACGTATTACGTTATATACTATTACGTTATAACGTATAACGTTATACTGCATCACTATATGACGTATAACGATATATTGCATTACTAAATGACGCATAACGTTATATAGCTTCTCTTTATGACGTCTAACGTTATGAACTATTACGTTATAACCTATAACGTTATATTGCATCACTATATGACGTATAACGTCGTATTGCATGACTACAGGACGTATAACGTTATATTGCATCGCTATAGGACGTATTACGTTGTATACTTTTACGATATAACGTATAACGTTATACTGCATCACTATATGACGTATAACGATATATTGCATTACTAAATGACGTATAACGTTATATAGCTTCTCTTTATGACGTGTAACGTTATGAACTATTACGTTATAACGTATAACGTTATATTGCATCACTATATGACGTATAACGTCATATTGCATGACTACAGGACGTATAACGTTATATTGCATCACTATAGGACGTATTACGTTATATTGCATCACTATAGGACGTATTACGTTATATACTATTACGTTATAACGTATAACGTTATACTGCATCACTATATGACGTATAACGATATATTGCATTACTAAATGACGCATAACGTTATATAGCTTCTCTTTATGACGTGTAACGTTATGAACTATTACGTTATAACGTATAACGTTATATTGCATCACTATGTGACGTATAACGTCATATTGCATGACTACAGGACGCATAACGTTATATTGCATCACTATAGGACGTATTACCTTATATACTATTACTTTATAACGTATAACGTTATGCTGCATCACTATAGCACCTATAACGTTATATCGCATTACTGAATGACGCATAACGTTATATAGCTTCTCTTTATGAAGTGTAACGTTATGAACTATTACGTTATAACGTATAACGTTATATTGCATCACTATATGACGTATAACGTCATATTGCATGACTACAGGACGTATAACGTTATATTGCATCACTATAGTACGCGTTACGTTATATACTATTACGTTATAACGTATAACGTTATATTGCATCACTATATGACGTATAACGTCATATTGCATGACTATAGGACGTATAACGTTATATTGCATCACTACATGACGTATAACGTTATATTGCATCACTATAGGACGTATTACGTTATATACTATTACGTTATAACGTATAACGTTATACTGCATCACTATATGACGTATAACGATATATTGCATTACTAAATGACGCATAACGTTATATAGCTTCTCTTTATGACGTCTAACGTTATGAACTATTACGTTATAACCTATAACGTTATATTGCATCACTATATGACGTATAACGTCGTATTGCATGACTACAGGACGTATAACGTTATATTGCACCACTATAGGACGTGTTACGTTATATACTATTACGTTATAACGTATAACGTTATACTGCATCACTATATGACGTATAACGATATATTGCATTACTAAATGACGCATAACGTTATATATCTTCTCTTTATGACGTGTAACGTTATGAACTATTACGTTATAACGTATAACGTTATATTGCATCACTATATGACGTATAACGTCATATTGCATGACTATAGGATGTATAACGTTATATTGCATCACTATAGGATGTAATACGTTATGATATATTACGTTATTACGTATAACGTTTTATTGCATCACTATATGACGTGTAATGTTATATACTATAACGTTATGAATTAATATCGTTATATTGCATCACTATATGAAGTATAACGCTATATTGCATTACTAAATGACGTATAACGTTATATATCTTCTCTCTATGACGTATAACGTTATGAACTATTACGTTATAACGTATAACGTTATGAACTATTACGTTATAACGTATAACGTTATGAACTGTTACGTTATAACGTATAACGTTATATTGCATCACTATATGACGTATAACGTCATACTGCATGACTATAGGACGTATAACGTTATATTGCATCACTACATGACGTATAACGTTATATTGCATCACTATAGGACGTATTACGTTATGAAATATTACGTTATAACGTATAACGTTATATTGCATCACTACATGACGTATAACGTTATATTGCATCACTATATGACGTATAACGTCATATTGCATGACTACAGGACGTATAACGTTATATTGCATCACTATAGGATGTAATACGTTATGATATATTACGTTATTACGTATAACGTTTTATTGCATAACTATATGACGTATAACGTTATATACTATAACGTTATGAATTAATATCGTTATATTGCATCACTATATGACGTATAACGTCATATTGCATGACTATAGGACGTATAACGTTATATTGCATCACTACATGACGTGTAACGTTATATTGCATCGCTATAGGACGTATTACGTTGTATACTTTTACGATATAACGTATAACGTTATACTGCATCACTATATGACGTATAACGATATATTGCATTACTAAATGACGTATAACGTTATATAGCTTCTCTTTATGACGTGTAACGTTATGAACTATTACGTTATAACGTATAACGTTATATTGCATCACTATATGACGTATAACGTCATATTGCATGACTATAGGACGTATAACGTTATATTGCATCACTACATGACGTGTAACGTTATATTGCATCACTATAGGACGTATTACGTTGTATACTATTACGTTATAACGTATAACGTTATACTGCATCACTATATGACGTATAACGATGTATTGCATTACTAAATGACGTATAACGTTATATAGCTTCTCTTTATGACGTATAACTTTATGAACTATTACGTTATAACGTATAACGTTATATTGCATCACTATATGACGTATAACGTCACATTGCATGACTATAGGACGTATAACGTTATAGTGCATCACTGTATGACGTATAACGATATACTATTACGTTATAACGTATAACGTTGTATTGCATCACTATAGGACGTATAACGTTATAGTGCATCACTGTATGACGTATAACGGTATATACTATTACGTTATAACGTATAACGTTATCATTCATCACTATAGGACGTATAACGTTATATTGCATCACTATATGACGTATAACGTTATATTGCATCACTATAGGACGTATTACGTTATATACTATCACGTTATAACGTATAACGTTATATTGCATCACTATATGACGTATAACGATATATTGCATTACTAAATGACGTATAACGTTATATAGCTTCTCTTTATGACGTGTAACGTTATGAACTAATACGTTATAACGTATAACGTTATATTGCATCACTATATGACGTATAACGTCATATTGCATGACTACAGGACGTATAACGTTATATTGCATCACTATAGGACGTATTACGTTATATACTATTACGTTATAACGTATAACGTTATGCTGCATCACTATAGCACCTATAACGTTATATCGCATTACTGAATGACGCATAACGTTATATAGCTTCTCTTTATGACGTGTAACGTTATGAACTATTACGTTATAACGTATAACGTTATATTGCATCACTATATGACGTATAACGACATATTGCATGACTATAGGACGTATAACGTTATATTGCATCACTACATGACGTATAACGTTATATTGCATCACTATAGGACGTATTACGTTATATACTATTACGTTATGACGTATAATGTTATACTGCAACACTATATGACGTATAACGATATATTGCATTACTAAATGACGCATATCGTTATATAGCTTCTCTTTATGACGTGTAACGTTATGAACTATTACGTTATAACGTATAACGTTATATTGCATCACTATATGACGTATAACGTCATATTGCATGACTACAGGACGTATAACGTTATATTGCATCACTATAGGACGTATTACGTTATATACTATTACGTTATAACGTATAACGTTATACTGCATCACTATATGACGTATAACGATATATTGCATTACTAAATGACGCATAACGTTATATAGCTTCTCTTTATGACGTGTAACGTTATGAACTATTACGTTATAACGTATAACGTTATATTGCTTCACTATATGACGTATAACGTCATATTGCATGACTACAGGATGTATAACGATATATTGCATCACTATAGAATGTAATACGTTATGATATATTACGTTATAACGTATAACGTTTTATTGCATCACTATATGACGTGTAACGTTATATACTATAACGTTATGAATTAATATCGTTATATTGCATCACTATATGAAGTATAACGCTATATTGCATTACTAAATGACGTATAACGTTATATAGCTTCTCTTTAAGACGTATAACGTTATGAACTATTACGTTATAACGTATAACGTTATGAACTATTACGTTATAACGTATAACGTTATGAACTGTTACGTTATAACGTATAACGTTATATAGCATCACTATATGACGTATAACGTCATATTGCATGACTATAGGATGTATAACGTTATATTGCATCACTATAGGATGTAATACGTTATGATATATTACGTTATTACGTATAACGTTTTATTGCATCACTATATGACGTGTAATGTTATATACTATAACGTTATGAATTAATATCGTTATATTGCATCACTATATGAAGTATAACGCTATATTGCATTACTAAATGACGTATAACGTTATATATCTTCTCTCTATGACGTATAACGTTATGAACTATTACGTTATAACGTATAACGTTATGAACTATTACGTTATAACGTATAACGTTATGAACTGTTACGTTATAACGTATAACGTTATATTGCATCACTATATGACGTATAACGTCATACTGCATGACTATAGGACGTATAACGTTATATTGCATCACTACATGACGTATAACGTTATATTGCATCACTATAGGACGTATTACGTTATGAAATATTACGTTATAACGTATAACGTTATATTGCATCACTACATGACGTATAACGTTATATTGCATCACTATATGACGTATAACGTCATATTGCATGACTACAGGACGTATAACGTTATATTGCATCACTATAGGATGTAATACGTTATGATATATTACGTTATTACGTATAACGTTTTATTGCATAACTATATGACGTATAACGTTATATACTATAACGTTATGAATTAATATCGTTATATTGCATCACTATATGACGTATAACGTCATATTGCATGACTATAGGACGTATAACGTTATATTGCATCACTACATGACGTGTAACGTTATATTGCATCGCTATAGGACGTATTACGTTGTATACTTTTACGATATAACGTATAACGTTATACTGCATCACTATATGACGTATAACGATATATTGCATTACTAAATGACGTATAACGTTATATAGCTTCTCTTTATGACGTGTAACGTTATGAACTATTACGTTATAACGTATAACGTTATATTGCATCACTATATGACGTATAACGTCATATTGCATGACTACAGGACGTATAACGTTATATTGCATCACTATAGTACGCGTTACGTTATATACTATTACGTTATAACGTATAACGTTATATTGCATCACTACATGACGTGTAACGTTATATTGCATCACTATAGGACGTATTACGTTATATACTATTACGTTATAACGTATAACGTTATACTGCATCACTATATGACGTATAACGATATATTGCATTACTAAATGACGTATAACGTTATATAGCTTCTCTTTATGACGTATAACGTTATGAACTGTTACGTTATAACGTATAACGTTATATTGCATCACTATATGACGTATAACGTCATATTGCATGACTATAGGACGTATAACGTTATATTGCATCACTACATGACGTGTAACGTTATATTGCATCACTATAGGACGTATTACGTTGTATACTATTACGTTATAACGTATAACGTTATACTGCATCACTATATGACGTATAACGATGTATTGCATTACTAAATGACGTATAACGTTATATAGCTTCTCTTTATGACGTATAACTTTATGAACTATTACGTTATAACGTATAACGTTATATTGCATCACTATATGACGTATAACGTCACATTGCATGACTATAGGACGTATAACGTTATAGTGCATCACTGTATGACGTATAACGATATACTATTACGTTATAACGTATAACGTTGTATTGCATCACTATAGGACGTATAACGTTATAGTGCATCACTGTATGACGTATAACGGTATATACTATTACGTTATAACGTATAACGTTATCATTCATCACTATAGGACGTATAACGTTATATTGCATCACTATATGACGTATAACGTTATATTGCATCACTATAGGACGTATTACGTTATATACTATCACGTTATAACGTATAACGTTATATTGCATCACTATATGACGTATAACGATATATTGCATTACTAAATGACGTATAACGTTATATAGCTTCTCTTTATGACGTGTAACGTTATGAACTAATACGTTATAACGTATAACGTTATATTGCATCACTATATGACGTATAACGTCATATTGCATGACTACAGGACGTATAACGTTATATTGCATCACTATAGGACGTATTACGTTATATACTATTACGTTATAACGTATAACGTTATGCTGCATCACTATAGCACCTATAACGTTATATCGCATTACTGAATGACGCATAACGTTATATAGCTTCTCTTTATGACGTGTAACGTTATGAACTATTACGTTATAACGTATAACGTTATATTGCATCACTATATGACGTATAACGACATATTGCATGACTATAGGACGTATAACGTTATATTGCATCACTACATGACGTATAACGTTATATTGCATCACTATAGGACGTATTACGTTATATACTATTACGTTATAACGTATAATGTTATACTGCAACACTATATGACGTATAACGATATATTGCATTACTAAATGACGCATATCGTTATATAGCTTCTCTTTATGACGTGTAACGTTATGAACTATTACGTTATAACGTATAACGTTATATTGCATCACTATATGACGTATAACGTCATATTGCATGACTACAGGATGTATAACGATATATTGCATCACTATAGAATGTAATACGTTATGATATATTACGTTATAACGTATAACGTTTTATTGCATCACTATATGACGTGTAACGTTATATACTATAACGTTATGAATTAATATCGTTATATTGCATCACTATATGAAGTATAACGCTATATTGCATTACTAAATGACGTATAACGTTATATAGCTTCTCTTTAAGACGTATAACGTTATGAACTATTACGTTATAACGTATAACGTTATGAACTATTACGTTATAACGTATAACGTTATGAACTGTTACGTTATAACGTATAACGTTATATAGCATCACTATATGACGTATAACGTCATATTGCATGACTATAGGACGTATAACGTTATATTGCATCACTACATGACGTATAACGTTATATTGCATCACTATAGGACGTATTACCTTATGAAATATTACGTTATAACGTATAACGTTATATTGCATCACTATATGACGTATAACGTCATATTGCATGACTACAGGACGTGTAACGTTATATTGCATAACTATAGGATGTAATACGTTATGATATATTACGCTATTACGTATAACGTTTTATTGCATAACTATATGACGTATAACGTTATATACTATAACGTTATGAATTAATATCGTTATGTTGCATCACTAAATGACGAATAACGTTATATTGTATTACTAAATGACGTATAACGTTATATTGCATCACTATAGGACGTATTACGTTATATACTATTACGTTATAACGTATAACGTTATACTGCAACGCTATATGACGTATAACGATATATTGCATGACTATAGGACGTATAACGTTATATTGCATCACTACATGACGTATAACGTTATATTGCATCACTATATGACGTATAACGTCATATTGCATGACTACAGGACGTATAACGTTATATTGCATCACTATAGGATGTAATACGTTATATTGCATCACTATAGGACGTATTACGTTGTATACTTTTACGTTATAACGTATAACGTTATACTGCATCACTATATGACGTATAACGATATATTGCATTACTAAATGACGTATAACGTTATATAGCTTCTCTTTATGACGTGTAACGTTATGAACTATTACGTTATAACGTATAACGTTATATTGCATCACTATATGACGTATAACGTCATATTGCATGACTACAGGACGTATAACGTTATATTGCATCACTATAGGACGTATTACGTTATATTGCATCACTATAGGACGTATTACGTTATATACTATTACGTTATAACGTATAACGTTATATTGCATCACTATATGACGTATAACGTCATATTGCATGACTACAGGACGCATAACGTTATATTGCATCACTATAGGACGTATTACCTTATATACTATTACTTTATAACGTATAACGTTATGCTGCATCACTATAGCACCTATAACGTTATATCGCATTACTGAATGACGCATAACGTTATATAGCTTCTCTTTATGACGTGTAACGTTATGAACTATTACGTTATAACGTATAACGTTATATTGCATCACTATATGACGTATAACGTCATATTGCATGACTACAGGACGTATAACGTTATATTGCATCACTATAGTACGCGTTACGTTATATACTATTACGTTATAACGTATAACGTTATATTGCATCACTATATGACGTATAACGTCATATTGCATGACTATAGGACGTATAACGTTATATTGCATCACTACATGACGTATAACGTTATATTGCATCACTATAGGACGTATTACGTCATATACTATTACGTTATAACGTATAACGTTATACTGCATCACTATATGACGTATAACGATATATTGCATTACTAAATGACGCATAACGTTATATAGCTTCTCTTTATGACGTCTAACGTTATGAACTATTACGTTATAACCTATAACGTTATATTGCATCACTATATGACGTATAACGTCGTATTGCATGACTACAGGACGTATAACGTTATATTGCATCACTATAGGACGTGTTACGTTATATACTATTACGTTATAACGTATAACGTTATACTGCATCACTATATGACGTATAACGATATATTGCATTACTAAATGACGCATAACGTTATATATCTTCTCTTTATGACGTGTAACGTTATGAACTATTACGTTATAACGTATAACGTTATATTGCATCACTATATGACGTATAACGTCATATTGCATGACTACAGGATGTATAACGTTATATTGCATCACTATAGGACGTATTACGTTATATTGCATCACTATAGGACGTATTACGTTATATACTATTACGTTATAACGTATAACGTTATACTGCATCACTATATGACGTATAACGATATATTGCATTACTAAATGACGCATAACGTTATATAGCTTCTCTTTATGACGTGTAACGTTATGAACTATTACGTTATAACGTATAACGTTATATTGCATCACTATATGACGTATAACGTCGTATTGCATGACTACAGGACGTATAACGTTATATTGCATCACTATAGGACGTGTTACGTTATATACTATTACGTTATAACGTATAACGTTATACTGCATCACTATATGACGTATAACGATATATTGCATTACTAAATGACGCATAACGTTATATATCTTCTCTTTATGACGTGTAACGTTATGAACTATTACGTTATAACGTATAACGTTATATTGCATCACTATATGACGTATAACGTCATATTGCATGACTACAGGATGTATAACGTTATATTGCATCACTATAGGATGTAATACGTTATGATATATTACGTTATTACGTATAACGTTTTATTGCATCACTATATGACGTGTAATGTTATATACTATAACGTTATGAATTAATATCGTTATATTGCATCACTATATGAAGTATAACGCTATATTGCATTACTAAATGACGTATAACGTTATATATCTTCTCTCTATGACGTATAACGTTATGAACTATTACGTTATAACGTATAACGTTATGAACTATTACGTTATAACGTATAACGTTATGAACTGTTACGTTATAACGTATAACGTTATATTGCATCACTATATGACGTATAACGTCATACTGCATGACTATAGGACGTATAACGTTATATTGCATCACTACATGACGTATAACGACATATTGCATCACTATAGGACGTATTACGTTATGAAATATTACGTTATAACGTATAACGTTATATTGCATCACTATATGACGTATAACGTCATATTGCATGACTACAGGACGTGTAATGTTATATTGCATCACTATAGGATGTAATACGTTATGATATATTACGTTATTACGTATAACGTTTTATTGCATAAGTATATGACGTATAACGTTATATACTATAACATTATGAATTAATATCGTTATATTGCATCACTAAATGACGTATAACGTTATATTGTATTACTAAATGACGTATAACGTTATATTGCATCACTATAGGACGTATTACGTTATATACTATTACGTCATAACGTATAACGTTATACTGCATCACTATATGACGTATAACGATATATTGCATGACTATAGGACGTATAACGTTATATTGCATCACTACATGACGTACAACGTTATATTGCATCACTATATGACGTATAACGTCATATTGCATGACTACAGGACGTATAACGTTATATTGCATCACTATAGGATGTAATACGTTATGATATATTACGTTATTACGTATAACGTTTTATTGCATAACTATATGACGTATAACGTTATATACTATAACGTTATGAATTAATATCGTTATATTGCGTCACTATATGACGTATAACGTCATATTGCATGACTATAGGACGTATAAAGTTATATTGCATCACTACATGACGTGTAACGTTATATTGCATCACTATAGGACGTATTACGTTGTATACTATTACGTTATAACGTATAACGTTATATTGCATCACTATATGACGTATAACGATATATTGCATTACTAAATGACGCATAACGTTATATAGCTTCTCTTTATGACGTGTAACGTTATGAACTATTACGTTATAACGTATAACGTTATATTGCATCACTATATGACGTATAACGTCATATTGCATGACTACAGGATGTATAACGTTATATTGCATCACTATAGGATGTAATACGTTATGATATATTACGTTATTACGTATAACGTTTTATTGCATCACTATATGACGTGTAATGTTATATACTATAACGTTATGAATTAATATCGTTATATTGCATCACTATATGAAGTATAACGCTATATTGCATTACTAAATGACGTATAACGTTATATATCTTCTCTCTATGACGTATAACGTTATGAACTATTACGTTATAACGTATAACGTTATGAACTATTACGTTATAACGTATAACGTTATGAACTGTTACGTTATAACGTATAACGTCATATTGCATGACTACAGGACGTATAACGTTATATTGCATCACTATAGGACGTATTACGTTATATACTATCACGTTATAACGTATAACGTTATATTGCATCACTATATGACGTATAACGATATATTGCATTACTAAATGACGTATAACGTTATATAGCTTCTCTTTATGACGTGTAACGTTATGAACTATTACGTTATAACGTATAACGTTATATTGCATCACTATATGACGTATAACGTCATATTGCATGACTACAGGACGTATAACGTTATACTGCATCACTATAGGACGTTTTACGTTATATACTATTACGTTATAACGTATAACGTTATGCTGCATCACTATAGCACCTATAACGTTATATCGCATTACTGAATGACGCATAACGTTATATAGCTTCTCTTTATGACGTGTAATGTTATGAACTATTACGTTATAACGTATAACGTTATATTGCATCACTATATGACGTATAACGTCATATTGCATGACTACAGGACGTATAACGTTATATTGCATCACTATAGGACGCGTTACGTTATATACTATTACGTTATAACGTATAACGTTATATTGCATCACTATATGACGTATAACGTCATATTGCATGACTATAGGACGTATAACGTTATATTGCATCACTACATGACGTATAACGTTATATTGCATCACTATAGGACGTATTACGTTATATACTATTACGTTATAACGCATAACGTTATACTGCATCACTATATGACGTATAACGATATATTGCATTACTAAATGACGCATAACGTTATATAGCTTCTCTTTATGACGTGTAACGTTATGAACTATTACGTTATAACGTTTAACGTTATAGTGCATCACTATATGACGTATAACGTCATATTGCATGACTACAGGATGTATAACGTTATATTGCATCACTATAGGATGTAATACGTTATGATATATTACGTTATTACGTATAACGTTTTATTGCATCACTATATGACGTGTAATGTTATATACTATAACGTTATGAATTAATATCGTTATATTGCATCACTATATGAAGTATAACGCTATATTGCATTACTAAATGACGTATAACGTTATATATCTTCTCTCTATGACGTATAACGTTATGAACTATTACGTTATAACGTATAACGTTATGAACTATTACGTTATAACGTATAACGTTATGAACTGTTACGTTATAACGTATAACGTTATATTGCATCACTATATGACGTATAACGTCATACTGCATGACTATAGGACGTATAACGTTATATTGCATCACTACATGACGTATAACGTTATATTGCATCACTATAGGACGTATTACGTTATGAAATATTACGTTATAACGTATAACGTTATATTGCATCACTATATGACGTATAACGTCATATTGCATGACTACAGGACGTGTAATGTTATATTGCATCACTATAGGATGTAATAAGTTATGATATATTACGTTATTACGTATAACGTTTTATTGCATAAGTATATGACGTATAACGTTATATACTATAACATTATGAATTAATATCGTTATATTGCATCACTAAATGACGTATAACGTTATATTGTATTACTAAATGACGTATAACGTTATATTGCATCACTATAGGACGTATTACGTTATATACTATTACGTCATAACGTATAACGTTATACTGCATCACTATATGACGTATAACGATATATTGCATGACTATAGGACGTATAACGTTATATTGCATCACTACATGACGTACAACGTTATATTGCATCACTATATGACGTATAACGTCATATTGCATGACTACAGGACGTATAACGTTATATTGCATCACTATAGGATGTAATACGTTATGATATATTACTTTATTACGTATAACGTTTTATTGCATAACTATATGACGTATAACGTTATACACTATAACGTTATGAATTAATATCGTTATATTGCGTCACTATATGACGTATAACGTCGTATTGCATGACTATAGGACGTATAAAGTTATATTGCATCACTACATGACGTGTAACGTTATATTGCATCACTATAGGACGTATTACGTTGTATACTATTACGTTATAACGTATAACGTTATATTGCATCACTATATGACGTATAACGATATATTGCATTACTAAATGACGCATAACGTTATATAGCTTCTCTTTATGACGTGTAACGTTATGAACTATTACGTTATAACGTATAACGTTATATTGCATCACTATATGACGTATAACGTCATATTGCATGACTACAGGATGTATAACGTTATATAGGATGTAATACGTTATGATATATTACGTTATTACGTATAACGTTTTATTGCATCACTATATGACGTGTAATGTTATATACTATAACGTTATGAATTAATATCGTTATATTGCATCACTATATGAAGTATAACGCTATATTGCATTACTAAATGACGTATAACGTTATATATCTTCTCTCTATGACGTATAACGTTATGAACTATTACGTTATAACGTATAACGTTATGAACTATTACGTTATAACGTATAACGTTATGAACTGTTACGTTATAACGTATAACGTTATATTGCATCACTATATGACGTATAACGTCATACTGCATGACTATAGGACGTATAACGTTATATTGCATCACTACATGACGTATAACGTTATATTGCATCACTATAGGACGTATTACGTTATGAAATATTACGTTATAACGTATAACGTTATATTGCATCACTATATGACGTATAACGTCATATTGCATGACTACAGGACGTGTAACGTTATATTGCATCACTATAGGATGTAATACGTTATGATATATTACGTTATTACGTATAACGTTTTATTGCATAAGTATATGACGTATAACGTTATATACTATAACATTATGAATTAATATCGTTATATTGCATCACTAAATGACGTATAACGTTATATTGTATTACTAAATGACGTATAACGTTATATTGCATCACTATAGGACGTATTACGTTATATACTATTACGTCATAACGTATAACGTTATACTGCATCACTATATGACGTATAACGATATATTGCATGACTATAGGACGTATAACGTTATATTGCATCACTACATGACGTACAACGTTATATTGCATCACTATATGACGTATAACGTCATATTGCATGACTACAGGACGTATAACGTTATATTGCATCACTATAGGATGTAATACGTTATGATATATTACTTTATTACGTATAACGTTTTATTGCATAACTATATGACGTATAACGTTATATACTATAACGTTATGAATTAATATCGTTATATTGCGTCACTATATGACGTATAACGTCATATTGCATGACTATAGGACGTATAAAGTTATATTGCATCACTACATGACGTGTAACGTTATATTGCATCACTATAGGACGTATTACGTTGTATACTATTACGTTATAACGTATAACGTTATATTGCATCACTATATGACGTATAACGATATATTGCATTACTAAATGACGCATAACGTTATATAGCTTCTCTTTATGACGTGTAACGTTATGAACTATTACGTTATAACGTATAACGTTATATTGCATCACTATATGACGTATAACGTCATATTGCATGACTACAGGATGTATAACGTTATATTGCATCACTATAGGATGTAATACTTTATGATATATTACGTTATTACGTATAACGTTTTATTGCATCACTATATGACGTGTAATGTTATATACTATAACGTTATGAATTAATATCGTTATATTGCATCACTATATGAAGTATAACGCTATATTGCATTACTAAATGACGTATAACGTTATATATCTTCTCTCTATGACGTATAACGTTATGAACTATTACGTTATAACGTATAACGTTATGAACTATTACGTTATAACGTATAACGTTATGAACTGTTACGTTATAACGTATAACGTTATATTGCATCACTATATGACGTATAACGTCATACTGCATGACTATAGGACGTATAACGTTATATTGCATCACTACATGACGTATAACGTTATATTGCATCACTATAGGACGTATTACGTTATGAAATATTACGTTATAACGTATAACGTTATATTGCATCACTATATGACGTATAACGTCATATTGCATGACTACAGGACGTGTAACGTTATATTGCATCACTATAGGATGTAATACGTTATGATATATTACGTTATTACGTATAACGTTTTATTGCATAAGTATATGACGTATAACGTTATATACTATAACATTATGAATTAATATCGTTATATTGCATCACTAAATGACGTATAACGTTATATTGTATTACTAAATGACGTATAACGTTATATTGCATCACTATAGGACGTATTACGTTATATACTATTACGTTATAACGTATAACGTTATACTGCATCACTATATGACGTATAACGATATATTGCATGACTATAGGACGTATAACGTTATATTGCATCACTACATGACGTATAACGTTATATTGCATCACTATAGGACGTATTACGTTATATACTATTACGTTATAACGTATAACGTTATGCTGCATCACTATAGCACCTATAACGTTATATCGCATTACTGAATGACGCATAACGTTATATAGCTTCTCTTTATGACGTGTAACGTTATGAACTATTACGTTATAACGTATAACGTTATATTGCATCACTATATGACGTATAACGACATATTGCATGACTATAGGACGTATAACGTTATATTGCATCACTACATGACGTATAACGTTATATTGCATCACTATAGGACGTATTACGTTATATACTATTACGTTATAACGTATAATGTTATACTGCAACACTATATGACGTATAACGATATATTGCATTACTAAATGACGCATATCGTTATATAGCTTCTCTTTATGACGTGTAACGTTATGAACTATTACGTTATAACGTATAACGTTATATTGCATCACTATATGACGTATAACGTCATATTGCATGACTACAGGACGTATAACGTTATATTGCATCACTATAGGACGTATTACGTTATATACTATTACGTTATAACGTATAACGTTATACTGCATCACTATATGACGTATAACGATATATTGCATTACTAAATGACGCATAACGTTATATAGCTTCTCTTTATGACGTGTAACGTTATGAACTATTACGTTATAACGTATAACGTTATATTGCTTCACTATATGACGTATAACGTCATATTGCATGACTACAGGATGTATAACGATATATTGCATCACTATAGAATGTAATACGTTATGATATATTACGTTATAACGTATAACGTTTTATTGCATCACTATATGACGTGTAACGTTATATACTATAACGTTATGAATTAATATCGTTATATTGCATCACTATATGAAGTATAACGCTATATTGCATTACTAAATGACGTATAACGTTATATAGCTTCTCTCTATGACGTATAACGTTATGAACTATTACGTTATAACGTATAACGTTATGAACTATTACGTTATAACGTATAACGTTATGAACTGTTACGTTATAACGTATAACGTTATATAGCATCACTATATGACGTATAACGTCATATTGCATGACTATAGGACGTATAACGTTATATTGCATCACTACATGACGTATAACGTTATATTGCATCACTATAGGACGTATTACCTTATGAAATATTACGTTATAACGTATAACGTTATATTGCATCACTGTATGACGTATAACGTCATATTGCATGACTACAGGACGTGTAACGTTATATTGCATAACTATAGGATGTAATACGTTATGATATATTACGCTATTACGTATAACGTTTTATTGCATAACTATATGACGTATAACGTTATATACTATAACGTTATGAATTAATATCGTTATGTTGCATCACTAAATGACGAATAACGTTATATTGTATTACTAAATGACGTATAACGTTATATTGCATCACTATAGGACGTATTACGTTATATACTATTACGTTATAACGTATAACGTTATACTGCAACACTATATGACGTATAACGATATATTGCATGACTATAGGACGTATAACGTTATATTGCATCACTACATGACGTATAACGTTATATTGCATCACTATATGACGTATAACGTCATATTGCATGACTACAGGACGTATAACGTTATATTGCATCACTATAGGATGTAATACGTTATATTGCATCACTATAGGACGTATTACGTTGTATACTTTTACGTTATAACGTATAACGTTATACTGCATCACTATATGACGTATAACGATATATTGCATTACTAAATGACGTATAACGTTATATAGCTTCTCTTTATGACGTGTAACGTTATGAACTATTACGTTATAACGTATAACGTTATATTGCATCACTATATGACGTATAACGTCATATTGCATGACTACAGGACGTATAACGTTATATTGCATCACTATAGGACGTATTACGTTATATTGCATCACTATAGGACGTATTACGTTATATACTATTACGTTATAACGTATAACGTTATATTGCATCACTATATGACGTATAACGTCATATTGCATGACTGCAGGACGCATAACGTTATATTGCATCACTATAGGACGTATTACCTTATATACTATTACTTTATAACGTATAACGTTATGCTGCATCACTATAGCACCTATAACGTTATATCGCATTACTGAATGACGCATAACGTTATATAGCTTCTCTTTATGACGTGTAACGTTATGAACTATTACGTTATAACGTATAACGTTATATTGCATCACTATATGACGTATAACGTCATATTGCATGACTACAGGACGTATAACGTTATATTGCATCACTATAGTACGCGTTACGTTATATACTATTACGTTATAACGTATAACGTTATATTGCATCACTATATGACGCATAACGTCATATTGCATGACTATAGGACGTATAACGTTATATTGCATCACTACATGACGTATAACGTTATATTGCATCACTATAGGACGTATTACGTCATATACTATTACGTTATAACGTATAACGTTATACTGCATCACTATATGACGTATAACGATATATTGCATTACTAAATGACGCATAACGTTATATAGCTTCTCTTTATGACGACTAACGTTATGAACTATTACGTTATAACCTATAACGTTATATTGCATCACTATATGACGTATAACGTCGTATTGCATGACTACAGGACGTATAACGTTATATTGCATCACTATAGGACGTGTTACGTTATATACTATTACGTTATAACGTATAACGTTATACTGCATCACTATATGACGTATAACGATATATTGCATTACTAAATGACGCATAACGTTATATATCTTCTCTTTATGACGTGTAACGTTATGAACTATTACGTTATAACGTATAACGTTATATTGCATCACTATATGACGTATAACGTCATATTGCATGACTACAGGATGTATAACGTTATATTGCATCACTATAGGACGTATTACGTTATATTGCATCACTATAGGACGTATTACGTTATATACTATTACGTTATAACGTATAACGTTATACTGCATCACTATATGACGTATAACGATATATTGCATTACTAAATGACGCATAACGTTATATAGCTTCTCTTTATGACGTGTAACGTTATGAACTATTACGTTATAACGTATAACGTTATATTGCATCACTATATGACGTATAACGTCATATTGCATGACTACAGGACGCATAACGTTATATTGCATCACTATAGGACGTATTACCTTATATACTATTACTTTATAACGTATAACGTTATGCTGCATCACTATAGCACCTATATCGTTATATCGCATTACTGAATGACGCATAACGTTATATAGCTTCTCTTTATGACGTGTAACGTTATGAACTATTACGTTATAACGTATAACGTTATATTGCATCACTATATGACGTATAACGTCATATTGCATGACTACAGGACGTATAACGTTATATTGCATCACTATAGTACGCGTTACGTTATATACTATTACGTTATAACGTATAACGTTATATTGCATCACTATATGACGTATAACGTCATATTGCATGACTATAGGACGTATAACGTTATATTGCGTCACTACATGACGTATAACGTTATATTGCATCACTATAGGACGTATTACGTCATATACTATTACGTTATAACGTATAACGTTATACTGCATCACTATATGACGTATAACGATATATTGCATTACTAAATGACGCATAACGTTATATAGCTTCTCTTTATGACGTCTAACGTTATGAACTATTACGTTATAACCTATAACGTTATATTGCATCACTATATGACGTATAACGTCGTATTGCATGACTACAGGACGTATAACGTTATATTGCATCACTATAGGACGTGTTACGTTATATACTATTACGTTATAACGTATAACGTTATACTGCATCACTATATGACGTATAACGATATATTGCATTACTAAATGACGCATAACGTTATATATCTTCTCTTTATGACGTGTAACGTTATGAACTATTACGTTATAACGTATAACGTTATATTGCATCACTATATGACGTATAACGTCATATTGCATGACTACAGGATGTATAACGTTATATTGCATCACTATAGGATGTAATACGTTATGATATATTACGTTATTACGTATAACGTTTTATTGCATCACTATATGACGTGTAATGTTATATACTATAACGTTATGAATTAATATCGTTATATTGCATCACTATATGAAGTATAACGCTATATTGCATTACTAAATGACGTATAACGTTATATATCTTCTCTCTATGACGTATAACGTTATGAACTATTACGTTATAACGTATAACGTTATGAACTATTACGTTATAACGTATAACGTTATGAACTGTTACGTTATAACGTATAACGTTATATTGCATCACTATATGACGTATAACGTCATACTGCATGACTATAGGACGTATAACGTTATATTGCATCACTACATGACGTATAACGACATATTGCATCACTATAGGACGTATTACGTTATGAAATATTACGTTATAACGTATAACGTTATATTGCATCACTATATGACGTATAACGTCATATTGCATGACTACAGGACGTGTAATGTTATATTGCATCACTATAGGATGTAATACGTTATGATATATTACGTTACTACGTATAACGTTTTATTGCATAAGTATATGACGTATAACGTTATATACTATAACATTATGAATTAATATCGTTATATTGCATCACTAAATGACGTATAACGTTATATTGTATTACTAAATGACGTATAACGTTATATTGCATCACTATAGGACGTATTACGTTATATACTATTACGTCATAACGTATAACGTTATACTGCATCACTATATGACGTATAACGATATATTGCATGACTATAGGACGTATAACGTTATATTGCATCACTACATGACGTACAACGTTATATTGCATCACTATATGACGTATAACGTCATATTGCATGACTACAGGACGTATAACGTTATATTGCATCACTATAGGATGTAATACGTTATGATATATTACGTTATTACGTATAACGTTTTATTGCATAACTATATGACGTATAACGTTATATACTATAACGTTATGAATTAATATCGTTATATTGCGTCACTATATGACGTATAACGTCATATTGCATGACTATAGGACGTATAAAGTTATATTGCATCACTACATGACGTGTAACGTTATATTGCATCACTATAATACGTATTACGTTGTATACTATTACGTTATAACGTATAACGTTATATTGCATCACTATATGACGTATAACGATATATTGCATTACTAAATGACGCATAACGTTATATAGCTTCTCTTTATGACGTGTAACGTTATGAACTATTACGTTATAACGTATAACGTTATATTGCATCACTATATGACGTATAACGTCATATTGCATGACTACAGGATGTATAACGTTATATTGCATCACTATAGGATGTAATACGTTATGATATATTACGTTATTACGTATAACGTTTTATTGCATCACTATATGACGTGTAATGTTATATACTATAACGTTATGAATTAATATCGTTATATTGCATCACTATATGAAGTATAACGCTATATTGCATTACTAAATGACGTATAACGTTATATATCTTCTCTCTATGACGTATAACGTTATGAACTATTACGTTATAACGTATAACGTTATGAACTATTACGTTATAACGTATAACGTTATGAACTGTTACGTTATAACGTATAACGTCATATTGCATGACTACAGGACGTATAACGTTATATTGCATCACTATAGGACGTATTACGTTATATACTATCACGTTATAACGTATAACGTTATATTGCATCACTATATGACGTATAACGATATATTGCATTACTAAATGACGTATAACGTTATATAGCTTCTCTTTATGACGTGTAACGTTATGAACTATTACGTTATAACGTATAACGTTATATTGCATCACTATATGACGTATAACGTCATATTGCATGACTACAGGACGTATAACGTTATACTGCATCACTATAGGACGTTTTACGTTATATACTATTACGTTATAACGTATAACGTTATGCTGCATCACTATAGCACCTATAACGTTATATCGCATTACTGAATGACGCATAACGTTATATAGCTTCTCTTTATGACGTGTAATGTTATGAACTATTACGTTATAACGTATAACGTTATATTGCATCACTATATGACGTATAACGTCATATTGCATGACTACAGGACGTATAACGTTATATTGCATCACTATAGGACGCGTTACGTTATATACTATTACGTTATAACGTATAACGTTATATTGCATCACTATATGACGTATAACGTCATATTGCATGACTATAGGACGTATAACGTTATATTGCATCACTACATGACGTATAACGTTATATTGCATCACTATAGGACGTATTACGTTATATACTATTACGTTATAACGCATAACGTTATACTGCATCACTATATGACGTATAACGATATATTGCATTACTAAATGACGCATAACGTTATATAGCTTCTCTTTATGACGTGTAACGTTATGAACTATTACGTTATAACGTTTAACGTTATAGTGCATCACTATATGACGTATAACGTCATATTGCATGACTACAGGATGTATAACGTTATATTGCATCACTATAGGATGTAATACGTTATGATATATTACGTTATTACGTATAACGTTTTATTGCATCACTATATGACGTGTAATGTTATATACTATAACGTTATGAATTAATATCGTTATATTGCATCACTATATGACGTATAACGCTATATTGCATTACTAAATGACGTATAACGTTATATATCTTCTCTCTATGACGTATAACGTTATGAACTATTACGTTATAACGTATAACGTTATGAACTATTACGTTATAACGTATAACGTTATGAACTGTTACGTTATAACGTATAACGTTATATTACATAACTATATGACGTATAACGTCATACTGCATGACTATAGGACGTATAACGTTATATTGCATCACTACATGACGTATAACGTTATATTGCATCACTATAGGACGTATTACGTTATGAAATATTACGTTATAACGTATAACGTTATATTGCATCACTATATGACGTATAACGTCATATTGCATGACTACAGGACGTGTAATGTTATATTGCATCACTATAGGATGTAATAAGTTATGATATATTACGTTATTACGTATAACGTTTTATTGCATAAGTATATGACGTATAACGTTATATACTATAACATTATGAATTAATATCGTTATATTGCATCACTAAATGACGTATAACGTTATATTGTATTACTAAATGACGTATAACGTTATATTGCATCACTATAGGACGTATTACGTTATATACTATTACGTCATAACGTATAACGTTATACTGCATCACTATATGACGTATAACGATATATTGCATGACTATAGGACGTATAACGTTATATTGCATCACTACATGACGTACAACGTTATATTGCATCACTATATGACGTATAACGTCATATTGCATGACTACAGGACGTATAACGTTATATTGCATCACTATAGGATGTAATACTTTATGATATATTACTTTATTACGTATAACGTTTTATTGCATAACTATATGACGTATAACGTTATATACTATAACGTTATGAATTAATATCGTTATATTGCGTCACTATATGACGTATAACGTCGTATTGCATGACTATAGGACGTATAAAGTTATATTGCATCACTACATGACGTGTAACGTTATATTGCATCACTATAGGACGTATTACGTTGTATACTATTACGTTATAACGTATAACGTTATATTGCATCACTATATGACGTATAACGATATATTGCATTACTAAATGACGCATAACGTTATATAGCTTCTCTTTATGACGTGTAACGTTATGAACTATTACGTTATAACGTATAACGTTATATTGCATCACTATATGACGTATAACGTCATATTGCATGACTACAGGATGTATAACGTTATATTGCATCACTATAGGATGTAATACGTTATGATATATTACGTTATTACGTATAACGTTTTATTGCATCACTATATGACGTGTAATGTTATATACTATAACGTTATGAATTAATATCGTTATATTGCATCACTATATGAAGTATAACGCTATATTGCATTACTAAATGACGTATAACGTTATATATCTTCTCTCTATGACGTATAACGTTATGAACTATTACGTTATAACGTATAACGTTATGAACTATTACGTTATAACGTATAACGTTATGAACTGTTACGTTATAACGTATAACGTTATATTGCATCACTATATGACGTATAACGTCATATTGCATGACTATAGGACGTATAACGTTATATTGCATCACTACATGACGTATAACGTTATATTGCATCATTATAGGACGTATTACGTTATGAAATATTACGTTATAACGTATAACGTTATATTGCATCACTATATGACGTATAACGTCATATTGCATGACTACAGGACGTGTAACGTTATATTGCATCACTATAGGATGTAATACGTTATGATATATTACGTTATTACGTATAACGTTTTATTGCATAAGTATATGACGTATAACGTTATATACTATAACATTATGAATTAATATCGTTATATTGCATCACTAAATGACGTATAACGTTATATTGTATTACTAAATGACGTATAACGTTATATTGCATCACTATAGGACGTATTACGTTATATACTATTACGTCATAACGTATAACGTTATACTGCATCACTATATGACGTATAACGATATATTGCATGACTATAGGACGTATAACGTTATATTGCATCACTACATGACGTACAACGTTATATTGCATCACTATATGACGTATAACGTCATATTGCATGACTACAGGACGTATAACGTTATATTGCATCACTATAGGATGTAATACGTTATGATATATTACTTTATTACGTATAACGTTTTATTGCATAACTATATGACGTATAACGTTATATACTATAACGTTATGAATTAATATCGTTATATTGCGTCACTATATGACGTATAACGTCATATTGCATGACTATAGGACGTATAAAGTTATATTGCATCACTACATGACGTGTAACGTTATATTGCATCACTATAGGACGTATTACGTTGTATACTATTACGTTATAACGTATAACGTTATATTGCATCACTATATGACGTATAACGATATATTGCATTACTAAATGACGCATAACGTTATATAGCTTCTCTTTATGACGTGTAACGTTATGAACTATTACGTTATAACGTATAACGTTATATTGCATCACTATATGACGTATAACGTCATATTGCATGACTACAGGATGTATAACGTTATATTGCATCACTATAGGATGTAATACGTTATGATATATTACGTTATTACGTATAACGTTTTATTGCATCACTATATGACGTGTAATGTTATATACTATAACGTTATGAATTAATATCGTTATATTGCATCACTATATGAAGTATAACGCTATATTGCATTACTAAATGACGTATAACGTTATATATCTTCTCTCTATGACGTATAACGTTATGAACTATTACGTTATAACGTATAACGTTATGAACTATTACGTTATAACGTATAACGTTATGAACTGTTACGTTATAACGTATAACGTTATATTGCATCACTATATGACGTATAACGTCATACTGCATGACTATAGGACGTATAACGTTATATTGCATCACTACATGACGTATAACGTTATATTGCATCACTATAGGACGTATTACGTTATGAAATATTACGTTATAACGTATAACGTTATATTGCATCACTATATGACGTATAACGTCATATTGCATGACTACAGGACGTGTAACGTTATATTGCATCACTATAGGATGTAATACGATATGATATATTACGTTATTACGTATAACGTTTTATTGCATAACTATATGACGTATAACGTTATATACTATAACGTTATGAATTAATATCGTTATATTGCGTCACTATATGACGTATAACGTCATATTGCATGACTATAGGACGTATAAAGTTATATTGCATCACTACATGACGTGTAACGTTATATTGCATCACTATAGGACGTATTACGTTGTATACTATTACGTTATAACGTATAACGTTATACTGCATCACTATATGACGTATAACGATATATTGCATTACTAAATGACGTATAACGTTATATAGCTTCTCTTTATGACGTATAACGTTATGAACTATTACGTTATAACGTATAACGTTATATTGCATCACTATATGACGTATAACGTTATATTGCATCACTATATGACGTATAACGTCATATTGCATGACTATAGGACGTATAACGTTATATTGCATCACTATAAGACGTACAACGTTATATTGGATCACTATAGGACGTATTACGTTATGATCTTTAACGTCATAACGTGTAACGTTATATTGCATCACTATATGACGTATAACGTATTATACAATTACGTTGTGGAGGAATAACGTTATATTGCATCACTATACGACGTATAACGTTATAGTGCATCTCTGTATGACGTATAACGTTATATACTATTACGTTATAACGTATAACGTTGTATTGCATCACTATATGACGTATAACGTTATATTGCATCACTATATGACGTATAACGTTATAGTGCATCACTGTATGACGTATAACGATATACTATTACGTTATAATTTATAACGTTGTATTGCATCACTATAGGACGTATAACGTTATAGTGCATCACTGTATGACGTATAACGGTATATACTACTACGTTATAACGTATAACGTTATCATTCATCACTATTGGACGTATAACGTTATATTGCATCACTATATGACGTATAACGTTATATTGCATCACTATAGGACGTATTACGTTATATACTATCACGTTATAACGTATAACGTTATATTGCATCACTATATGACGTATAACGATATATTGCATTACTAAATGACGTATAACGTTATATAGCTTCTCTTTATGACGTGTAACGTTATGAACTATTACGTTATAACGTATAACGTTATATTGCATCACTATATGACGTATAACGTCATATTGCATGACTACAGGACGTATAACGTTATATAGCTTCTCTTTATGACGTGTAACGTTATGAACTATTACGTTATAACGTATAACGTTATATTGCATCACTATATGACGTATAACGTCATATTGCATCACTACAGGACGTATATCGTTATATTGCATCACTATAGGACGCGTTACGTTATATACTATTACGTTATAACGTATAACGTTATATTGCATCACTATATGACGTATAACGTCATATTGCATGACTATAGGACGTATAACGTTATATTGCATCACTACATGACGTATAACGTTATATTGCATCACTATAGGACGTCTTACGTTATATACTATTACGTTATAACGTATAACGTTATGCTGCATCACTATATGACGTATAACGATATATTGCATTACTAAATGACGCATAACGTTATATAGCTTCTCATTATGACGTCTAACGTTATGAACTATTACGTTATAACGTATAACGTTATATTGCATCACTATATGACGTATAACGTCATATTGCATGACTACAGGACGTATAACGTTATATTGCATCACTATAGGACGTGTTACGTTATATACTATTACGTTATAACGTATAACGTTATACTGCATCACTATATGACGTATAACGCTATATTGCATTACTAAATGACGTATAACGTTATATATCTTCTCTCTATGACGTATAACGTTATGAACTATTACGTTATAACGTATAACGTTATGAACTATTACGTTATAACGTATAACGTTATGAACTGTTACGTAATAACGTATAACGTTATATTGCATCACTATATGACGTATAACGATATATTGCATTACTAAATGACGTATAACGTTATATAGCTTCTCATTATGACGTGTAACGTTATGAACTATTACGTTATAACGTATAACGTTATATTGCATCACTATATGATGTATAACGTCATATTGCATGACTACAGGACGTATAACGTTATATTGCATCACTATAGGACGTATTACGTTATATACTATTACGTTATAACGTATAACGTTATGCTGCATCACTATAGCACCTATAACGTTATATCGCATTACTGAATGACGCATAACGTTATATAGCTTCTCTTTATGACGTGTAACGTTATGAACTATTACGTTATAACGTATAACGTTATATTGCATCACTATATGACGTATAACGTCATATTGCATGACTATAGGACGTATAACGTTATATTGCATCACTACATGACGTATAACGTTATATTGCATCACTATAGGACGTATTACGTTATATACTATTACGTTATAACGTATAACGTTATACTGCATCACTATATGACGTATAACGATATATTGCATTACTAAATGACGCATAACGTTATATAGCTTCTCTTTATGACGTGTAACGTTATGAACTATTACGTTATAACGTATAACGTTATATTGCATCACTATATGACGTATAACGTCATATTGCATGACTACAGGACGTATAACGTTATATTGCATCACTATAGGACGTGTTACGTTATATACTATTACGGTATAACGTATAACGTTATACTGCATCACTATATGACGTATAAAGATATATTGCATTACTAAATGACGCATAACGTTATATAGCTTCTCTTTATGACGTGTAACGTTATGAACTATTACGTTATAACGTATAACGTTATATTGCATCACTATATGACGTGTAACGTTATATAATATAACGTTATGAATTAATATCGTTATATTGCATCACTATATGAAGTATAACGCTATATTGCATTACTAAATGACGTATAACGTTATATAGCTACTCTTTATGACGTATAACATTATGAACTATTACGTTATAACGTATAACGTTATGAACTATTACGTTATAACGTATAACGTTATGAACTATTACGTTATAACGTATAACGTTATGAACTATTACGTTATAACGTATAACGTTATGAACTGTTACGTTATAACGTATAACGTTATATTGCATCACTATATGACGTATAACGTTATATTGCATCACTATATGACGTATAACGTCATATTGCATGACTATAGGACGTATAACGTTGTATTGCATCACTATATGACGTATAACGTCATATTGCATGACTACAGGACGTATAACGTTATATTGCATCACTATAGGATGTAATACGTTATGATATATTACGTTATTACGTATAACGTTTTATTGCATCACTATATGACGTATAACGTTATATACTATAACGTTATGAATTAATATTGTTATATTGCATCACTATATGACGTAGAACGCTGTATTGCATTACTAATTGACGTATAACGCTATATAGCTTCTCTTTATGACGTATAACGTTATGAACTATTACGTTATGACGTATAACGTTATATTGCATCACTATATGACGTATAACGTCATATTGCATGACTATAGGACGTATAACGTTGTATTGCATCACTATATGACGTATAACGTCATATTGCATGACTACAGGACGTATAACGTTATATTGCATCACTATAGGATGTAATACGTTATGATATATTACGTTATTACGTATAACGTTTTATTGCATCACTATATGACGTATAACGTTATATACTATAACGTTATGAATTAATATCGTTATATTGCATCACTATATGACGTAGAACGTTGTATTGCATTACTAATTGACGTATAACGTTATATAGCTTCTCTTTATGACGTATAACGTTATGAACTATTACGTTATAACTTATAACATTATATTGCATCACTATATGACGTATAACGTCATATTGCATGACTATAGGACGTATTACGATATATACTATTACGTTATAACGTATAACGTTATACTGCATCACTATATGACGTATAACGATATATTGCATTACTAAATGACGCTTAACGTTATATAGCTTCTCTTTATGACGTGTAACGTTATGAACTATTACGTTATAACGTATAACTTTATATTGCATCACTATATGACGTATAACGTCATATTGCATGACTACAGGACGTATAACGTTATATTGCATCACTATAGGATGCAATACGTTATGATATATTACGTTATTACGTATAACGTTATATTGAATTACTAAATGACGTATAACGTTATATTGCATTACTAAATGACGTATAACGTTATATAGCTTCCCTTTATGACGTATAACGTTATGAACTATTACGTTATAACGTATAACGTTATATTGCATCACTATAAGACGTGAAACGATATATTGCATCACTATATAACGTATAACGTTATGAAGGATTACGTTATAACGTGTAATGTTACATTGCATTACTATATGACGTAAAACGTTTTATACTATTACGTTATAACGTATAACGCTGTATTGCATCACTATAGGACGTATAACGTTATGAACTATTACGTCATAACGTGTAACATAATATTGCATCACTATGGGACGTATTACGTTATAATCTTTTACGTCATAACGTGTAACGTTATACTGCATCAGTATATGGCGTATAACGATATATACTATTACGTTATAACTTATAACATTATATTGCATCACTATATGACGTATACCGTTATAGTGCATCACTGTATGACGTATAACGTTATATACTATTACGTTATAACGTATAACGTTATCTTTCATCACTATAGGACGTATAACGTTATATTGCATCACTATAAGACGTGAAACGATATATTGCATCACTATATAACGTATAACGTTATGAAGGATTACGTTATAACGTGTAATGTTACATTGCATTACTATATGACGTAAAACGTTTTATACTATTGCGTTATAACGTATAACGTTGTATTGCATCACTATAGGACGTATAACATTCTGATCTATTACCTTATAACGTGTAACGATATATTGCATCACTATATGACGAATAACGTTATGATCTATTACGTTGCAGCGTATTTCGTTATATTGCATCATTATATGACGTGTAACGTTATATACTGTGACGTTATGAATTAATATCGTTATATTGCATCACTATATGACGTATAACGTTATATTGCATTACTAAATGACGTATAACGTTATACAGCTTCTCTTTATGACGTATAACGTTATGAACTATTACGTTATCACGTATAACGTTATATTGCATCACTATATGACGAATAACGATATGATCTATTACGTTGCAGCGTATTTCGTTATATTGCATCATTATATGACGTGTAACGTTATATACTATAACGTTATGAATAAATATCGTTATATTGCATCACTATATGAAGTATAACGCTATGTTGCATTACTAAATGACGTATAACGTTATATAGCTTCTCTTTATGACGTATAACGTTATGAACTATTACGTTATCACGTATAACGTTATATTGCATCACTATATGACGAATAACGATATGATCTATTACGTTGCAGCGTATTTCGTTATATTGCATCATTATATGACGTGTAACGTTATATACTATAACGTTATGAATAAATATCGTTATATTGCATCACTATATGAAGTATAACGTTATATTGCATCACTATATGACGTATAACGTTATATTGCATTACTAAATGACGTATAACGTTATATAGCTTCTCTTTATGACGTATAACGTTATGAACTACGACGTTATAACGTATAACGTTATATTGCATCACTATATGACGTATAACGTCATATTGCATGACTATACGACGTATAACGTTATATTGCATCGCTGTAAGACGTATAACGTTATATTGGATCACTATAGGACGTATTACGTTATATACAATTACGTTGTGGAGGAATAACGTTATAGTGCATCACTGTATGACGTATAACGTTATATACTATTACGTTATAACGTATAACGTTATCTTGCATCACTATATGTCGTATAACGTTATATTGCATCACTACTGATCGTATAACGTTATATACTGTTACGTTATAACGTATAACGTTGTATTGCATCACTATAGGACGTATAACGTTATATTGGCTCACTATAGGACGTATTACGTTATATACAATTACGTTGTGGAGGAATAACGCTATATTGCATTACTAAATGACGTATAACGTTATATAGCTTCTCTTTATGACGTATAACGTTATGAACTATTACGTTATAACGTATAACGTTATGAACTATTACGTTATAACGTATAACGTTATGAACTGTTACGTTATAACGTGTAACGTTATATTGCATCACTATATGACGTATAACGTCATATTGCATGACTATTTGACGTATAACGTTATATTGCATCACTACATGACGTGTAACGTTATATTGCATGACTATAGGACGCATTACGATATATACTATTACGTTATAACGTATAACGTTATACTGCATCACTATATGACGTATAACGATATATTGCATTACTAAATGACGCTTAACGTTATATAGCATCTCTTTATGACGTGTAACGTTATGAACTATTACGTTATAACGTATAACGTTATATTGCATCTCTATATGACGTATTGCGTCATATTGCATGGCTACAGGACGTATAACGTTATATTGCATCACTATAGGATGTAATACGTTATGATATATTACGTTATTACGTATAACGTTATATTGAATTACTAAATGACGTATAACGTTATATTGCATTACTAAATGACGTATAACGTTATATAGCTTCCCTTTATGACGTATAACGTTATGAACTATTACGTTATAACGTATAACGTTATATTGCATCACTATATGACGAATAACGTTATGATCTATTTCGTTATAACGTATACCGTTATATTGCATCACTATATGACGTACAACGTTATATACTATTACGTTAGAACGTATAACGTTATATTGCATCACTATATGACGTATAACGTTACACTGCATCACTATAGGACGTATAACGTTATATTGCATTACTAAATGATGTATAACGTTATATAGCTTCTCTTTATGACGTATAACGTTATATACTATTACGTTATAACTTATAAAGCTACCTTGCAACACCATAGAACATATAACGTTATATTGCATCACTATAGGACGTATAACGTTATGAAATATTGCGTCATAACGTGTAACGTTATATTGCATCACTATATGACGTGTAACGTTATATTGCATTACTGAATGACGTAAAACGTTATATTGAATCACTATATTACGAATAACGTTATATTGCATCACTATAGCACGTATAACGTTATATACTATTACCTTATGACGTATAACGTCATATTGCATGACTACAGGATGTATAACGTTATATTGCATCACTATAGGATGTAATACGTTATGATATATTACGTTATTACGTATAACGTTTTATTGCATCACTATATGACGTGTAATGTTATATACTATAACGTTATGAATTAATATCGTTATATTGCATCACTATATGAAGTATAACGCTATATTGCATTACTAAATGACGTATAACGTTATATATCTTCTCTCTATGACGTATAACGTTATGAACTATTACGTTATAACGTATAACGTTATGAACTATTACGTTATAACGTATAACGTTATGAACTGTTACGTTATAACGTATAACGTTATATTGCATCACTATATGACGTATAACGATATATTGCATTACTAAATGACGTATAACGTTATATAGCTTCTCATTATGACGTGTAACGTTATGAACTATTACGTTATAACGTATAACGTTATATTGCATCACTATATGATGTATAACGTCATATTGCATGACTACAGGACGTATAACGTTATATTGCATCACTATAGGACGTATTACGTTATATACTATTACGTTATAACGTATAACGTTATGCTGCATCACTATAGCACCTATAACGTTATATCGCATTACTGAATGACGCATAACGTTATATAGCTTCTCTTTATGATGTGTAACGTTATGAACTATTACGTTATAACGTATAACGTTATATTGCATCACTATATGACGTATAACGTCATATTGCATGACTATAGGACGTATAACGTTATATTGCATCACTACATGACGTATAACGTTATATTGCATCACTATAGGACGTATTACGTTATATACTATTACGTTATAACGTATAACGTTATACTGCATCACTATATGACGTATAACGATATATTGCATTACTAAATGACGCATAACGTTATATAGCTTCTCTTTATGACGTGTAACGTTATGAACTATTACGTTATAACGTATAACGTTATATTGCATCACTATATGACGTATAACGTCATATTGCATGACTACAGGACGTATAACGTTATATTGCATCACTATAGGACGTGTTAAGTTATATACTATTACGGTATAACGTATAACGTTATACTGCATCACTATATGACGTATAACGATATATTGCATTACTAAATGACGCATAACGTTATATAGCTTCTCTTTATGACGTGTAACGTTATGAACTATTACGTTATAACGTATAACGTTATATTGCATCACTATATGACGTATAACGTCATATTGCAAGACTACAGGATGTATAACGTTATATTGCATCACTATAGGATGTAATACGTTATGATATATTACGTTATTACGTATAACGTTTTAGTGCATCACTATATGACGTGTAACGTTATATAATATAACGTTATGAATTAATATCGTTATATTGCATCACTATATGAAGTATAACGCTATATTGCATTACTAAATGACGTATAACGTTATATAGCTACTCTTTATGACGTATAACATTATGAACTATTACGTTATAACGTATAACGTTATGAACTATTACGTTATAACGTATAACGTTATGAACTATTACGTTATAACGTATAACGTTATGAACTATTACGTTATAACGTATAACGTTATGAACTGTTACGTTATAACGTATAACGTTATATTGCATCACTATATGACGTATAACGTTATATTGCATCACTATATGACGTATAACGTCATATTGCATGACTATAGGACGTATAACGTTGAATTGCATCATTATATGACGTATAACGTCATATTGCATGACTACAGGACGTATAACGTTATATTGCATCACTATAGGATGTAATACGTTATGATATATTACGTTATTACGTATAACGTTTTATTGCATCACTATATGACGTATAACGTTATATACTATAACGTTATGAATTAATATCGTTATATTGCATCACTATATGACGTAGAACGCTGTATTGCATTACTAATTGACGTATAACGCTATATAGCTTCTCTTTATGACGTATAACGTTATGAACTATTACGTTATGACGTATAACGTTAAATTGCATCACTATATGACGTATAACGTCATATTGCATGACTATAGGACGTATAACGTTGTATTGCATCACTATAGGATGTAATACGTTATGATATATTACGTTATTACGTATAACGTTTTATTGCATCACTATATGACGTATAACGTTATATACTATAACGTTATGAATTAATATCGTTATATTGCATCACTATATGACGTAGAACGTTGTATTGCATTACTAATTGACGTATAACGTTATATAGCTTCTCTTTATGACGTATAACGTTATGAACTATTACGTTATAACTTATAACATTATATTGCATCACTATATGACGTATAACGTCATATTGCATGACTATAGGACGTATTACGATATATACTATTACGTTATAACGTATAACGTTATACTGCATCACTATATGACGTATAACGATATATTGCATTACTAAATGACGCTTAACGTTATATAGCTTCTCTTTATGACGTGTAACGTTATGAACTATTACGTTATAACGTATAACTTTATATTGCATCACTATATGACGTATAACGTCATATTGCATGACTACAGGACGTATAACGTTATATTGCATCACTATAGGATGCAATACGTTATGATATATTACGTTATTACGTATAACGTTATATTGAATTACTAAATGTCGTATAACGTTATATTGCATTACTAAATGACGTATAACGTTATATAGCTTCCCTTTATGACGTATAACGTTATGAACTATTACGTTATAACGTATAACGTTATATTGCATCACTATAAGACGTGAAACGATATATTGCATCACTATATAACGTATAACGTTATGAAGGATTACGTTATAACGTGTAATGTTACATTGCATTACTATATGACGTAAAACGTTTTATACTATTACGTTATAACGTATAACGCTGTATTGCATCACTATAGGACGTATAACGTTATGAACTATTACGTCATAACGTGTAACATAATATTGCATCACTATGGGACGTATTACGTTATAATCTTTTACGTCATAACGTGTAACGATATACTGCATCAGTATATGGCGTATAACGATATATACTATTACGTTATAACTTATAACATTATATTGCATCACTATATGACGTTTACCGTTATAGTGCATCACTGTATGACGTATAACGTTATATACTATTACGTTATAACGTATAACGTTATCTTTCATCACTATAGGACGTATAACGTTATATTGCATCACTATAAGACGTGAAACGATATATTGCATCACTATATAACGTATAACGTTATGAAGGATTACGTTATAACGTGTAATGTTACATTGCATTACTATATGACGTAAAACGTTTTATACTATAGCGTTATAACGTATAACGTTGTATTGCATCACTATAGGACGTATAACATTCTGATCTATTACCTTATAACGTGTAACGATATATTGCATCACTATATGACGAATAACGTTATGATCTATTACGTTGCAGCGTATTTCGTTATATTGCATCATTATATGACGTGTAACGTTATATACTGTGACGTTATGAATTAATATCGTTATATTGCATCACTATATGACGTATAACGTTATATTGCATTACTAAATGACGTATAACGTTATACAGCTTCTCTTTATGACGTATAACGTTATGAACTATTACGTTATCACGTATAACGTTATATTGCATCACTATATGACGAATAACGATATGATCTAATACGTTGCAGCGTATTTCGTTATATTGCATCATTATATGACGTGTAACGTTATATACTATAACGTTATGAATAAATATCGTTATATTGCATCACTATATGAAGTATAACGCTATGTTGCATTACTAAATGACATATAACGTTATATAGCTTCTCTTTATGACGTATAACGTCATGAACTATTACGTTATAACGTATAACGTTATGAACTATTACGTTATAACGTATAACGTTATGAACTGTTACGTTATAACGTATAACGTTATATTGCATCACTATATGACGTATAACGTCATATTGCATGACTATAGGACGTATAACGTTATATTGCATCACTACATGACGTGTAACGTTATATTGCATCACTATAGGGCGTATTACGTTGTATACTATTACGTTATAACGTATAACGTTATACTGCATCACTATATGACGTATAACGATATATTGCATTACTAAATGACGTATAACGTTATATTGCATCACTATATGATGTATAACGTTATATTCCATTACTAAATGACGTATAACGTTATATAGCTTCTCTTTATGACGTATAACGTTATGAACTACTACGTTATAACGTATAACGTTATATTGCATCACTATATGACGTATAACGTCATATTGCATGACTATACGACGTATAACGTTATATTGCATCGCTGTAAGACGTATAACGTTATATTGGATCACTATAGGACGTATTACGTTATATACAATTACGTTGTGGAGGAATAACGTTATAGTGCATCACTGTATGACGTATAACGTTATATACTATTACGTTATAACGTATAACGTTATCTTGCATCACTATATGTCGTATAACGTTATATTGCATCACTACTGATCGTATAACGTTATATACTGTTACGTTATAACGTATAACGTTGTATTGCATCACTATAGGACGTATAACGTTATATTGGATCACTATAGGACGTATTACGTTATATACAATTACGTTGTGGAGGAATAACGCTATATTGCATTACTAAATGACGTATAACGTTATATAGCTTCTCTTTATGACGTATAACGTTATGAACTATTACGTTATAACGTATAACGTTATGAACTATTACGTTATAACGTATAACGTTATGAACTGTTACGTTATAACGTATAACGTTATATTGCATCACTATATGACGTATAACGTCATATTGCATGACTATAGGACGTATAACGTTATATTGCATCACTACATGACGTGTAACGTTATATTGCATCACTATAGGACGTATTACGTTGTATACTATTACGTTATAACGTATAACGTTATACTGCATCACTATATGACGTATAACGTCATATTGCATGACTATTTGACGTATAACGTTATATTGCATCACTACATGACGTGTAACGTTATATTGCATGACTATAGGACGCATTACGATATATACTATTACGTTATAACGTATAACGTTATACTGCATCACTATATGACGTATAACGATATATTGCATTACTAAATGACGCTTAACGTTATATAGCATCTCTTTATGACGTGTAACGTTATGAACTATTACGTTATAACGTATAACGTTATACTGCATCTCTATATGACGTATAGCGTCATATTGCATGGCTACAGGACGTATAACGTTATATTGCATCACTATAGGATGTAATACGTTATGATATATTACGTTATTACGTATAACGTTATATTGAATTACTAAATGACGTATAACGTTATATTGCATTACTAAATGACGTATAACGTCATATTGCATGACTATTTGACGTATAACGTTATATTGCATCACTACATGACGTGTAACGTTATATTGCATGACTATAGGACGCATTACGATATATACTATTACGTTATAACGTATAACGTTATACTGCATCACTATATGACGTATAACGATATATTGCATTACTAAATGACGCTTAACGTTATATAGCATCTCTTTATGACGTGTAACGTTATGAACTATTACGTTAGAACGTATAACGTTATATTGCATCACTATATGACGTATAACGTTACACTGCATCACTATAGGACGTATAACGATATATTGCATTACTAAATGATGTATAACGTTATATCGCTTCTCTTTATGACGTATAACGTTATGAACTACTACGTTATAACGTATAACGTTATATTGCATCACTATATGACGTATAACGTCATATTGCATGACTATAGGACGTATAACGTTATATTGCATCGCTATAAGACGTATAACGTTATATTGCATCACTATAAGACGTATAACGTCATATTGCATGACTATAGGACGTATAACGTTATATTGCATCGCTATAAGACGTATAACGTTATATTGGATCACTATAGGACGTATTACGTTATGATCTTTAACGTCATAACGTGTAACGTTATATTACATCACTATATGACGTATAACATTATATTGCATCACTATATGACGTATAACGTTATATTGCATTACTAAATGACGTATAACGTTATATCGCTTCTCTTTATGACGTATAACGTTATGAACTACTACGTTATAACGTATAACGTTATATTGCATCACTATATGACGTATAACGTCATATTGCATGACTATAGGACGTATAACGTTATATTGCATCGCTATAAGACGTATAACGTTATATTGCATCACTATATGACGTATAACGTTATATACAATTACGTTGTGGAGGAATAACGTTATAGTGCAACACTGTATGACGTATAACGTTATATACAATTACGTTATGGAGGAATAACGTTATATTGCGTCACTATATGACGTATAACGTTATATACAATTACGTTGCTTAGGAATAACGTTATAGTGCATCACTGTATGACGTATAACGTTATATACTATTACGTTATAACGTATAACGTTATCTTGCATCACTATATGTCGTATAACGTTATATTGCATCACTACTGATCGTATAACGTTATATACTGTTACGTTATAACGTATAACGTTGTATTCCATCACTATAGGACGTATAACGTTATATTGCATCACTATATGTCGTATAACGTTATATACAATTACGTTGTGGAGGAATAACGTTATATTGCATCACTATATGACGTGTAACGTTATAGTGCATCACTGTATGACGTATAACGGTATATACTATTACGTTATAACGTATAACGTTATCTTTCACCACTATAGGACGTATAACGATATATTGCATCACTATATGACGCATAACGTTATATTGCATCACTATAGGACGTATTACGTTATATACTATCACGTTATAACGTATAACGTTATATTGCATCACTATATGACGGATAACGATATATTGCATTACTAAATGACGTATAACGTTATATAGCTTCTCTTTATGACGTGTAACGTTATGAACTATTACGTTATAACGTATAACGTTATATTGCATCACTATATGAAGTATAACGCTATATTGCATTACTAAATGACGTATAACGATATATTGCATTACTAAATGACGTATAACGTTATATAGCTTCTCTTTATGACGTGTAACGTTATGAACTATTACGTTATAACGTATAACGTTATATTGCATCACTATATGACGTATAACGTCATATTGCATGACTATAGGACGTATAACGTTATATTGCATCACTATATGACGTATAACGTCATATTGCATGACTACAGGACGTATAACGTTATATTGCATCACTATAGGATGTAACACGTTATGATATATTACGTTATTACGTATAACGTTTTATTGCATCACTATATGACGTATAACGTTATATACTATAACGTTATGAATTAATATCGTTATAGTGCATCACTGTATGACGTATAATGTTATACTGCATCACTATATGACGTAGAACGTTGTATTGCATTACTAATTGACGTATAACGTTGTATAGCTTCTCTTTATGACGTATAACGTTATGAACTATTGCGTTATAACTTATAACATTATATTGCATCACTATATGACGTATAACGTCATATTGCATGACTATAGGACGTATTACGATATATACTATTACGTTATAACGCATAACGTTATACTGCATCACTATATGACGTATAACGATATATTGCATTACTAAATGACGCTTAACGTTATATAGCTTCTCTTTATGACGTGTAACGTTATGAACTATTACGTTATAACGTATAACGTTATATTGCATCACTACATGACGTATAACGTCATATTGCATGACTACAGGACGTATAACGTTATATTGCATCACTATAGGATGTAATACGTTATGATATATTAAGTTATTACGTATAACGTTATATTGAATTACTAAATGACGTATAATGTTATATTGCATTACTAAATGACGTATAACGTTATATAGCTTCCCTTTATGTCGCATAACGTTATGAACTATTACGTTATAACGTATAACGTTATATTGCATCACTATATGACGAATAACGTTATGATCTATTTCGTTATAACGTATACCGTTATATTGCATCACTATATGACGTACAACGTTATATACTATTGCGCTATAACGTATAAAGTTGTATTGCATCACTATAGGACGTATAACGTTCTGATCTATTACCTTATAACGTGTAACGATATATTGCATCACTATATGACGAATAACGTTATGATCTATTACGTTGTAACGTATTACGTCATATTGCACCATTATATGACTTGTAACGTTATATACTATGACGTTATGAATTAATATCGTTATATTGCATCACTATATGACGTATAACGTTATATTGCATTACTAAATGACGTATAACGTTATATAGCTTCTCTTTATGACGTATAACGTTATGAACTATTACGTTATAACGTATAACGTTATGAACTATTACGTTATAACGTATAACGTTATGAACTGTTACGTTATAACGTATAACGTTATATTGCATCACTATATGACGTATAACGTCATATTGCATGACCATAGGACGTATAACGTTATATTGCATCACTACATGACGTGTAACGTTATATTGCATCACTATAGGACGTATTACGTTGTATACTATTACGTTATAACGTATAACGTTATACTGCATCACTATATGACGTATAACGTCATATTGCATGACTATAGGACGTATAACGTTATATTGCATCGCTATAAGACGTATAACGTTATATTGGATCACTATAGGACGTACTACGTTATATACAATTACGTTGTGGAGGAATAACGCTATATTGCATTACTAAATGACGTATAACGTTATATAGCTTCTCTTTATGACGTATAACGTTATGAACTATTACGTTATAACGTATAACGTTATGAACTATTACGTTATAGCGTATAACGTTATGAACTGTTACGTTATAACGTATAACGTTATATTGCATCACTATATGACGTATAACGCTATATTGTATCACTATATGACGTATAACGTCATATTGCATGACTATACGACGTATAACGTTATATTGCATCGCTGTAAGACGTATAACGTTATATTGGATCACTATAGGACGTATTACGTTATATACAATTACGTTGTGGAGGAATAACGTTATAGTGCATCACTGTATGACGTATAACGTTATATACTATTACGTTATAACGTATAACGTTATCTTTCATCACTATAGGACGTATAACGTTATATTGCATCACTATATGACGTATAACGTTATATTGCCTCACTATAGGACGTATTACGTTATATACTATCACGTTATAACGTATAACGTAATACTGCATCACTATATGACGTATAACGATATATTGCATTACTAAATGACGTATAACGTTATATAGCTTCTCTTTATGACGTATAACGTTATGAACTATTACGTTATGACGTATAACGTTATATTGCATCACTATAGGATGTAATACGTTATGATATATTACGTTATAACGTATAACGTTATATTGCATCACTATATGACGTATAACGTCATATTGCATGACTATAGGACGTATAACGTTATATTGCATCACTACATGACGTGTAACGTTATATTGCATGACTATAGGACGCATTACGATATATACTATTACGTTATAACGTATAACGTTATACTGCATCACTATATGACGTATAACGATATATTGCATTACTAAATGACGCTTAACGTTATATAGCATCTCTTTATGACGTGTAACGTTATGAACTATTACGTTATAACGTATAACGTTATATTGCATCTCTATATGACGTATAGCGTCATATTGCATGGCTACAGGACGAATAACGTTATATTGCATCACTATAGGATGTAATACGTTATGATATATAACGTTATTACGTATAACGTTATATTGAATTACTAAATGACGTATAACGTTATATTGCATTACTAAATGACGTATAACTTTATATAGCTTCCCTTTATGACGTATAACGTTATGAACTATTACGTTATAACGTATAACGTTATATTGCATCACTATATGACGAATAACGTTATGATCTATTTCGTTATAACGTATACCGTTATATTGCATCACTATATGACGTACAACGTTATATACTATTACGTTAGAACGTATAACATTATATTGCATCACTATATGACGTATAACGTTACACTGCATCACTATAGGACGTATAACGTTATATTGCATTACTAAATGATGTATAACGTTATATAGCTTCTCTTTATGACGTATAACGTTATATACTATTACGTTATAACTTATAAAGCTACCTTGCAACACCATAGAACATATAACGTTATATTGCACCACTATAGGACGTATAACGTTATGAATATTGCGTCATAACGTGTAACGTTATATTGCATCACTATATGACGTGTAACGTTATATTGCATTACTAAGTGACGTAAAACGTTATATTGAATCACTATATTACGAATAACGTTATATTGCATCACTATAGCACGTATAACGTTATATACTATTACCTTATAACGTATAACGTTGTATTGCATCACTATAGGACGTATAACGTTATATTGCATCACTATAGGACGTACAACGTTATATACTATTGCGTTATAACGTATAACGTTGTATTGCATCACTATAGGACGTATAACGTTCTGATCTATTACCTTATAACGTGTAACGATATATTGCATCACTATATGACGAATAACGTTATGATCTATTACGTTGTAACGTATTACGTTATATTGCACAATTATATGACTTGTAACGTTATATACTATGACGTTATGAATTAATATCGTTATATTGCATCACTATATGACGTATAACGTTATATTGCATTACTAAATGACGTATAACGTTATATAGCTTCTCTTTATGACGTATAACGTTATGAACTATTACGTTATCACGTATAACGTTATATTGCATCACTATATGACGAATAACGTTATGATCTATTACGTTGCAACGTATTTCGTTATATTGCATCATTTTATGACGTGTAACGTTATATACTATAATGTTATGAATTAATATCGTTATATTGCATCACTATATGAAGTATAACGCTATATTGCATTACTAAATGACGTATAACTTTATATAGCTTCTCTTTATGACGTATAACGTTATGAACTATTACGTTATAACGTATAACGTTATGAACTATTACGTTATAACGTATAACGTTATGAACTGTTACGTTATAACGTATAACGTTATATTGCATCACTATATGACGTATAACGTCATATTGCATGACTATAGGACGTATAACGTTATATTGCATCACTATATGACGTATAACGTTATATTGCATCACTATAGGACGTATTACGTTATATACTATTACGTTAGAACGTATAACGTTATATTACATCACTATATGACGTATAACATTATATTGCATCACTATATGACGTATAACGTTATATTGCATTACTAAATGACGTATAACGTTATATCGCTTCTCTTTATGACGTATAACGTTATGAACTACTACGTTATAACGTATAACGTTATATTGCATCACTATATGACGTATAACGTCATATTGCATGACTATAGGACGTATAACGTTATATTGCATCGCTATAAGACGTATAACGTTATATTGGATCACTATAGGACGTATTACGTTATGATCTTTAACGTCATAACGTGTAACGTTATATTACATCACTATATGACGTATAACATTATATTGCATCACTATATGACGTATAACGTTATATTGCATTACTAAATGACGTATAACGTTATATCGCTTCTCTTTATGACGTATAACGTTATGAACTACTACGTTATAACGTATAACGTTATATTGCGTCACTATATGACGTATAACGTTATATACAATTACGTTGCGGAGGAATAACGTTATAGTGCATCACTGTATGACGTATAACGTTATATACTATTACGTTATAACGTATAACGTTATCTTGCATCACTATATGTCGTATAACGTTATATTGCATCACTACTGATCGTATAACGATATATACTGTTACGTTATAACGTATAACGTTGTATTCCATCACTATAGGACGTATAACGTTATATTGCATCACTATATGTCGTATAACGTTATATACAATTACGTTGTGGAGGAATAACGTTATATTGCATCACTGTATGACGTATAACGTTATAGTGCATCACTGTATGACGTATAACGGTATATACTATTACGTTAAAACGTATAACGTTATCTTTCATCACTATAGGACGTATAACGATATATTGCATCACTATATGACGTATAACGTTATATTGCATCACTATAGGACGTATTACGTTATATACTATCACGTTATAACGTATAACGTTATATTGCATCACTATATGACGGATAACGATATATTGCATTACTAAATGACGTATAACGTTATATAGCTTCTCTTTATGACGTGTAACGTTATGAACTATTACGTTATAACGTATAACGTTATATTGCATCACTATATGACGTATAACGTCATATTGCATGACTACAGGACGTATAACGTTATATTGCATCACTATAGGATGTAATACGTTATGATATATTACGTTATTACGTATAACGTTATATTGCATCAGTACTGATCGTATAACGTTATATACTATTACGTTATAACGTATAACGTTGTATTGCATCACTATAGGACGTATAACGTTATATTGCATCACTATGTGACGTATAACGTTATATACAATTACGTTGTGGAGGAATAACGTTATATTGCGTCACTACATGACGTATAACGCTATATTGCATCACTATAGGACGTATTACGTTATATATTATTACGTTATAACGTATAACGTTATAGGGCATCACTATAGCACGTATAACGTTATATTGCATCACTATATGACGTATAACGTTATATTGCATTACTAATTGACGTATAACGTTATATAGCTTCTCTTTATGACGTATAACGTTATGAACTATTACGTTATAACTTATAACATTATATTGCATCACTATATGACGTATAACGTTATATTGCATCACTATAGGACGTATTACGTTATATTGCATCACTATAGGACGTATTACGTTATATACTATTACGTTATAACGTATAACGTTATACGGCATCACTATAGCACGTATAACGTTATATCGCATTACTGAATGACGTATAACGTTATATAGCTTCTCTTTATGACGTATAACGTTATGAACTATTACGTTATAACTTATAACATTATATTGCATCACTGTATGACGTATAACGTCATATTGCATGACTATAGGACGTATAACGTTATATTGCTTCACTACATGACGTATAACGCTATATTGCATCACTATAGGACGTATTACGTTATATACTATTACGTTATAACGTATAACGTTATACGGCATCACTATAGCACGTATAACGTTATATCGCATTACTGAATGACGTATAACGTTATATAGCTTCTCTTTATGACGTATAACGTTGTGAACTATTACGTTATAACGCATAACGTTATATTGCGTCACTATATGACGTAAAACGTCATATTGCATGACTATAGGACGTATAACGTTATATTGCATCACTACATGACGTATAACGTTATATTGCATCACTATAGGACGTATTACGTTATATACTATCTCGTTATAATGTATAACGTTATATTGCATCACTATATGACGTATAACGATATATTGCATTACTAAATGACGTATAACGTTATATAGCTTCTCTTTATGGCGTGTAACGTTATGAACTATTACGTTATAACGTATAACGTTATATTGCATCACTATATGACGTATAACGTCATATTGCATGACTATACTACGTATAACGTTATATTGCTTCACTACATGACGTATAACGCTATATTGCATCACTATAGGACGTATTACGTTATATACTATTACGTTATAACGTATAACGTTATACTGCATCACTATATGACGTATAACGATATATTGCATTACTAAATGACGTATAACGTTATATAGATTCTCTTTATGACGTGTAACGTTATGAACTATTACGTTGTAACGTATAACGTTATATTGCATCACTATATGACGTATAACGTCATATTGCATGACTACATGTCGTATAACGTTATACTGCATCACTATAGGACGTATAACGTTATATTGCATTACTAAATGATGTATAACGTTATATACTATAACGTTATGAATTAATATCTTTATATTGCGTCACTATATGACGTATAACGTTATATTGAATTACTTAATGACGTATAACGTTATATTGCATTACTAAATGACGTATAACGTTATATAGCTTCCCTTTATGACGTATAACGTTATGAAGTATTACGTTATAACGTATAACGTTATGAACTGTTACGTTATAACGTATAACGATATATTGCATCACTATATGACGTATAACGTCATATTGCATGACTATAGGACGTATAACGTTATATTGCATCACTACATGACGTATAACGTTATATTGCATCACTATAGGACGTATTACGTTATATACTATCTCGTTATAATGTATAACGTTATATTGCATCACTATATGACGTATAACGATATATTGCATTACTAAATGACGTATAACGTTATATAGCTTCTCTTTATGACGTGTAACGTTATGAACTATTACGTTATAACGTATAACGTTATATTGCATCACTATATGATGTATAACGTCAAATTGCATGACTATAGGACGTATTACGATATATACTATTACGTTATAACGTATAACGTTATACTGCATCACTATATGACGTATAACGATATATTGCATTACTAAATGACGTATAACGTTATATAGCTTCCCTTTATGTCGCATAACGTTATGAACTATTACGTTATAACGTATAACGTTATATTGCATCACTATATGACGAATAACGTTATGATCTATTTCGTTATAACGTATACCGTTATATTGCATCACTATATGACGTACAACGTTATATACTATTGCGATATAACGTATAACGTTGTATTGCATCACTATAGGACGTATAACGTTCTGATCTATTACCTTATAACGTGTAACGATATATTGCATCACTATATGGCGAATAACGTTATGATCTATTACGTTGTAACGTATTACGTTATATTGCACCATTATATGACTTGTAACGTTATATACTATGACGTTATGAATTAATATCGTTATATTGCATCACTATATGACGTATAACGTTATATTGCATTACTAAATGACGTATAACGTTTTATAGCTTCTCTTTATGACGTATAACGTTATATACTATTCCGTTATAACTTATAAAGCTACCTTGCAACACCATAGAACATATAACGTTATATTGCATCACTATAGGACGTATAACGTTATGAAATATTGCGTCATAACGTGTAACGTTATATTGCATCACTATATGACGTGTAACGTTATATTGCATTACTAAATGACGTAAAACGTTATATTGAATCACTATATTACGTATAACGTTATATTGCATCACTATAGCACGTATAACGTTATATACTATTACGTTATAACGTATAACGTTATATTGCATCACTATAGGACGTGTAACGATATATTGCATCACTATATGACGAACAACGTTATGATCTATTACGTTGTAACGTATTACGTTATATTGCACCATTATATGACTTGTAACGTTATATACTATGACGTTATGAATTAATATCGTTATATTGCATCACTATATGACGTATAACGTTATATTGCATTACTAAATGACGTATAACGTTATGAACTATTACGTTATCACGTATAACGTTATATTGCATCACTATATGACGAATAACGTTATGATCTATTACGTTGCAACGTATTTCGTTATATTGCATCAATATATGACGTGTAGCGTTATATACTATAACGTTATGAATTAATATCGTTATATTGCATCACTATATGAAGTATAACGCTATATTGCATTACTAAATGACGTATAACGTTATATAGCTTCTCTTTATGACGTATAACGTTATGAACTATTACGTTATATCTTATAACGTTATGAACTATTACGTTATAACGTATAACGTTGTGAACTGTTACGTTATAACGTATAACGTTATATTGCATCACTATATGACGTATAACGTCATATTGCATGACTATAGGACGTATAACGTTATATTGCATCACTACATGACGTATAACGTTATATTGCATCACTATAGGACGTATTACGTTATATACTATTACGTTATAACGTATATCGTTATACTGCATCACTATATGACGTATAACGATATATTGCATTACTAAATGACGTATAACGTTATATAGTTTCTCTTTATGACGTGTAACGTTATGAACTATTACGTTATAACGTATAACGTTATATTGCATCACTATATGACGTATAACGTCATATTGCATGACTACAGGTCGTATAACGTTATATTGCATCACTATAGGATGTAATACGTTATGATATATTACGTTATTACTTATAACGTTTTATTGCATAACTATATGACGTATAACGTTATATACTATAACGTTATGAATTAATATCTTTATATTGCGTCACTATATGAAGTATAACGCTATATTGCATTACTAAATGACGTATAACGTTATATTGCATTACTAAATGACGTATAACGTTATATAGCTTCCCTTTATGACGTATAACGTTATGAACTATTACGTTATAACGTATAACGTTATGAACTGTTACGCTATAACGTATAACGTTATATTGCACCACTATATGACGTAAAACGTCATATTGCATGACTATAGGACGTATAACGTTATATTGCATCACTACATGACGTATAACGTTATATTGCATCACTATAGGACGTATTACGTTATATACTATCTCGTTATAACGTATACCGTTATATTGCATCACTATATGACGTATAACGTCATATTGCATGACTATAGGACGTATAACGTTATATTGCATCACTATATGACGTATAACGTCATATTGCATGACTACAGGACGTATAACGTTATATTGCATCACTATAGGATGTAACACGTTATGATATATTACGTTATTACGTATAACGTTTTATTGCATCACTATATGACGTATAACGTTATATACTATAACGTTATGAATTAATATCGTTATATTGCATCACTGTATGACGTATAATGTTATACTGCATAACTATATGACGTAGAACGTTGTATTGCATTACTAATTGACGTATAACGTTGTATAGCTTCTCTTTATGACGTATAACGTTATGAACTATTACGTTATAACTTATAACATTATATTGCATCACTATATGACGTATAACGTCATATTGCATGACTATAGGACGTACTACGATATATACTATTACGTTATAACGCATAACGTTATACCTCATCACTATATGACGTATAACGATATATTGCATTACTAAATGACGCTTAACGTTATATAGCTTCTCTTTATGACGTGTAACGTTATGAACTATTACGTTATAACGTATAACGTTATATTGCATCACTACCTGACGTATAACGTCATATTGCATGACTACAGGACGTATAACGTTATATTGCATCACTATAGGATGTAATACGTTATGATATATTAAGTTATTACGTATAACGTTATATTGAATTACTATATGACGTATAATGTTATATTGCATTACTAAATGACGTATAACGTTATATAGCTTCCCTTTATGTCGCATAACGTTATGAACTATTACGTTATAACGTATAACGTTATATTGCATCACTATATGACGAATAACGTTATGATCTATTTCGTTATAACGTATACCGTTATATTGCATCACTATATGACGTACAACGTTATATACTATTGCGCTATAACGTATAAAGTTGTATTGCATCACTATAGGACCTATAACGTTCTGATCTATTACCTTATAACGTGTAACGATATATTGCATCACTATATGACGAATAACGTTATGATCTATTACGTTGTAACGTATTACGTTATATTGCACCATTATATGACTTGTAACGTTATATACTATGACGTTATGAATTAATATCGTTATATTGCATCACTATATGACGTATAACGTTATATTGCATTACTAAATGACGTATAACGTTATATAGCTTCTCTTTATGACGTATAACGTTATGAACTATTACGTTATAACGTATAACGTTATGAACTATTACGTTATAACGTATAACGTTATGAACTGTTACGTTATAACGTATAACGTTATATTGCATCACTATATGACGTATAACGTCATATTGCATGACTATAGGACGTATAACGTTATACTGCATCACTACATGACGTGTAACGTTATATTGCATCACTATAGGACGTATTACGTTGTATACTATTACGTTATAACGTATAACGTTATCTTGCATCACTATATGTCGTATAACGTTATATTGCATCACTATATGACGTATAACGCTATATACAATTACTTTGTGGAGGAATAACGTTATATTGCATCACTATATGACGTATAACGTTATAGTGCATCACTGTATGACGTATAACGGTATATACTATTACGTTATAACGTATAACGTTATCTTTCATCACTATAGGACGTATAACGTTATATTGCATCACTATAGGACGTATTACGTTATATACTATCACGTTATAACGTATAACGTTATATTGCATCACTATATGACGGATAACGATATATTGCATTACTAAATGACGTATAACGTTATATAGCTTCTCTCTATGACGTGTAACGTTATGAACTATTACGTTATAACGTATAACGTTATATTGCATCACTATATGACGTATAACGTCATATTGCATGACTACAGGACGTATAACGTTATATTGCATCACTATACTATGTAATACGTTATGATATATTACGTTATTACGTATAACGTTATATTGCATCAGTACTGATCGTATAACGTTATATACTATTACGTTATAACGTATAACGTTATACGGCATCACTATAGCACGTATAACGTTATATCGCATTACTGAATGACGTATAACGTTATATAGCTTCTCTTTATGACGTATAACGTTATGAACTATTACGTTATAACTTATAGCATTATATTGCATCACTGTATGACGTATAACGTCATATTACATGACTATAGGACGTATAACGTTATATTGCATCGCTATAAGACGTATAACGTTATATTGGATCACTATAGGACGTATTACGTTATGATCTTTAACGTCATATCGTGTAACGTTATATTGCATCACTACTGATCGTATAACGTTATATACTATTACGGCATAACGTACAACGTTGTATTGCATCACTATAGGGCGTATAACGTTATATTGCATCACTACATGACGTATAACTTTATATACAATTACGTTGTGGAGGAATAACGTTATATTGCCTCACTATATGACGTATAACGTTATAGTTCATTACTATATGACGTATAACGTTATATTGCATCACTATAGGACGTATTACGTTATATACTATCACGTTATAACGTATAACGTTATATCGCATCACTATATGACGGATAACGATATATTGCATTACTAAATGACGTATGACGTTATATAGCTTCTCTTTATGACGTATAACGTTATATACTATTACGTTATAACGTATAACGTTGTATTGCATCACTATAGGACGTATAACGTTATATTGCATGACTATAGGACGTATAACGTTATATTGCATCACTACATGACGTGTAACGTTATATTGCATCACTATGGGACGTATAACGTTATATTGCATCACTATAGGACGTATTACGTTATATACTATTACGGTAGAACGTATAACGTTATATTACATCACTATATGACGTATAACATTATATTGCATCACTATATGACGTATAACGTCATATTGCATGACTATAGGACGTATAACGTTATATTGCATCGCTATAAGACGTATAACGTTATATTGGATCACTATAGGACGTATTACGTTATGATCTTTAACGTCACAACGTGTAACGTTATATTGCATCACTATATGACGTATAACGTTATATACAATTACGTTGTGGAGGAATAACGTTATATTGCATCACTATATGACGTATAACGAAATAGTGCATCACTGTATGACGTATAACGTTATATACTATTACGTTATAACGTATAACGTTGTATTGCATCACTATAGGACGTATAACGTTATATTGCATCACTATATGACGTATAACGTTATATACAATTACGTTGTGGAGGAATAACGTTATATTGCGTCACTATATGACGTATAACGTTATATACAATTACGTTGCGGAGGAATAACGTTATAGTGCATCACTGTATGACGTATAACGTTATATACTATTACGTTATAACGTATAACGTTATCTTGCATCACTATATGTCGTATAACGTTATATTGCATCACTACTGATCCTATAACGTTATATACTGTTACGTTATAACGTATAACGTTGTATTGCATCACTATAGGACGTATAACGTTATATTGCATCACTATATGACGTATAACGTTATATACAATTACGTTGTGGAGGATTAACGTTATATTGCATCACTATATGACGTATAACGTTATAGTGCATCACTGTATGACGTGTAGCGGTATATAATATTACGTTATAACGTATAACGTTATCTTTCATCACTATAGGACGTATAACGATATATTGCATCACTATATGACGTATAACGTTATATTGCATCACTATAGGACGTATTACGTTATATACTATCACGTTATAACGTATAACGTTATATTGCATCACTATATGACGGATAACGATATATTGCATTACTAAATGACGTATAACGTTATATAGCTTCTCTTTATGACGTGTAACGTTATGAACTATTACGTTATAACGTATAACGTTATATTGCATCACTATATGACGTATAACGTCATATTGCATGACTACAGGACGTATAACGTTATATTGCATCACTATAGGATGTAATACGTTATGATATATTACGTTATTACGTATAACGTTATATTGCATCAGTACTGATCGTATAACGTTATATACTATTACGTTATAACGTATAACGTTGTATTGCATCACTATAGGACGTATAACGTTATATTGCATCTCTATGTGACGTATAACGTTATATACAATTACGTTGTGGAGGAATAGCGTTATATTGCATCACTATATGACGTATAACGTTATAGTGCATCACTGTATGACGTATAACGTTATACACTATTACGTTATAACGTATAACGTTGTATTGCATCACTATAGGACGTATAACGTTATATTGCATCACTATATGACGTATAACGTTATATACAATTACGTTGTGGAGGAATAACGTTATATTGCGACACTAAATGACGCATAACGTTATATACAATTACGTTGTGGAGGAATAACGTTATAGTGCATCACTGTATGACGTATAACGTTATATACTATTACGTTATAACGTATAACGTTATCTTGCATCACTATATGTCGTATAACGTTATATTGCACCACTACTGATCGTATAACGTTATATACTGTTACGCTATAACGTATAACGTTGTATTGCATCACTATAGGACGTATAACGTTATATTGCATCACTATATGACGTATAACGTTATATACAATTACGTTGTGGAGGAATAACGTTATATTGCATCACTACATGACGTATAACGTTATAGTGCATCACTCTATGACGTATAACGGTATATACTATTACGTTATAACGTATAACGTTATCTTTCATCACTATAGGACGTATAACGATATATTGCATCACTATATGACGTATAACGTTATATTGCATCACTATAGGACGTACTACGTTATATACTATCACGTTATAACGTATAACGTTATATTGCATCACTATATGACGGATAACGATATATTGCATTACTAAATGACGTATAACGTTATATAGCTTCTCTTTATGACGTGTAACGTTATGAACTATTACGTTATAACGTATAACGTTATATTGCATCTCTATATGACGTATAACGTCATATTGCATCACTACAGGACGTATAACGTTATATTGCATCACTATAGGATGTAATACGTTATGATATATTACGTTATTACGTATAACGTTATATTGCATCAGTACTGATCTTATAACGTTATATACTATTACGTTATAACGTATAACGTTGTATTGCATCACTATAGGACGTATAACGTTATATTGCATCACTATGTGACGTATAACGTTATATACAATTACGTTGTGGAGGAATAACGTTATATTGCATCACTATAGGACGTATAACGTTATAGTGCATCACTGTATGACGTATAACGGTATATACTATCACGTTATAACGTATAACGTTATATTGCATCACTATATGCCGGATAACGATATATTGCATTACTAAATGACGTATAACGTTATATAGCATCTCTTTATGACGTGTAACGTTATGAACTATTACGTTATAACGTATAATGTTATACTGCATCACTATAGGACGTATAACGTTACATTGCATCACTATGTGACGTAGAACGTTATATACAATTACGTTGTGGAGGAATAACGTTATATTGCGTCACTACATGACGTATAACGCTATATTGCATCACTATAGGACGTATTACGTTATATATTATTACGTTATAACGTATAACGTTATAGGGCATCACTATAGCACGTATAACGTTATATCGCATTACTGAATGACGTATAACGTTATATAGCTTCTCTTTATGACGTATAACGTTATGAACTATTACGTTATAACTTATAACATTATATTGCATCACTGTATGACGTATAACGTCATGTTGCATGACTATAGGACGTATAACGTTATATTGCATCGCTATAAGACGTATAACGTTATATTGGATCACTATAGGACGTATTACGTTATGATCTTTAACGTCATATCGTGTAACGTTATATTGCATCACTACTGATCGTATAACGTTATATACTATTACGTCATAACGTACAACGTTGTATTGCATCACTATAGGGCGTATAACGTTATATTGCATCACTACATGACGTATAACGTTATATACAATTACGTTGTGGAGGAATAACGTTATATTGCCTCACTATATGACGTATAACGTTATAGTTCATTACTATATGACGTATAACGTTATATTGCATCACTGTATGACGTATAACGTTATATACTATTACGTTATAACGTATAACGTTATATTGCATCACTATATGACGGATAACGATATATTGCATTACTAAATGACGTATAACGTTATATAGCTTCTCTTTATGACGTATAACGTTATATACTATTACGTTATAACGTATAACGTTGTATTGCATCACTATAGGACGTATAACGTTATATTGCATGACTATAGGACGTATAACGTTATATTGCATCACTACATGACGTGTAACGTTATATTGCATCACTATAGGACGTATAACGTTATATTGCATCACTATAGGACGTATTACGTTATATACTATTACGTTAGAACGTATAACGTTATATTACATCACTATATGACGTATAACATTATATTGCATCACTATATGACGTATAACGTTATATTGCATTACTAAATGACGTATAACGTTATATCGCTTCTGTTTATGACGTATAACGTTATGAACTACTACGTTATAACGTATAACGTTATATTGCATCACTATATGACGTATAACGTCATATTGCATTACTATAGGACGTATAACGTTATATTGCATCGCTATAAGACGTATACCGTTATATTGGATCACTATAGGACGTATGATCTTTACGTTATGATCTTTAACGTCACAACGTGTAACGTTATATTGCATCTCTATATGACGTATAACGTTATATACAATTACGTTGTGGAGGAATAACGTTATATTGCATCACTGTATGTCGTATAACGTTATATTGCATCACTACTGATCGTATAACGTTATATACTGTTACGTTATAACGTATAACGTTGTATTGCATCACTATAGGACGTATAACGTTATATTGCATCACTATATGACGTATAACGTTATATACAATTACGTTGTGGAGGAGTAACGTTATATTGCATCACTATATGACGTATAACGTTATAGTGCATCACTGTATGACGTATAGCGGTATATACTATTACGTTATAACGTATAACGTTATCTTTCATCACTATAGGACGTATAACGATATATTGCATCACTATATGACGTATAACGTTATATTGCATCACTATAGGACGTATTACGTTATATACTATCACGTTATAACGTATAACGTTATATTGCATCACTATATGACGGATAACGATATATTGCATTACTAAATGACGTATAGCGTTATATAGCTTCTCTTTATGACGTGTAACGTTATGAACTATTACGTTATAACGTATAACGTTATATTGCATCACTATATGACGTATAACGTTATATACAATTACGTTGTGGAGGAGTAACGTTATATTGCATCACTATATGACGTATAACGTTATAGTGCATCACTGTATGACGTATAGCGGTATATACTATTACGTTATAACGTATAACGTTGTATTGCATCACTATAGGACGTATAACGTTATATTGCATCTCTATGTGACGTATAACGTTATATACAATTACGTTGTGGAGGAATAGCGTTATATTGCATCACTATATGACGTATAACGTTATAGTGCACCACTGTATGACGTATAACGTTATATACTATTACGTTATAACGTATAACGTTGTATTGCATCACTATAGGACGTATAACGTTATATTGCATCACTATATGACGTATAACGTTATATACAATTACGTTGTGGAGGAATAACGTTATATTGCGTCACTAAATGACGCATAACGTTATATACAATTACGTTGTGGAGGAATAACGTTATAGTGCATCACTGTATGACGTATAACGTTATATACTATTACGTTATAACGTATAACGTTATCTTGCATCACTATATGTCGTATAACGTTATATTGCACCACTACTGATCGTATAACGTTATATACTGTTACGCTATAACGTATAACGTTGTATTGCATCACTATAGGACGTATAACGTTATATTGCATCACTATATGACGTATAACGTTATATACAATTACGTTGTGGAGGAATAACGTTATATTGCATCACTACATGACGTATAACGTTATAGTGCATCACTCTATGACGAATAACGGTATATACTATTACGTTATAACGTATAACGTTATCTTTCATCACTATAGGACGTATAACGATATATTGCATCACTATATGACGTATAACGTTATATTGCATCACTATAGGACGTACTACGTTATATACTATCACGTTATAACGTATAACGTTATATTGCATCACTATATGACGGATAACGATATATTGCATTACTAAATGACGTATAACGTTATATAGCTTCTCTTTATGACGTGTAACGTTATGAACTATTACGTTATAACGTATAACGTTATATTGCATCTCTATATGACGTATAACGTCATATTGCATGACTACAGGACGTATAACGTTATATTGCATCACTATAGTATGTAATACGTTATGATATATTACGTTATTACGTATAACGTTATATTGCATCAGTACTGATCTTATAACGTTATATACTATTACGTTATAACGTATAACGTTGTATTGCATCACTATAGGACGTATAACGTTATATTGCATCACTATGTGACGTATAACGTTATATACAATTACGTTGTGGAGGAATAACGTTATATTGCATCACTATCGGACGTATTACGTTATATACTATCACGTTATAACGTATAACGTTACATTGCATCACTATATGACGGATAACGATATATTGCATTACTAAATGACGTATAACGTTATATAGCTTCTCTGTATGACGTGTAACGTTATGAACTATTACGTTATAACGTATAACGTTATATTGCATCACTATATGACGCATAACGTCATATTGCATGACTACAGGACGTATAACGTTATATTGCATCACTATACTATGTAATACGTTATGATATATTACGTTATTACGTATAACGTTATATTGCATCAGTACTGATCTTATAACGTTATATACTATTACGTTATAACGTATAACGTTGTATTGCATCACTATAGGACGTATAACGTTATATTGCATCACTATGTGACGTATAACGTTATATACAATTACGTTGTGGAGGAATAACGTTATATTGCATCACTATATGACGTATAACGTTATAGTGCATCACTGTATGACGTATAACGGTATATACTATCACGTTATAACGTATAACGTTATATTGCATCACTATATGCCGGATAACGATATATTGCATTACTAAATGACGTATAACGTTATATAGCATCTCTTTAAGACGTGTAACGTTATGAACTATTACGTTATAACGTATAATGTTATACTGCATCACTATATGACGTAGAACGTCATATTGCATGACTACAGGACGTATAACGTTATATTGCATCACTATAGGATGTAATACGTTATGATATATTACGTTATTACGTATAACGTTATATTGCATCAGTACTGATCTTATAACGTTATATACTATTACGTTATAACGTATAACGTTGTATTGCATCACTATAGGACGTATAACGTTATATTGCATCACTATGTGACGTATAACGTTATATACAATTACGTTGTGGAGGAATAACGTTATATTGCATCACTATAGGACGTATTACGTTATATACTATCACGTTATAACGTATAACGTTACATTGCATCACTATATGACGGATAACGATATATTGCATTACTAAATGACGTATAACGTTATATAGCTTCTCTTTATGACGTGTAACGTTATGAATTATTACGTTATAACGTATAACGTTATATTGCATCACTATATGACGTATAACGTCATATTGCATGACTACAGGACGTATAACGTTATATTGCATCACTATACTATGTAATACGTTATGATATATTACGTTATTACGTATAACGTTATATTGCATCAGTACTGATCTTATAACGTTATATACTATTACGTTATAACGTATAACGTTGTATTGCATCACTATAGGACGTATAACGTTATATTGCATCACTATATGCCGGATAACGATATATTGCATTACTAAATGACGTATAACGTTATATAGCATCTCTTTATGACGTGTAACGTTATGAACTATTACGTTATAACGTATAATGTTATACTGCATCACTATATGACGTAGAACGTTATATACAATTACGTTGTGGAGGAATAACGTTATATTGCGTCACTACATGACGTATAACGCTATATTGCATCACTATAGGACGTATTACGTTATATATTATTACGTTATAACGTATAACGTTATAGGGCATCACTATAGCACGTATAACGTTATATTGCATCACTATATGACGTATAACGTTATATTGCATTACTAATTGACGTAAAACGTTATATAGCTTCTCTTTATGACGTATAACGTTATGAACTATTACGTTATAACTTATAACATTATATTGCATCACTATATGACGTATAACGTCATATTGCATGACTATAGGAAGTATAACGTTATATTGCTTCACTACATGACGTATAACGCTATATTGCATCACTATAGGACGTATTACGTTATATATTATTACGTTATAACGTATAACGTTATACGGCATCACTATAGCACGTATAACGTTATATTGCATCACTATATGACGTATAACGTTATATTGCATTACTAAATGACGTATAACGTTATGAACTACTACGTCATAACGTGTAACGTTATATTGCATCACTATATGACGTATAACGTTATATACAATTACGTTGTGGAGGAATAACGTTATATTGCATCACTATATGACGTATAACGTTATATACAATTACGTTGTGGAGGAATTACGTTATATGGCGTCACTATATGACGTATAACGTTATATACAATTACGTTGTGGAGGAATAACGTTATAGTGCATCACTGTATGACGTATAACGTTATATACTATTACGTTATAACGTATAACGTTATCTTGCATCACTATATGTCGTACAACGTTATATTGCATCACTACTGATCGTATAACGTTATATACTGTTACGTTATAACGTATAACGTTGTATTGCATCACTATAGGACGTATAACGTTATATTGCATCACTATATGACGTATAACGTTATATACAATTACGTTGTGGAGGAATAACGTTATATTGCATCACTATACGACGTATAACGTTATAGTGCATCACTGTATGGCGTATAGCTGTATATACTATTATGTTATAACGTATAACGTTATCTTTCATCACTATAGGACCTATAACGTTATATTGCATCACTATATGACGAATAACGTTATGATCTATTTCGTTATAACGTATACCGTTATATTGCATCACTATATGACGTACAACGTTATATACTATTGCGCTATAACGTAAAACGTTGTATTGCATCACTATAGGACGTATAACGTTATATTGCATCACTATGTGACGTATAACGTTATATACAATTACGTTGTGGAGGAATAACGTTATATTGCATCACTATATGACGTATAACGTTATAGTTCATCACTGTATGACGTATAACGGTATATACTATTACGTTATAACGTATAACGTTATCTTTCATCACTGTAGGACGTATAACGTTATATTGCATCAGTACTGATCGTATAACGTTATATACTATTACGTTATAACGTATAACGTTGTATTGCATCACTATAGGACGTATAACGTTATATTGCATCAGTATGTGACGTATAACGTTATATACAATTACGTTGTGGAGGAATAACGTTATATTGCCTCACTATATGACGTATAGCGTTATAGTTCATTACTATATGACGTATAACGTTATATTGCATCACTATAGGACGTATTACGTTATATGCTACTACGTTATAACGTATAACGTTATACGGCATCACTATAGCACGTATAACGTTATATCGCATTACTGAATGACGTATAACTTTATATAGCTTCTCTTTATGACGTATAACGTTATGAACTATTACGTTATAACTTATAACATTATATTGCATCACTGTATGACGTATAACGTCATGTTGCATGACTATAGGACGTATAACGTTATATTGCATCGCTATAAGACGTATAACGTTATATTGGATCACTATAGGACGTATTACGTTATGATCTTTAACGTCATATCGTGTAACGTTATATTGCATCACTACTGATCGTATAACGTTATATACTATTACGTCATAACGTACAACGTTGTATTGCATCACTATAGGGCGTATAACGTTATATTGCATCACTACATGACGTATAACGTTATATACAATTACGTTGTGGAGGAATAACGTTATATTGCCTCACTATATGACGTATAACGTTATAGTTCATTACTATATGACGTATAACGTTATATTGCATCACTGTATGACGTATAACGTTATATACTATTACGTTATAACGTATAACGTTATATTGCATCACTATATGACGGATAACGATATATTGCATTACTAAATGACGTATAACGTTATATAGCTTCTCTTTATGACGTATAACGTTATATACTATTACGTTATAACGTATAACGTTGTATTGCATCACTATAGGACGTATAACGTTATATTGCATCACTACATGACGTGTAACGTTATATTGCATCACTATAGGACGTATAACGTTATATTGCATCACTATAGGACGTATTACGTTATATACTATTACGTTAGAACGTATAACGTTATATTACATCACTATATGACGTATAACATTATATTGCATCACTATATGACGTATAATGTTATATTGCATTACTAAATGATGTATAACGTTATATCGCTTCTGTTTATGACGTATAACGTTATGAACTACTACGTTATAACGTATAACGTTATATTACATCACTATATGACGTATAACGTCATATTGCATGACTATAGGACGTATAACGTTATATTGCATCGCTATAAGACGTATAACGTTATATTGGATCACTATAGGACGTATTACGTTATGATCTTTAACGTCACAACGTGTAACGTTATATTGCATCACTATATGACGTATAACGTTATATACAATTACGTTGTGGAGGAATAACGTTATATTGCATCACTATATGACGTATAACGTTATAGTGCATCACTGTATGACGTATAACGTTATATACTATTACGTTATAACGTATAACGTTGTATTGCATCACTATAGGACGTATAACGTTATATTGCATCACTATATGACGTATAACGTTATATACAATTACGTTGTGGAGGAATAACGTTATATTGCGTCACTATATGACGTATAACGTTATATACAATTACGTTGCGGAGGATTAACGTTGTAGTGCATCACTGTATGACGTATAACGTTATATACTATTACGTTATAACGTATAACGTTATCTTGCATCACTATATGTCGTATAACGTTATATTGCATCACTACTGATCCTATAACGTTATATACTGTTACGTTATAACGTATAACGTTGTATTGCATCACTATAGGACGTATAACGTTATATTGCATCACTATATGACGTATAACGTTATATACAATTACGTTGTGGAGGATTAACGTTATATTGCATCACTATATGACGTATAACGTTATAGTGCATCACTGTATGACGTGTAGCGGTATATAATATTACGTTATAACGTATAACGTTATCTTTCATCACTATAGGACGTATAACGATATATTGCATCACTATATGACGTATAACGTTATATTGCATCACTATAGGACATATTACGTTATATACTATCACGTTATAACGTATAACGTTATATTGCATCACTATATGACGGATAACGATATATTGCATTACTAAATGACGTATAACGTTATATAGCTTCTCTTTATGACGTGTAACGTTATGAACTATTACGTTATAACGTATAACGTTATATTGCATCACTATATGACGTATAACGTCATATTGCATGACTACAGGACGTATAACGTTATATTGCATCACTATAGGATGTAATACGTTATGATATATTACGTTATTACGTATAACGTTATATTGCATCAGTACTGATCGTATAACGTTATATACTATTACGTTATAACGTATAACGTTGTATTGCATCACTATAGGACGTATAACGTTATATTGCATCTCTATGTGACGTATAACGTTATATACAATTACGTTGTGGAGGAATAGCGTTATATTGCATCACTATATGACGTATAACGTTATAGTGCATCACTGTACGACGTATAACGTTATATACTATTACGTTATAACGTATAACGTTGTATTGCATCACTATAGGACGTATAACGTTATATTGCATCACTATATGACGTATAACGTTATATACAATTACGTTGTGGAGGAATAACGTTATATTGCGTCACTAAATGACGCATAACGTTATATACAATTACGTTGTGGAGGAATAACGTTATAGTGCATCACTGTATGACGTATAACGTTATATACTATTACGTTATAAAGTATAACGTTATCTTGCATCACTATATGTCGTATAACGTTATATTGCACCACTACTGATCGTATAACGTTATATACTGTTACGCTATAACGTATAACGTTGTATTGCATCACTATAGGACGTATAACGTTATATTGCATCACTATATGACGTATAACGTTATATACAATTACGTTGTGGAGGAATAACGTTATATTGCATCACTACATGACGTATAACGTTATAGTGCATCACTCTATGACGTATAACGGTATATACTATTACGTTATAACGTATAACGTTATCTTTCATCACTATAGGACGTATAACGATATATTGCATCACTATATGACGTATAACGTTATATTGCATCACTATAGGACGTACTACGTTATATACTATCACGTTATAACGTATAACGTTATATTGCATCACTATATGACGGATAACGATATATTGCATTACTAAATGACGTATAACGTTATATAGCTTCTCTTTATGACGTGTAACGTTATGAACTATTACGTTATAACGTATAACGTTATATTGCATCTCTATATGACGTATAACGTCATATTGCATCACTACAGGACGTATAACGTTATATTGCATCACTATAGGATGTAATACGTTATGATATATTACGTTATTACGTATAACGTTATATTGCATCAGTACTGATCTTATAACGTTATATACTATTACGTTATAACGTATAACGTTGTATTGCATCACTATAGGACGTATAACGTTATATTGCATCACTATGTGACGTATAACGTTATATACAATTACGTTGTGGAGGAATAACGTTATATTGCATCACTATAGGACGTATAACGTTATAGTGCATCACTGTATGACGTATAACGGTATTACTATCACGTTATAACATATAACGTTATATTGCATCACTATATGCCGGATAACGATATATTGCATTACTAAATGACGTATAACGTTATATAGCATCTCTTTATGACGTGTAACGTTATGAACTATTACGTTATAACGTATAATGTTATACTGCATCACTATATGACGTAGAACGTTATATACAATTACGTTGTGGAGGAATAACGTTATATTGCGTCACTACATGACGTATAACGCTATATTGCATCACTATAGGACGTATTACGTTATATATTATTACGTTATAACGTATAACGTTATAGGGCATCACTATAGCACGTATGACGTTATATTGCATCACTATATGACGTATAACGTTATATTGCATTACTAATTGACGTAAAACGTTATATAGCTTCTCTTTATGACGTATAACGTTATGAACTATTACGTTATAACTTATAACATTATATTGCATCACTATATGACGTATAACGTCATATTGCATGACTATAGGAAGTATAACGTTATATTGCTTCACTACATGACGTATAACGCTATATTGCATCACTATATGACGTATAACGTTATAGTTCATCACTGTATGACGTATAACGGTATATACTATTACGTTATAACGTATAACGTTATCTTTCATCACTGTAGGACGTATAACGTTATATTGCATCAGTACTGATCGTATAACGTTATATACTATTACGTTATAACGTATAACGTTGTATTGCATCACTATAGGACGTATAACGTTATATTGCATCACTATGTGACGTATAACGTTATATACAATTACGTTGTGGAGGAATAACGTTATATTGCCTCACTATATGACGTATAGCGTTATAGTTCATTACTATATGACGTATAACGTTATATTGCATCACTATAGGACGTATTACGTTATATGCTACTACGTTATAACGTATAACGTTATACGGCATCACTATAGCACGTATAACGTTATATCGCATTACTGAATGACGTATAACGTTATATAGCTTCTCTTTATGACGTATAACGTTATGAACTATTACGTTATAACTTATAACATTATATTGCATCACTGTATGACGTATAACGTCATGTTGCATGACTATAGGACGTATAACGTTATATTGCATCGCTATAAGACGTATAACGTTATATTGGATCACTATAGGACGTATTACGTTATGATCTTTAACGTCATATCGTGTAACGTTATATTGCATCACTACTGATCGTATAACGTTATATACTATTACGTCATAACGTACAACGTTGTATTGCATCACTATAGGGCGTATAACGTTATATTGCATCACTACATGACGTATAACGTTATATACAATTACGTTGTGGAGGAATAACGTTATATTGCCTCACTATATGACGTATAACGTTATAGTTCATTACTATATGACGTATAACGTTATATTGCATCACTGTATGACGTATAACGTTATATACTATTACGTTATAACGTATAACGTTATATTGCATCACTATATGACGGATAACGATATATTGCATTACTAAATGACGTATAACGTTATATAGCTTCTCTTTATGACGTATAACGTTATATACTATTACGTTATAACGTATAACGTTGTATTGCATCACTATAGGACGTATAACGTTATATTGCATGACTATAGGACGTATAACGTTATATTGCATCACTACATGACGTGTAACGTTATATTGCATCACTATAGGACGTATAACGTTATATTGCATCACTATAGGACGTATTACGTTATATACTATTACGTTAGAACGTATAACGTTATATTACATCACTATATGACGTATAACATTATATTGCATCACTATATGACGTATAACGTTATATTGCATCACTATATGACGTATAACGTTATATTGCATTACTAATTGACGTATAACGTTATATAGCTTCTCTTTATGACGTATAACGTTATGAACTATTACGTTATAACTTATAACATTATATTGCATCACTATATGATGTATAACGTCATATTGCATGACTATAGGACGTATAACGTTATATTACTTCACTACATGACGTATAACGCTATATTGCATCACTATAGGACGTATTACGTTATATATTATTACGTTATAACGTATAACGTTATACGGCATCACTATAGCACGTATAACGTTATATTGCATCACTATATGACGTATAACGTTATATTGCATTACTAAATGACGTATAACGTTATGAACTACTACGTCATAACGTGTAACGTTATATTGCATCACTATATGACGTATAACGTTATATACAATTACGTTGTGGAGGAATAACGTTATATTGCATCACTATATGACGTATAACGTTATATTGCATCACTATAGGACGTATTACGTTATATAATATCACGTTATAACGTATAACGTTATATTCCAACACTATATGACGGATAACGATATATTGCATTACTAAATGACGTATAACGTTATATAGCTTCTCTTTATGACGTGTAACGTTATGAACTATTACGTTATAACGTATAACGTTATATTGCATCACTATATGACGTATAACGTCATATTGCATGACTACAGGACGTATAACGTTATATTGCATCACTATAGGATGTAATACGTTATGATATATTACGTTATTACGTATAACGTTATATTGCATCACTATATGACGTATAACGTCATATTGCATGACTATAGGACGTATAACGTTATATTACTTCACTACATGACGTATAACGCTATATTGCATCACTATAGGACGTATTACGTTATATATTATTACGTTATAACGTATAACGTTATACGGCATCACTATAGCACGTATAACGTTATATTGCATCACTATATGACGTATAACGTTATATTGCATTACTAAATGACGTATAACGTTATGAACTACTACGTCATAACGTGTAACGTTATATTGCATCACTATATGACGTATAACGTTATATACAATTACGTTGTGGAGGAATAACGTTATATTGCATCACTATATGACGTATAACGTTATATTGCATCACTATAGGACGTATTACGTTATATAATATCACGTTATAACGTATAACGTTATATTCCAACACTATATGACGGATAACGATATATTGCATTACTAAATGACGTATAACGTTATATAGCTTCTCTTTATGACGTGTAACGTTATGAACTATTACGTTATAACGTATAACGTTATATTGCATCACTATAGGATGTAATACGTTATGATATATTACGTTATTACGTATAACGTTATATTGCATCAGTACTGATCGCATAACGTTATATACTATTACGTTATAACGTATAACGTTGTATTGCATCACTATAGGACGTATAACGTTATATTGCATCACTATGTGACGTATAACGTTATATACAATTACGTTGTGGAGGAATAACGTTATATTGCATCACTATATCACGTATAACGTTATAATTCATCACTGTATGACGTATAATGTTATATACTATTACGTTATAACGTATAACGTTATCTTTCATCACTATAGGACGTATAACGATATATTGCATCACTATATGACGTATAACGTTATATTGCATCACTATAGGACGTATTACGTCATATACTATCACGTTATAACGTATAACGTTATATTGCATCACTATATGACGGATAACGATATATTGCATTACTAAATGACGTATAACGTTATATAGCTTCTCTTTATGACGTGTAACGTTATGAACTATTAAGTTATAACGTATAACGTTATATTGCATCCCTATATGACGTATAACGTCATATTGCATGACTACAGGACGTATAACGCTATATTGCATCACTATAGGATGTAATACGTTATGATATATTACGTTATTACGTATAACGTTGAATTGCATCACTATAGGACGTATAACGTTATATTGCATCACTATGTGACGTATAACGTTATATACAATTACGTTGTGGAGGAATAACGTTATATTGCATCACTATATGACGTATAACGTTATAGTGCATCACCGTATGACGTATAACGGTATATACTATTACGTTATAACGTATAACGTTACCTTTCACCACTATAGGACGTATAACGTTATAATGCATCACTATATGACGTATAACGTTATATTGCATCACTATAGGACGTATTACGTTATATACTATCACGTTATAACGTATAATGTTATACTGCATCACTATATGACGTAGAACGTTATATACAATTACGTTGTGGAGGAATAACGTTATATTGCGTCACTACATGACGTATAACGCTATATTGCATCACTATAGGACGTATTACGTTATATATTATTACGTTATAACGTATAACGTTATCTTTCATCACTGTAGGACGTATAACGTTATATTGCATCAGTACTGATCGTATAACGTTATATACTATTACGTTATAACGTATAACGTTGTATTGCATCACTATAGGACGTATAACGTTATATTGCATCAGTATGTGACGTATAACGTTATATACAATTACGTTGTGGAGGAATAACGTTATATTGCCTCACTATATGACGTATAGCGTTATAGTTCATTACTATATGACGTATAACGTTATATTGCATCACTATAGGACGTATTACGTTATATGCTATTACGTTATAACGTATAACGTTATACGGCATCACTATAGCACGTATAACGTTATATCGCATTACTGAATGACGTATAACGTTATATAGCTTCTCTTTATGACGTATAACGTTATGAACTATTACGTTATAACTTATAACATTATATTGCATCACTGTATGACGTATAACGTCATGTTGCATGACTATAGGACGTATAACGTTATATTGCATCGCTATAAGACGTATAACGTTATATTGCATCACTATAGGACGTATAACGTTATATTGCATCACTATATGACGTATAACGTTATATACAATTACGTTGTGGAGGAATAACGTTATATTGTGTCACTAAATGACGCATAACGTTATATACAATTACGTTGTGGAGGAATAACGTTATAGTGCATCACTGCATGACGTATAACGTTATATACTATTACGTTATAACGTATAACGTTATATTGCATCACTATATGACGGATAACGATATATTGCATTACTAAATGACGTATAACGTTATATAGCTTCTCTTTATGACGTATAACGTTATATACTATTACGTTATAACGTATAACGTTGTATTGCATCACTGTAGGACGTATAACGTTATATTGCATGACTATAGGGCGTATAACGTTATATTGCATCACTACATGACGTGTAACGTTATATTGCATCACTATAGGACGTATAACGTTATATTGCATCACTATAGGACGTATTACGTTATATACTATTACGTTAGAACGTATAACGTTATATTACATCACTATATGACGTATAACATTATATTGCATCACTATATGACGTATAACGTTATATTGCATTACTAAATGACGTATAACGTTATATCGCTTCTGTTTATGACGTATAACGTTATGAACTACTACGTTATAACGTATAACGTTATATTGCATCACTATATGACGTATAACGTCATATTGCATGACTATAGGACGTATAACGTTATATTGCATCGCTATAAGACGTATACCGTTATATTGGATCACTATAGGACGTATTACGTTATGATCTTTAACGTCACAACGTGTAACGTTATATTGCATCTCTATATGACGTATAACGTTATATACAATTACGTTGTGGAGGAATAACGTTATATTGCATCACTATATGACGTATAACGTTATAGTGCATCACTATATGACGTATAACGTTATAGTGCATCACTGTATGACGTATAGCGGTATATACTATTACGTTATAACGTATAACGTTATCTTTCATCACTATAGGACGTATAACGATATATTGCATCACTATATGACGTATAACGTTATATTGCATCACTATAGGACGTATTACGTTATATACTATCACGTTATAACGTATAACGTTATATTGCATCACTATATGACGGATAACGATATATTGCATTACTAAATGACGTATAACGTTATATTGCATCACTATAGGATGTAATACGTTATGATATATTACGTTATTACGGATAACGTTATATTGCATCAGTACTGATCGTATAACGTTATATACTATTACGTTATAACGTATAACGTTGTATTGCATCACTATAGGACGTATAACGTTATATTGCATCTCTATGTGACGTATAACGTTATATACAATTACGTTGTGGAGGAATAGCGTTATATTGCATCACTATATGACGTATACCGTTATAGTGCATCACTGTATGACGTATAACGTTATATACTATTACGTTATAACGTATAACGTTGTATTGCATCACTATAGGACGTATAACGTTCTATTGCATCACTATATGACGTATAACGTTATATACAATTACGTTGTGGAGGAATAACGTTATATTGCGTCACTAAATGACGCATAACGTTATATACAATTACGTTGTGGAGGAATAACGTTATAGTGCATCACTGTATGACGTATAACGTTATATACTATTACGTTATAACGTATAACGTTATCTTGCATCACTATATGTCGTATAACGTTATATTGCATCACTACTGATCGTATAACGTTATATACTGTTACGTTATAACGTATAACGTTGTATTGCATCACTATAGGACGTATAACGTTATATTGCATCACTATATGACGTATAACGTTATATACAATTACGTTGTGGAGGAATAACGTTATATTGCATCACTATATGACGTATAACGTTATATTGCATCACTATAGGACGTATTACGTTATATACTATCACGTTATAACGTATAACGTTATATTGCATCACTATATGACGGATAACGATATATTGCATGACTACAGGACGTATAACGTTATATTGCAACACTATAGGATGTAATACGTTATGATATATTACGTTATTACGTATAACGTTATATTGCATCAGTACTGATCTTATAACGTTATATACTATTACGTTATAACGTATAACGTTGTATTGCATCACTATAGGACGTATAACGTTGTATTGCATCACTATGTGACGTATAACGTTATATACAATTACGTTGTGGAGGAATAACGTTATATTGCATCACTATATGACGTATACCGTTATAGTGCATCACTGTATGACGTATAACGGTATATACTATTACGTTATAACGTATAACGTTATCTTTCACCACTATAGGACGTATAACGTTATAATGCATCACTATATGACGTATAACGTTATATTGCATCACTATAGGACGTATTACGTTATATACTATCACGTTATAACGTATAATGTTATACTGCGTCACTATATGACGTAGAACGTTATATACAATTACGTTGTGGAGGAATAACGTTATATTGCGTCACTACATGACGTATAACGCTATATTGCATCACTATAGGACATATTACGTTATATATTATTACGTTATAACGTATAACGTTATAGGGCGTCGCTATAGCACGTATAACGTTATATTGCATCACTATATGACGTATAACGTTATATTGCATTACTAATTGACGTATAACGTTATATACTGTTACGTTATAACGTATAACGTTGTATTGCATCACTATAGGACGTATAACGTTATATTGCATCACTATATGACGTATAACGTTATATACAATTACGTTGTGGAGGAATAACGTTATATTGCGTCACTACATGACGTATAACGCTATATTGCATCACTATAGGACATATTACGTTATATATTATTACGTTATAACGTATAACGTTATAGGGCATCACTATAGCACGTATAACGTTATATTGCATCACTATATGACGTATAACGTTATATTGCATTACTAATTGACGTATAACGTTATATAGCTTCTCTTTATGACGTATAACGTTATGAACTATTACGTTATAACTTATAACATTATATTGCATCACTATATGACGTATAACGTCATATTGCATGACTATAGGACGTATAACGTTATATTGCTTCACTACATGACGTATCACGCTATATTGCATCACTATAGGACGTATTACGTTATATATTATTACGTTATAACGTATAACGTTATACGGCATCACTATGGCACGTATAACGTTATATTGCATTACTATATGACGTATAACGTTATATTGCATTACTAAATGACGTATAACGTTATGAACTACTACGTCATAACGTGTAACGTTATATTGCATCAGTATATGACGTATAACGTCATATTGCATGACTACAGGACGTATAACGTTATATTGCATCACTATAGGATGTAATACGTTATGATATATTACGTTATTACGTATAACGTTATATTGCATCAGTACTGATCTTATAACGTTATATACTATTACGTTATAACGTATAACGTTGTATTGCATCACTATAGGTCGTATAACGTTATATTGCATCACTATGTGACGTATAACGTTATATACAATTACGTTGTTGAGGAATAACGTTATATTGCATCACTATATGACGTATAACGTTATAGTGCATCACTATATGACGTATAACGTTATAGTGCATCACTGTATGACGTATAACGGTATATACTATTACGTTATAACGTATAATGTTATACTGCGTCACTATATGACGTAGAACGTTATATACAATTACGTTGTGGAGGAATAACGTTATATTGCGTCACTACATGACGTATAACGCTATATTGCATCACTATAGGACATATTACGTTATATATTATTACGTTATAACGTATAACGTTATAGGGCATCGCTATAGCACGTATAACATTATATTGCATCACTATATGACGTATAACGTCATATTGCATGACTATATGACGTATAACGTTATATTGCATCACTATAGGACGTATTACGTTATATACTATCACGTTATAACGTATAACGTTATATTGCATCACTATATGACGGATAACGATATATTGCATTACTAAATGACGTATAACGTTATATAGCTTCTCTTTATGACGTGTAACGTTATGAACTATTACGTTATAACGTATAACGTTATATTGCATCACTACTGATCGTATAACGTTATATACTGTTACGTTATAACGTATAACGTTGTATTGCATCACTATAGGACGTATAACGTTATATTGCATCACTATATGACGTATAACGTTATATACAATTACGTTGTGGAGGAATAACGTTATATTGCATCACTATATGACGTATAACGTTATATTGCATCACTATAGGACGTATTACGTTATATACTATCACGTTATAACGTATAACGTTATATTGCATCACTATATGACGGATAACGATATATTGCATGACTACAGGACGTATAACGTTATATTGCATCACTATAGGATGTAATACGTTATGATATATTACGTTATTACGTATAACGTTATATTGCATCAGTACTGATCTTATAACGTTATATACTATTACGTTATAACGTATAACGTTGTATTGCATCACTATAGGACGTATAACGTTGTATTGCATCACTATGTGACGTATAACGTTATATACAATTACGTTGTGGAGGAATAACGTTATATTGCATCACTATATGACGTATAACGTTATAGTGCATCACTGTATGACGTATAACGGTATATACTATTACGTTATAACGTATAACGTTATCTTTCACCACTATAGGACGTATAACGTTATAATGCATCACTATATGACGTATAACGTTATATTGCATCACTATAGGACGTATTACGTTATATACTATCACGTTATAACGTATAATGTTATACTGCATCACTATATGACGTAGAACGTTATATACAATTACGTTGTGGAGGAATAACGTTATATTGCGTCACTACATGACGTATAACGCTATATTGCATCACTATAGGACATATTACGTTATATATTATTACGTTATAACGTATAACGTTATAGGGCGTCGCTATAGCACGTATAACGTTATATTGCATCACTATATGACGTATAACGTTATATTGCATTACTAATTGACGTATAACGTTATATAGCTTCTCTTTATGACGTATAACGTTATGAACTATTACGTTATAACTTATAACATTATATTGCATCACTATATGATGTATAACGTCATATTGCATGACTATAGGACGTATAACGTTATATTACTTCACTACATGACGTATAACGCTATATTGCATCACTATAGGACGTATTACGTTATATATTATTACGTTATAACGTATAACGTTATACGGCATCACTATAGCACGTATAACGTTATATTGCATCACTATATGACGTATAACGTTATATTGCATTACTAAATGACGTATAACGTTATGAACTACTACGTCATATCGTGTAACGTTATATTGCATCACTATATGACGTATAACGTTATATACTATTACGTTATAACGTATAACGTTGTATTGCATCACTATAGGACGTATAACGTTATATTGCATCACTATATGACGTATAACGTTATATATAATTACGTTGTGGAGGAATAACGTTATATTGCGTCACTAAATGACGCATAACGTTATATACAATTACGTTGTGGAGGAATAACGTTATAGTGCATCACTGTATGACGTATAATGTTATATACTATTACGTTATAACGTATAACGTTATCTTGCATCACTATATGTCGTATAACGTTATATTGCATCACAACTGATCGTATAACGTTATATACTGTTACGTTATAACGTATAACGTTGTATTGCATCACTATAGGACGTATAACGTTATATTGCATCACTATATGACGTATAACGTTATATACAATTACGTTGTGGAGGAATAACGTTATATTGCATCACTATATGACGTATAACGTTATAGTGCATCACTGTATGACGTATAATGGTATATACTATTACGTTATAACGTATAACGTTATCTTTCATCACTATAGGACGTATAACGATATATTGCATCACTATATGACGTATAACGTTATATTGCATCAGTACTGATCTTATAACGTTATATACTATTACGTTATAACGTATAACGTTGTATTGCATCACTATAGGACGTATAACGTTATATTGCATCACTATGTGACGTATAACGTTATATACAATTACGTTGTTGAGGAATAACGTTATATTGCATCACTATATGACGTATAACGTTATAGTGCATCACTGTATGACGTATAACGGTATATACTATTACGTTATAACGTATAACGTTATCTTTCACCACTATAGGACGTATAACGTTATAATGCATCACTATATGACGTATAACGTTATATTGCATCACTATAGGACGTATTACGTTATATACTATCACGTTATAACGTATAATGTTATACTGCGTCACTATATGACGTAGAACGTTATATACAATTACGTTGTGGAGGAATAACGTTATATTGCGTCACTACATGACGTATAACGCTATATTGCATCACTATAGGACATATTACGTTATATATTATTACGTTATAACGTATAACGTTATAGGGCATCGCTATAGCACGTATAACATTATATTGCATCACTATATGACGTATAACGTCATATTGCATGACTATAGGACGTATAACGTTATATTGCTTCACTACATGACGTATAACGCTATATTGCATCACTATAGGACGTATTACGTTATATATTATTACGTTATAACGTATAAGGTTATACGGCATCACTATAGCACGTATAACGTTATATTGCATCACTATATGACGTATAACGTTATATTGCATTACTAAATGACGTATAACGTTATGAACTACTACGTCATAACGTGTAACGTTATATTGCATCACTATATGACGTATAACGTTATATACAATTACGTTGTGGAGGAATAACGTTATATTGCATCACTATATGACGTATAACGTTATATTGCATCACTATAGAACGTATTACGTTATATACTATCACGTTATAACGTATAACGTTATATTGCATCACTATATGACGGATAACGATATATTGCATTACTAAGTGACGTATAACGTTATATAGCTTCTCTTTATGACGTGTAACGTTATGAACTATTACGTTATAACGTATAACGTTATATTGCATCACTATATGGCGTATAACGTCATATTGCATGACTACAGGACGTATAACGTTATATTGCATCACTATAGGATGTAATACGTTATGATATATTACGTTATTACGTATAACGTTATATTGCATCACTATATGACGTATAACGTCATATTGCATGACTACAGGACGTATAACGTTATATTGCATCACTATAGGATATAATACGTTATGATATATTACGTTATTACGTATAACGTTATATTGCATCAGTACTGATCGCATAACGTTATATACTATTACGTTATAACGTATAACGTCGTATTGCATCACTATAGGACGTATAACGTTATATTGCATCACTATGTGACGTATAACGTTATATACAATTACGTTGTGGAGGAATAACGTTATATTGCATCACTATATGACGTATAACGTTATAATTCATCACTGTATGACGTATAATGTTATATACTATTACGTTATAACGTATAACGTTATCTTTCGACACTATAGGACGTATAACGATATATTGCATCACTATATGACGTATAACGTTATATTGCATCACTATAGGACGTATTACGTTATATACTATCACGTTATAACGTATAACGTTATATTGCATCACTATATGACGGATAACGATATATTGCATTACTAAATGACGTATAACGTTATATAGCTTCTCTTTATGACGTGTAACGTTATGAACTATTAAGTTATAACGTATAACGTTATATTGCATCCCTATATGACGTATAACGTTATATTGCATGACTACAGGACGTATAACGTTATATTGCATCACTATAGGATGTAATACGTTATGATATATTACGTTATTACGTATAACGTTGTATTGCATCACTATAGGACGTATAACGTTATATTGCATCACTATGTGACGTATAACGTTATATACAATTACGTTGTGGAGGAATAACGTTATATTGCATCACTATATGACGTATAACGTTATAGTGCATCACCCTATGACGTATAACGGTATATACTATTACGTTATAACGTATAACGTTATCTTTCACCACTATAGGACGTATAACGTTATAATGCATCACTATATGACGCATAACGTTATATTGCATCACTATAGGACGTATTACGTTATATACTATCACGTTATAACGTATAATGTTATACTGCATCACTATATGACGTAGAACGTTATATACAATCACGTTGTGGAGGAATAACGTTATATTGCGTCACTACATGACGTATAACGCTATATTGCATCACTATAGGACGTATTACGTTATATATTATTACGTTATAACGTATAACGTTATAGGGCATCACTATAGCACGTATAACGTTATATTGCATCACTATATGACGTATAACGTTATATTGCATTACTAACTGACGTATAACGTTATATAGCTTCTCTTTATGACGTATAACGTTATGAACTATTACGTTATAACTAATAACATTATATTGCATCACTATATGACGTATAACGTCATATTGCATGACTATAGGACGTATAACGTTATATTGCTTCACTACATGACGTATAACGCTATATTGCATCACTATAGGACGTATTACGTTATATATTATTACGTTATAACGTATAACGTTATACGGCGTCACTATAGCACGTATAACGTTATATTGCATTACTAAATGACGTATAACGTTATGAACTACTACGTCATAACGTGTAACGTTATATTGCATCACTATATGACGTATAACGTTATATACAATTACGTTGTGGAGGAATAGCGTTATATTGCATCACTATATGACGTATAACGTTATAGTGCATCACTGTATGACGTATAACGTTATATACTATTACGTTATAACGTATAACGTTGTATTGCATCACTATAGGACGTATAACGTTATATTGCATCACTATATGACGTATAACGTTATATACAATTACGTTGTGGAGGAATAACGTTATATGGCGTCACTATATGACGTATTACGTTATATACAATTACGTTGAGGAGGAATAACGTTATAGTGCATCACTGTATGACGTATAACGTTATATAGTATTACGTTATAACGTATAACGTTATCTTGCATCACTATATGTCGTACAACGTTATATTGCATCACTACTGATCGTATAACGTTATATACTGTTACGTTATAACGTATAACGTTGTATTGCATCACTATAGGACGTATAACGTTATATTGCATCACTATATGACGTATAACGTTATATACAATTACGTTGTGGAGGAATAACGTTATATTGCATCACTATATGACGTATAACGTTATAGTGCATCACTGTATGACGTATAGCGGTATATACTATTACGTTATAACGTATAACGTTATCTTTCATCACTATAGGACGTATAACGATATATTGCATCACTATATGACGTATAACGTTATATTGCATCACTATAGGACGTATTACGTTATATACTATCACGTTATAACGTATAACGTTATATTGCATCACTATATGACGGATAACGATATATTGCATTACTAAATGACGTATAACGTTATATAGCTTCTCTTTATGACGTGTAACGTTATGAACTATTACGTTATAACGTATAACGTTATATTGCATCACTATATGACGTATAACGTCATATTGCATGACTACAGGACGTATAACGTTATATTGCATCACTATAGGATGTAATACGTTATGATATATTACGTTATTACGTATAACGTTATATTGCATCACTATATGACGTATAACGTCATATTGCATGACTACAGGACGTATAACGTTATATTGCATCACTATAGGATGTAATACGTTATGATATATTACGTTATTACGTATAACGTTATATTGCATCAGTACTGATGGCATAACGTTATATACTATTACGTTATAACGTATAACGTTGTATTGCATCACTATAGGACGTATAGCGTTATATTGCATCACTATGTGACGTATAACGTTATATACAATTACGTTGTGGAGGAATAACGTTATATTGCATCACTATATGACGTATAACGTTATAATTCATCACTGTATGACGTATAATGTTATATACTATTACGTTATAACGTATAACGTTATCTTTCATCACTATAGGACGTATAACGATATATTGCATCACTATATGACGTGTAACGTTATATTGCATCACTATAGGACGTATAACGTTATATTGCATCACTATAGGACGTATTACGTTATATACTACTACGTTAGAACGTATAACGTTATATTACATCACTATAGGACGTATAACGTTATATTGCATCACTATATGACGTATAACGTTATATTGCATTACTAAATGACGTATAACGTTATATCGCTTCTGTTTATGACGTATAACGTTATGAACTACTACGTTATAACGTATAACGTTATATTGCATCACTATATGACGTATAACGTCATATTGCATGACTATAGGACGTATAACGTTATATTGCATCGCTATAAGACGTATACCGTTATATTGGATCACTATAGGACGTATTACGTTATGATCTTTAACGTCACAACGTGTAACGTTATATTGCATCTCTATATGACGTATAACGTTATATACAATTACGTTGTGGAGGAATAACGTTATATTGCATCACTATATGACGTATAACGTTATAGTGCATCACTGTATGACGTATAACGTTATATACTATTACGTTATAACTTATAACGTTGTATTGCATCACTGTAGGACGTATAACGTTATATTGCATCACTATATGACGTATAACGTTATATACAATTACGTTGTGGAGGAATAACGTTATATTGCGTCACTATATGACGTATAACGTTATATACAACTACGTTGCGGAGGAATAACGTTATAGTGCATCACTGTATGACGTATAACGTTATATACTATTACGTTATAACGTATAACGTTATCTTGCATCACTGTATGTCGTATAACGTTATATTGCATCACTACTGATCGTATAACGTTATATACTGTTACGTTATAACGTATAACGTTGTATTGCATCACTATAGGACGTATAACGTTATATTGCATCACTATATGACGTATAACGTTATATACAATTACGTTGTGGAGGAGTAACGTTATATTGCATCACTATATGACGTATAACGTTATAGTGCATCACTGTATGACGTGTAGCGGTATATAATATTACGTTATAACGTATAACGTTATCTTTCATCACTATAGGACGTATAACGATATATTGCATCACTATATGACGTATAACGTTATATTGCATCACTATAGGACGTATTACGTTATATACTATCACGTTATAACGTATGACGTTATATTGCATCACTATATGACGGATAACGATATATTGCATTACTAAATGACGTATAACGTTATATAGCTTCTCTTTATGACGTGTAACGTTATGAACTATTACGTTATAACGTATAACGTTATATTGCATCACTATATGACGTATAACGTCATATTGCATGACTACAGGACGTATAACGTTATATTGCATAACTATAGGATGTAATACGTTATGATATATTACGTTATTACGTATAACGTTATATTGCATCAGTACTGATCGTATAACGTTATATACTATTACGTTATAACGTATAACGTTGTATTGCATCACTATAGGACGTATAACGTTATATTGCATCTCTATGTGACGTATAACGTTATATACAATTACGTTGTGGAGGAATAGCGTTATATTGCATCACTATATGACGTATAACGTTATAGTGCATCACTGTATGACGTATAACGTTATATACTATTACGTTATAACGTATAACGTTGTATTGCATCACTATAGGACGTATAACGTTATATTGCATCACTATATGACGTATAACGTTATATACAATTACGTTGTGGAGGAATAACGTTATATTGCGTCACTAAATGACGCATAACGTTATATACAATTACGTTGTGGAGGAATAACGTTATAGTGCATCACTGTATGACGTATAACGTTATATACTATTACGTTATAACGTATAACGTTATCTTGCATCACTATATGTCGTATAACGTTATATTGCATCACAACTGATCGTATAACGTTATATACTGTTACGTTATAACGTATAACGTTGTATTGCATCACTATAGGACGTATAACGTTATATTGCATCACTATATGACGTATAACGTTATATACAATTACGTTGTGGAGGAATAACGTTATATTGCATCACTATATGACGTATAACGTTATAGTGCATCACTGTATGACGTATAATGGTATATACTATTACGTTATAACGTATAACGTTATCTTTCATCACTATAGGACGTATAACGATATATTGCATCACTATATGACGTATAACGTTATATTGCATCACTATAGGACGTATTACGTTATATACTATCACGTTATAACGTATAACGTTATATTGCATCACTATATGACGGATAACGATATATTGCATGACTACAGGACGTATAACGTTATATTGCATCACTATAGGATGTAATACGTTATGATATATTACGTTATTACGTATAACGTTATATTGCATCAGTACTGATCTTATAACGTTATATACTATTACGTAATAACGTATAACGTTGTATTGCATCACTATAGGACGTATAACGTTATATTGCATCACTATGTGACGTATAACGTTATATACAATTACGTTGTGGAGGAATAACGTTATATTGCATCACTATATGACGTATAACGTTATAGTGCATCACTGTATGACGTATAACGGTATATACTATTACGTTATAACGTATAACGTTATCTTTCACCACTATAGGACGTATAACGTTATAATGCATCACTATATGACGTATAACGTTATATTGCATCAGTATAGGACGTATTACGTTATATACTATCACGTTATAACGTATAATGTTATACTGCATCACTATATGACGTAGAACGTTATATACAATTACGTTGTGGAGGAATAACGTTATATTGCGTCACTACATCACGTATAACGCTATATTGCATCACTATAGGACATATTACGTTATATATTATTACGTTATAACGTATAACGTTATAGGGCATCACTATAGCACGTATAACGTTATATTGCATCACTATATGACGTATAACGTTATATTGCATTACTAATTGACGTATAACGTTATATAGCTTCTCTTTATGACGTATAACGTTATGAACTATTACGTTATAACTTATAGCATTATATTGCATCACTATATGACGTATAACGTCATATTGCATGACTATAGGACGTATAACGTTATATTGCTTCACTACATGACGTATCACGCTATATTGCATCACTATAGGACGTATTACGTTATATATTATTACGTTATAACGTATAACGTTATACGGCATCACTATGGCACGTATAACGTTATATTGCATTACTATATGACGTATAACGTTATATTGCATTACTAAATGACGTATAACGTTATGAACTACTACGTCATAACGTGTAACGTTATATTGCATCACTATATGACGTATAACGTCATATTGCATGACTACAGGACGTATAACGTTATATTGCATCACTATAGGATGTAATACGTTATGATATATTACGTTATTACCTATAACGTTATATTGCATCAGTACTGATCTTATAACGTTATATACTATTACGTTATAACGTATTACGTTGTATTGCATCACTATAGGACGTATAACGTTATATTGCATCACTATGTGACGTATAACGTTATATACAATTACGTTGTTGAGGAATAACGTTATATTGCATCACTATATGACGTATAACGTTATAGTGCATCACTGTATGACGTATAACGGTATATACTATTACGTTATAACGTATAACGTTATCTTTCACCACTATAGGACGTATAACGTTATAATGCATCACTATATGACGTATAACGTTATATTGCATCACTATAGGACGTATTACATTATATACTATCACGTTATAACGTATAATGTTATACTGCGTCACTATATGACGTAGAACGTTATATACAATTACGTTGTGGAGGAATAACGTTATATTGCGTCACTACATGACGTATAACGCTATATTGCATCACTATAGGACATATTACGTTATATATTATTACGTTATAACGTATAACGTTATACTGCATCACTATATGACGTATAACGTCATATTGCATGACTATAGGACGTATAACGTTATATTGCTTCACTACATGACGTATAACGCTATATTGCATCACTATAGGACGTATTACGTTATATATTATTACGTTATAACGTATAAGGTTATACGGCATCACTATAGCACGTATAACGTTATATTGCATCACTATATGACGTATAACGTTATATTGCATGACTACAGGACGTATAACGTTATATTGCATCACTATAGGATGTAATACGTTATGATATATTACGTTATTACGTATAACGTTATATTGCATCACTATATGACGTATAACGTCATATTGCATGACTACAGGACGTATAACGTTATATTGCATCACTATAGGATATAATACGTTATGATATATTACGTTATTACGTATAACGTTATATTGCATCAGTACTGATCGCATAACGTTATATACTATTACGTTATAACGTATAACGTTATCTTTCATCACTATTGGACGTATAACGATATATTGCATCACTATATGACGTATAACGTTATATTGCATCACTATAGGACGTATTACGTTATATACTATCACGTTATAACGTATAACGTTATATTGCATCACTATATGACGGATAACGATATATTGCATTACTAAATGACGTATAACGTTATATAGCTTCTCGTTATGACGTGTAACGTTATGAACTATTAAGTTATAACGTATAACGTTATATTGCATCCCTATATGACGTATAACGTTATATTGCATGACTACAGGACGTATAACGTTATATTGCATCACTATAGGATGTAATACGTTATGATATATTACGTTATTACGTATAACGTTGTATTGCATCACTATAGGACGTATAACGTTATATTGCATCACTATGTGACGTATAACGTTATATACAATTACGTTGTGGAGGAATAACGTTATATTGCATCACTATATGACGTATAACGTTATAGTGCATCACTGTATGACGTATAACGTTATATACTATTACGTTATAACTTATAACGTTGTATTGCATCACTGTAGGACGTATAACGTTATATTGCATCACTATATGACGTATAACGTTATATACAATTACGTTGTGGAGGAATAACGTTATATTGCGTCACTATATGACGTATAACGTTATATACAACTACGTTGCGGAGGAATAACGTTATAGTGCATCACTGTATGACGTATAACGTTATATACTATTACGTTATAACGTATAACGTTATCTTGCATCACTGTATGTCGTATAACGTTATATTGCATCACTACTGATCGTATAACGTTATATACTGTTACGTTATAACGTATAACGTTGTATTGCATCACTATAGGACGTATAACGTTATATTGCATCACTATATGACGTATAACGTTATATACAATTACGTTGTGGAGGAGTAACGTTATATTGCATCACTATATGACGTATAACGTTATAGTGCATCACTGTATGACGTATAGCGGTATATACTATTACGTTATAACGTATAACGTTATCTTTCATCACTATAGGACGTATAACGATATATTGCATCACTATATGACGTATAACGTTATATTGCATCACTATAGGACGTATTACGTTATATACTATCACGTTATAACGTATGACGTTATATTGCATCACTATATGACGGATAACGATATATTGCATTACTAAATGACGTATAACGTTATATAGCTTCTCTTTATGACGTGTAACGTTATGAACTATTACGTTATAACGTATAACGTTATATTGCATCACTATATGACGTATAACGTCATATTGCATGACTACAGGACGTATAACGTTATATTGCATAACTATAGGATGTAATACGTTATGATATATTACGTTATTACGTATAACGTTATATTGCATCAGTACTGATCGTATAACGTTATATACTATTACGTTATAACGTATAACGTTGTATTGCATCACTATAGGACGTATAACGTTATATTGCATCTCTATGTGACGTATAACGTTATATACAATTACGTTGTGGAGGAATAGCGTTATATTGCATCACTATATGACGTATAACGTTATAGTGCATCACTGTATGACGTATAACGTTATATACTATTACGTTATAACGTATAACGTTGTATTGCATCACTATAGGACGTATAACGTTATATTGCATCACTATATGACGTATAACGTTATATACAATTACGTTGTGGAGGAATAACGTTATATTGCGTCACTAAATGACGCATAACGTTATATACAATTACGTTGTGGAGGAATAACGTTATAGTGCATCACTGTATGACGTATAACGTTATATACTATTACGTTATAACGTATAACGTTATCTTGCATCACTATATGTCGTATAACGTTATATTGCATCACAACTGATCGTATAACGTTATATACTGTTACGTTATAACGTATAACGTTGTATTGCATCACTATAGGACGTATAACGTTATATTGCATCACTATATGACGTATAACGTTATATACAATTACGTTGTGGAGGAATAACGTTATATTGCATCACTATATGACGTATAACGTTATAGTGCATCACTGTATGACGTATAACGTTATATACTATTACGTTATAACTTATAACGTTGTATTGCATCACTGTAGGACGTATAACGTTATATTGCATCACTATATGACGTATAACGTTATATACAATTACGTTGTGGAGGAATAACGTTATATTGCGTCACTATATGACGTATAACGTTATAGTGCATCACTGTATGACGTATAACGGTATATACTATTACGTTATAACGTATAACGTTATCTTTCACCACTATAGGACGTATAACGTTATAATGCATCACTATATGACGTATAACGTTATATTGCATCACTATAGGACGTATTACATTATATACTATCACGTTATAACGTATAATGTTATACTGCGTCACTATATGACGTAGAACGTTATAATGCATCACTATATGACGCATAACGTTATATTGCATCACTATAGGACGTATTACGTTATATACTATCACGTTATAACGTATAATGTTATACTGCATCACTATATGACGTAGAACGTTATATACAATCACGTTGTGGAGGAATAACGTTATATTGCGTCACTACATGACGTATAACGCTATATTGCATCACTATAGGACGTATTACGTTATATATTATTACGTTATAACGTATAACGTTATAGGGCATCACTATAGCACGTATAACGTTATATTGCGTCACTATATGACGTATAACGTTATATTGCATTACTAACTGACGTATAACGTTATATAGCTTCTCTTTATGACGTATAACGTTATGAACTATTACGTTATAACTAATAACATTATATTGCATCACTATATGACGTATAACGTCATATTGCATGACTATAGGACGTATAACGTTATATTGCTTCACTACATGACGTATAACGCTATATTGCATCACTATAGGACGTATTACGTTATATATTATTACGTTATAACGTATAACGTTATACGGCATCACTATAGCACGTATAACGTTATATTGCATTACTAAATGACGTATAACGTTATGAACTACTACGTCATAACGTGTAACGTTATATTGCATCACTATATGACGTATAACGTTATATACAATTACGTTGTGGAGGAATAGCGTTATATTGCATCACTATATGACGTATAACGTTATAGTGCATCACTGTATGACGTATAACGTTATATACTATTACGTTATAACGTATAACGTTGTATTGCATCACTATAGGACGTATAACGTTATATTGCATCACTATATGACGTATAACGTTATATACAATTACGTTGTGGAGGAATAACGTTATATGGCGTCACTATATGACGTATTACGTTATATACAATTACGTTGAGGAGGAATAACGTTATAGTGCATCACTGTATGACGTATAACGTTATATAGTATTACGTTATAACGTATAACGTTATCTTGCATCACTATATGTCGTACAACGTTATATTGCATCACTACTGATCGTATAACGTTATATACTGTTACGTTATAACGTATAACGTTGTATTGCATCACTATAGGACGTATAACGTTATATTGCATCACTATATGACGTATAACGTTATATACAATTACGTTGTGGAGGAATAACGTTATATTGCATCACTATAAGGCGTATAACGTTATAGTGCATCACTGTATGACGTATAGCGGTATATACTATTACGTTATAACGTATAACGTTATCTTTCATCACTATAGGACGTATAACGATATATTGCATCACTATATGACGTATAACGTTATATTGCATCACTATAGGACGTATTACGTTATATACTATCACGTTATAACGTATAACGTTATATTGCATCACTATATGACGGATAACGATATATTGCATTACTAAATGACGTATAACGTTATATAGCTTCTCTTTATGACGTGTAACGTTATGAACTATTACGTTATAACGTATAACGTTATATTGCATCACTATATGACGTATAACGTCATATTGCATGACTACAGGACGTATAACGTTATATTGCATCACTATAGGATGTAATACGTTATGATATATTACGTTATTACGTATAACGTTGTATTGCATAAGTACTGATCGTATAACGTTATATACTATTACGTTATAACGTATAACGTTGTATTGCATCACTATAGGACGTATAACGTTATATTGCATCTCTATGTGACGTATAACGTTATATACAATTACGTTGTGGAGGAATAGCGTTATATTGCATCACTATATGACGTATAACGTTATAGTGCATCACTGTATGACGTATAACGTTATATACTATTACGTTATAACGTATAACGTTGTATTGCATCACTATAGGACGTATAACGTTATATTGCATCACTATATGACGTATAACGTTATATACAATTACGTTGTGGAGGAATAACGTTATATTGCGTCACTAAATGACGCATAACGTTATATACAATTACGTTGTGGAGGAATAACGTTATAGTGCATCACTGTATGACGTATAACGTTATATACTATTACGTTATAACGTATAACGTTATCTTGCATCACTATATGTCGTATAACGTTATATTGCATCACTACTGGTCGTATAACGTTATATACTGTTACGTTATAACGTATAACGTTGTATTGCATCACTATAGGACGTATAACGTTATATTGCATCACTATATGACGTATAACGTTATATACAATTACGTTGTGGAGGAATAACGTTATATTGCATCACTATATGACGTATAACGTTATAGTGCATCACTGTATGACGTATAACGGTATATACTATTACGTTATAACGTATAACGTTATCTTTCATCACTATAGGACGTATAACGATATATTGCATCACTATATGACGTATAACGTTATATTGCATCACTATAGGACGTATTACGTTATATACTATCACGTTATAACGTATAATGTTATACTGCATCACTATATGACGTAGAACGTTATATACAATTACGTTGTGGAGGAATAACGTTATATTGCGTCACTACATGACGTATAACGCTATATTGCATCACTGTAGGACGTATTACGTTATATATTATTACGTTATAACGTATAACGTTATACGGCATCACTATGGCACGTATAACGTTATATTGCATCACTATATGACGTATAACGTTATATTGCATTACTAAATGACGTATAACGTTATGAACTACTACGTCATAACGTGTAACGTTATATTGCATCACTATATGACGTATAACGTTATATACAATTACGTTGTGGAGGAATAGCGTTATATTGCATCACTATATGACGTATAACGTTATAGTGCATCACTGTATGACGTATAACGTTGTATACTATTACGTTATAACGTATAACGTTATCTTTCATCACTATAGGACGTATAACGATATATTGCATCACTATAGGACGTATAACGTTATATTGCATCACTATATGACGTATAACGTTATATACAATTACGTTGTGGAGGAATAACGTTATATTACATCACTATATGACGTATAACGTTATAGTGCATCACTGTATGACGTATAACGGTATATACTATTACGTTATAACGTATAACGTTATCTTTCATCACTATAGGACGTATAACGATATATTGCATCACTATATGACGTATAACGTTATATTGCATCACTATAGGACGTATTACGTTATATACTATCACGTTATAACGTATAATGTTATACTGCATCACTATATGACGTAGAACGTTATATACAATTACGTTGTGGAGGAATAACGTTATATTGCGTCACTACATGACGTATAACGCTATATTGCATCACTATAGGACGTATTACGTTATATATTATTACGTTATAACGTATAACGTTATCTTTCATCACTGTAGGACGTATAACGTTATATTGCATCAGTACTGATCGTATAACGTTATATACTATTACGTTATAACGTATAACGTTGTATTGCATCACTATAGGACGTATAACGTTATATTGCATCAGTATGTGACGTATAACGTTATATACAATTACGTTGTGGAGGAATAACGTTATATTGCCTCACTATATGACGTATAGCTTTATAGTTCATTACTATATGACGTATAACGTTATATTACATCACTATAGGACGTATTACGTTATATGCTATTACGTCATAACGTACAACGTTGTATTGCATCACTATAGGGCGTATAACGTTATATTGCATCACTACATGACGTATAACGTTATATACAATTACGTTGTGGAGGAATAACGTTATATTGCCTCACTATATGACGTATAACGTTATAGTTCATTACTATATGACGTATAACGTTATATTGCATTACTAAATGACGTATAACGTTATATCGCTTCTGTTTATGACGTATAACGTTATATACTATTACGTTATAACGTATAACGTTGTATTGCATCACTATAGGACGTATAACGTTATATTGCATCACTATGTGACGTATAACGTTATATACAATTACGTTGTGGAGGAATAACGTTATATTGCATCACTATATGACGTATAACGTTATAGTGCATCACTGTATGACGTAGAACGTTATATACAATTACGTTGTGGAGGAATAACGTTATATTGCGTCACTACATGACGTATAACGCTATATTGCATCACTATAGGACATATTACGTTATATATTATTACGTTATAACGTATAACGTTATAGGGCATCACTATAGCAGGTATAACGTTATATTGCATCACTATATGACGTATAACGTTATATTGCATTACTAATTGACGTATAACGTTATATAGCTTCTCTTTATGACGTATAACGTTATGAACTATTACGTTATAACTTATAACATTATATTGCATCACTATATGACGTATAACGTCATATTGCATGACTATAGGACGTATAACGTTATATTGCTTCACTACATGACGTATCACGCTATATTGCATCACTACAGGACGTATTACGTTATATATTATTACGTTATAACGTATAACGTTATACGGCATCACTATGGCACGTATAACGTTATATTGCATCACTATATGACGTATAACGTTATATTGCATTACTAAATGACGTATAACGTTATGAACTACTACGTCATAACGTGTAACGTTATATTGCATCACTATATGACGTATAACGTCATATTGCATGACTACAGGACGTATAACGTTATATTGCATCACTATAGGATGTAATACGTTATGATATATTACGTTATTACGTATAACGTTATATTGCATCAGTACTGATCTTATAACGTTATATACTATTACGTTATAACGTATAACGTTGTATTGCATCACTATAGGACGTATAACGTTATATTGCATCACTATGTGACGTATAACGTTATATACAATTACGTTGTGGAGGAATAACGTTATATTGCATCACTATATGACGTATAACGTTATAGTGTATCACTGTATGACGTATAACGGTATATACTATTACGTTATAACGTATAACGTTATCTTTCACCACTGTAGGACGTATAACGTTATAATGCATCACTATATGACGTATAACGTTATATTGCATCACTATAGGACGTATTACGTTATATACTATCACGTTATAACGTATAATGTTATACTGCATCACTATATGACGTAGAACGTTATATACAATTACGTTGTGGAGGAATAACGTTATATTGCGTCACTACATGACGTATAACGCTATATTGCATCACTATAGGACATATTACGTTATATATTATTACGTTATAACGTATAACGTTATAGGGCATCACTATAGCAGGTATAACGTTATATTGCATCACTATATGACGTATAACGTTATATTGCATTACTAATTGACGTATAACGTTATATAGCTTCTCTTTATGACGTATAACGTTATGAACTATTACGTTATAACTTATAACATTATATTGCATCACTATATGACGTATAACGTCATATTGCATGACTATAGGACGTATAACGTTATATTGCTTCACTACATGACGTATCACGCTATATTGCATCACTATAGGACGTATTACGTTATATATTATTACGTTATAACGTATAACGTTATACGGCATCACTATGGCACGTATAACGTTATATTGCATCACCATATGACGTATAACGTTATATTGCATTACTAAATGACGTGTAACGTTATGAACTACTACGTCATAACGTGTAACGTTATATTGCATCACTATATGACGTATAACGTCATATTGCATGACTACAGGACGTATAACGTTATATTGCATCACTATAGGATGTAATACGTTATGATATATTACGTTCTTACGTATAACGTTATATTGCATCAGTACTGATCTTATAACGTTATATACTATTACGTTATAACGTATAACGTTGTATTGCATCACTATAGGACGTATAACGTTATATTGCATCACTATGTGACGTATAACGTTATATACAATTACGTTGTTGAGGAATAACGTTATATTGCATCACTATATGACGTATAACGTTATAGTGCATCACTGTATGACGTATAACGGTATATACTATTACGTTATAACGTATAACGTTATCTTTCACCACTATAGGACGTATAACGTTATAATGCATCACTATATGACGTATAACGTTATATTGCATCACTATAGGACGTATTACGTTATATACTATCACGTTATAACGTATAATGTTATACTGCATCACTATATGACGTAGAACGTTATATACAATCACGTTGTGGAGGAATAACGTTATATTGCGTCACTACATGACGTATAACGCTATATTGCATCACTATAGGACGTATTACGTTATATATTATTACGTTATAACGTATAACGTTATAGGGCATCACTATAGCACGTATAACGTTATATTGCATCACTATATGACGTATAACGTTATATTGCATTACTAACTGACGTATAACGTTATATAGCTTCTCTTTATGACGTATAACGTTATGAACTATTACGTTATAACTAATAACATTATATTGCATCACTATATGACGTATAACGTCATATTGCATGACTATAGGACGTATAACGTTATATTGCTTCACTACATGACGTATAACGCTATATTGCATCACTATAGGACGTATTACGTTATATATTATTACGTTATAACGTATAACGTTATACGGCATCACTATAACACGTATAACGTTATATTGCATCAGTATATGACGTATAACGTTATATTGCATTACTAAATGACGTATAACGTTATATACAATTACGTTGTGGAGGAATAACGTTATATTGCATCACTATATGACGTATAACGTTATAGTGCATCACCGTATGACGTATAACGGTATATACTATTACGTTATAACGTATAACGTTATCTTTCACCACTATAGGACGTATAACGTTATATTGCATCACTACTGGTCGTATAACGTTATATACTGTTACGTTATAACGTATAACGTTGTATTGCATCACTATAGGACGTATAACGTTATATTGCATCACTATATGACGTATAACGTTATATACAATTACGTTGTGGAGGAATAACGTTATATTGCATCACTATATGACGTATAACGTTATAGTGCATCACTGTATGACGTATAATGGTATATACTATTACGTTATAACGTATAACGTTATCTTTCATCACTATAGGACGTATAACGATATATTGCATCACTATATGACGTATAACGTTATATTGCATCACTATAGGACGTATTACGTTATATACTATCACGTTATAACGTATAACGTTATATTGCATCACTATATGACGGATAACGATATATTGCATGACTACAGTACGTATAACGTTATATTGCATCACTATAGGATGTAATACGTTATGATATATTACGTTATTACGTATAACCTTATATTGCATCAGTACTGATCATATAACGTTATATACTATTACGTTATAACGTATAACGTTGTATTGCATCACTATAGGACGTATAACGTTATATTGCATCACTATGTGACGTATAACGTTATATACAATTACGTTGTGGAGGAATAACGTTATATTGCATCACTATATGACGTATAACGTTATAGTGCATCACTGTATGACGTATAACGGTATATACTATTACGTTATAACGTATAACGTTATCTTTCACCACTGTAGGACGTATAACGTTATAATGCATCACTATATGACGTATAACGTCATATTGCATCACTATAGGACGTATTACGTTATATACTATCACGTTATAACGTATAATGTTATACTGCATCACTATATGACGTAGAACGTTATATACAATTACGTTGTGGAGGAATAACGTTATATTGCGTCACTACATGACGTATAACGCTATATTGCATCACTATAGGACATATTACGTTATATATTATTACGTTATAACGTATAACGTTATAGGGCATCACTATAGCAGGTATAACGTTATATTGCATCACTATATGACGTATAACGTTATATTGCATTACTAATTGACGTATAACGTTATGAACTACTACGTCATAACGTGTAACGTTATATTGCATCACTATATGACGTATAACGTCATATTGCATGACTACAGGACGTATAACGTTATATATTATTACGTTATAACGTATAAAGTTATAGGGCATCACTATAGTAGGTATAACGTTATATAGCTTCTCTTTATGACGTATAACGTTATGAACTATTACGTTATAACTTATAACATTATATTGCATCACTATATGACGTATAACGTCATATTGCATGACTATAGGACGTATAACGTTATATTGCTTCACTACATGACGTATCACGCTATATTGCATCACTATAGGACGTATTACGTTATATATTATTACGTTATAACGTATAACGTTATACGGCATCACTATGGCACGTATAACGTTATATTGCATCACTATATGACGTATAACGTTATATTGCATTACTAATTGACGTATAACGTTATGAACTACTACGTCATAACGTGTAACGTTATAATGCATCACTATATGACGTATAACGTCATATTGCATGACTACAGGACGTATAACGTTATATATTATTACGTTATAACGTATAAAGTTATAGGGCATCACTATAGTAGGTATAACGTTATATAGCTTCTCTTTATGACGTATAACGTTATGAACTACTACATCATATCGTGTAACGTTATATTGCATCACTATAGGACGTATTACGTTATATGCTATCACGTTATAACGTATAATGTTATACTGCGTCACTATATGACGTAGAACGTTATATACAATTACGTTGTGGAGGAATAACGTTATATTGCGTCACTACATGACGTATAACGCTATATTGCATCACTATAGGACATATTAAGTTATATATTATTACGTTATAACGTATAACGTTATAGGGCATCGCTATAGCACGTATAACGTTATATTGCATCACTATATGACGTATAACGTTATATTGCATTACTAATTGACGTATAACGTTATATAGCTTCTCTTTATGACGTATAACGTTATGAACTATTACGTTATAACTTATAACATTATATTGCATCACTATATGACGTATAACGTCATATTGCATGACTATAGGACGTATAACGTTATATTGCTTCACTACATGACGTATAACGCTATATTGCATCACTATAGGACGTATTACGTTATATATTATTACGTTATAACGTATAACGTTATACGGCATCACTATAGCACGTATAACGTTATATTGCATCACTATATGACGTATAACGTTATATTGCATTACTAAATGACGTATAACGTTATGAACTACTACGTCATAACGTGTAACGTTATATTGCATCACTATATGACGTATAACGTTATATACAATTACGTTGTGGAGGAATAACGTTATATTGCATCACTATATGACGTATAACGTTATAATTCGTCACTGTATGACGTACAATGTTATATACTATTACGTTATAACGTATAACGTTATCTTTCATCACTATAGGACGTATAACGATATATTGCATCACTATATGACGTATAACGTTATATTGCATCACTATAGGACGTATTACGTTATATACTATCACGTTATAACGTATAACGTTATATTGCATCACTATATGACGGATAACGATATATTGCATTACTAAATGACGTATAACGTTATATACAATTACGTTGTGGAGGAATAGCGTTATATTGCATCACTATATGACGTATAACGTTATAGTGCATCACTGTATGACGTATAACGTTATATTGCATCACTATAGGACGTATAACGTTATATTGCATCACTATGTGACGTATAACGTTATATACAATTACGTTGTGGAGGAATAACGTTATATTGCATCACTATATGACGTATAACGTTATAGTGCATCACCGTATGACGTATAACGGTATATACTATTACGTTATAACGTATAACGTTATCTTTCACCACTATAGGACGTATAAAGTTATAATGCATCACTATATGACGTATTACGTTATATACTATCACGTTATAACGTATAATGTTATACTGCATCACTATATGACGTAGAACGTTATATACAATTACGTTGTGGAGGAATAACGTTATATTGCGTCACTACATGACGTATAACGCTATATTGCATCACTATAGGACATATTACGTTATATATTATTACGTTATAACGTATAACGTTATAGGGCATCACTATAGCAGGTATAACGTTATATTGCATCACTATATGACGTATAACGTTATATTGCATTACTAATTGACGTATAACGTTATATAGCTTCTCCTTATGACGTATAACGTTATGAACTATTACGTTATAACTTATAACATTATATTGCATCACTATATGACGTATAACGTCATATTGCATGACTATAGGACGTATAACCTTATATTGCTTCACTACATGACGTATCACGCTATATTGCATCACTATAGGACGTATTACGTTATATATTATTACGTTATAACGTATAACGTTATACGGCATCACTATGGCACGTATAACGTTATATTGCATCACTATATGACGTATAACGTTATATTGCATTACTAATTGACGTATAACGTTATGAACTACTACGTCATAACGTGTAACGTTATAATGCATCACTATATGACGTATAACGTCATATTGCATGACTACAGGACGTATAACGTTATATATTATTACGTTATAACGTATAAAGTTATAGGGCATCACTATAGTAGGTATAACGTTATATAGCTTCTCTTTATGACGTATAACGTTATGAACTACTACGTCATATCGTGTAACGTTATATTGCATCACTATAGGACGTATTACGTTATATACTATCACGTTATAACGTATAATGTTATACTGCGTCACTATATGACGTAGAACGTTATATACAATTACGTTGTGGAGGAATAACGTTATATTGCGTCACTACATGACGTATAACGCTATATTGCATCACTATAGGACATATTAAGTTATATATTATTACGTTATAACGTATAACGTTATAGGGCATCGCTATAGCACGTATAACGTTATATTGCATCACTATATGACGTATAACGTTATATTGCATTACTAATTGACGTATAACGTTGTATAGCTTCTCTTTATGACGTATAACGTTATGAACTATTACGTTATAACTTATAACATTATATTGCATCACTATATGACGTATAACGTCATATTGCATGACTATAGGACGTATAACGTTATATTGCTTCACTACATGACGTATAACGCTATATTGCATCACTATAGGACGTATTACGTTATATATTATTACGTTATAACGTATAACGTTATACGGCATCACTATAGCACGTATAACGTTATATTGCATCACTATATGACGTATAACGTTATATTGCATTACTAAATGACGTATAACGTTATGAACTACTACGTCATAACGTGTAACGTTATATTGCATCACTATATGACGTATAACGTTATATACAATTACGTTGTGGAGGAATAACGTTATATTGCATCACTATATGACGTATAACGTTATAATTCATCACTGTATGACGTACAATGTTATATACTATTACGTTATAACGTATAACGTTATCTTTCATCACTATAGGACGTATAACGATATATTGCATCACTATATGACGTATAACGTTATATTGCGTCACTATAGGACGTATTACGTTATATACTATCACGTTATAACGTATAACGTTATATTGCATCACTATATGACGGATAACGATATATTGCATTACTAAATGACGTATAACGTTATATACAATTACGTTGTGGAGGAATAGCGTTATATTGCATCACTATATGACGTATAACGTTATAGTGCATCACTGTATGACGTATAACGTTATATTGCATCACTATAGGACGTATAACGTTATATTGCATCACTATGTGACGTATAACGTTATATACAATTACGTTGTGGAGGAATAACGTTATATTGCATCACTATATGACGTATAACGTTATAGTGCATCACCGTATGACGTATAACGGTATATACTATTACGTTATAACGTATAACGTTATCTTTCACCACTATAGGACGTATAACGTTATAATGCATCACTATATGACGTATTACGTTATATACTATCACGTTATAACGTATAATGTTATACTGCATCACTATATGACGTAGAACGTTATATACAATTACGTTGTGGAGGAATAACGTTATATTGCGTCACTACATGACGTATAACGCTATATTGCATCACTATAGGACATATTACGTTATATATTATTACGTTATAACGTATAACGTTATAGGGCATCACTATAGCAGGTATAACGTTATATTGCATCACTATATGACGTATAACGTTATATTGCATTACTAATTGACGTATAACGTTATATAGCTTCTCTTTATGACGTATAACGTTATGAACTATTACGTTATAGCTTATAACATTATATTGCATCACTATATGACGTATAACGTCATATTGCATGACTATAGGACGTATAACCTTATATTGCTTCACTACATGACGTATCACGCTATATTGCATCACTATAGGACGTATTACGTTATATATTATTACGTTATAACGTATAACGTTATACGGCATCACTATGGCACGTATAACGTTATATTGCATCACTAAATGACGTATAACGTTATATTGCATTACTAATTGACGTATAACGTTATGAACTACTACGTCATAACGTGTAACGTTATAATGCATCACTATATGACGTATAACGTCATATTGCATGACTACAGGACGTATAACGTTATATATTATTACGTTATAACGTATAAAGTTATAGGGCATCACTATAGTAGGTATAACGTTATATAGCTTCTCTTTATGACGTATAACGTTATGAACTACTACGTCATATCGTGTAACGTTATATTGCATCACTATAGGACGTATTACGTTATATACTATCACGTTATAACGTATAATGTTATACTGCGTCACTATATGACGTAGAACGTTATATACAATTACGTTGTGGAGGAATAACGTTATATTGCGTCACTACATGACGTATAACGCTATATTGCATCACTATAGGACATATTAAGTTATATATTATTACGTTATAACGTATGACGTTATAGGGCATCGCTATAGCACGTATAACGTTATATTGCATCACTATATGACGTATAACGTTATATTGCATTACTAATTGACGTATAACGTTATATAGCTTCTCTTTATGACGTATAACGTTATGAACTATTACGTTATAACTTATAACATTATATTGCATCACTATATGACGTATAACGTCATATTGCATGACTATAGGACGTATAACGTTATATTGCTTCACTACATGACGTATAACGCTATATTGCATCACTATAGGACGTATTACGTTATATATTATTACGTTATAACGTATAACGTTATACGGCATCACTATAGCACGTATAACGTTATATTGCATCACTATATGACGTATAACGTTATATTGCATTACTAAATGACGTATAACGTTATGAACTACTACGTCATAACGTGTAACGTTATATTGCATCACTATATGACGTATAACGTTATATACAATTACGTTGTGGAGGAATAACGTTATATTGCATCACTATATGACGTATAACGTTATAATTCGTCACTGTATGACGTACAATGTTATATACTATTACGTTATAACGTATAACGTTATCTTTCATCACTATTGGACGTATAACGATATATTGCATCACTATATGACGTATAACGTTATATTGCATCACTATAGGACGTATTACGTTATATACTATCACGTTATAACGTATAACGTTATATTGCATCACTATATGACGGATAACGATATATTGCATTACTAAATGACGTATAACGTTATATACAATTACGTTGTGGAGGAATAGCGTTATATTGCATCACTATATGACGTATAACGTTATAGTGCATCACTGTATGACGTATAACGTTATATTGCATCACTATAGGACGTATAACGTTATATTGCATCACTATGTGACGTATAACGTTATATACAATTACGTTGTGGAGGAATAACGTTATATTGCATCACTATATGACGTATAACGTTATAGTGCATCACCGTATGACGTATAACGGTATATACTATTACGTTATAACGTATAACGTTATCTTTCACCACTATAGGACGTATAACGTTATAATGCATCACTATATGACGTATTACGTTATATACTATCACGTTATAACGTATAATGTTATACTGCATCACTATATGACGTAGAACGTTATATACAATTACGTTGTGGAGGAATAACGTTATATTGCGTAACTACATGACGTATAACGCTATATTGCATCACTATAGGACATATTACGTTATATATTATTACGTTATAACGTATAACGTTATAGGGCATCACTATAGCAGGTATAACGTTATATTGCATCACTATATGACGTATAACGTTATATTGCATTACTAATTGACGTATAACGTTATATAGCTTCTCTTTATGACGTATAACGTTATGAACTATTACGTTATAACTTATAACATTATATTGCATCACTATATGACGTATAACGTCATATTGCATGACTATAGGACGTATAACCTTATATTGCTTCACTACATGACGTATCACGCTATATTGCATCACTATAGGACGTATTACGTTATATATTATTACGTTATAACGTATAACGTTATACGGCATCACTATGGCACGTATAACGTTATATTGCATCACTATATGACGTATAACGTTATATTGCATTACTAAATGACGTATAACGTTATGAACTACTACGTCATAACGTGTAACGTTATATTGCATCACTATATGACGTATAACGTCATATTGCATGACTACAGGACGTATAACGTTATATTGCATCACTATAGGATGTAATACGTTATGATATATTACGTTATTACGTATAACGTTATATTGCATCAGTACTGATCTTATAACGTTATATACTATTACGTTATAACGTATAACGTTGTATTGCATCACTATAGGACGTATAACGTTATATTGCATCACTATGTGACGTATAACGTTATATACAATTACGTTGTTGAGGAATAACGTTATATTGCATCACTATATGACGTATAACGTTATAGTGCATCACTGTATGACGTATAACGGTATATACTATTACGTTATAACGTATAACGTTATCTTTCACCACTATAGGACGTATAACGTTATAATGCATCACTATATGACGTATAACGTTATATTGCATCACTATAGGACGTATTACGTTATATACTATCACGTTATAACGTATAATGTTATACTGCGTCACTATATGACGTAGAACGTTATATACAATTACGTTGTGGAGGAATAACGTTATATTGCGTCACTACATGACGAATAACGCTATATTGCATTACTATAGGACATATTACGTTATATATTATTACGTTATAACGTATAACGTTATAGGGCATCACTATAGCAGGTATAACGTTATATTGCATCACTATATGACGTATAACGTTATATTGCATTACTAATTGACGTATAACGTTATGAACTACTACGTCATAACGTGTAACGTTATATTGCATCACTATATGACGTATAACGTCATATTGCATGACTACAGGACGTATAACGTTATATATTATTACGTTATAACGTATAAAGTTATAGGGCATCACTATAGTAGGTATAACGTTATATAGCTTCTCTTTATGACGTATAACGTTATGAACTATTACGTTATAACTTATAACATTATATTGCATCACTATATGACGTATAACGTCATATTGCATGACTATAGGACGTATAACGTTATATTGCTTCACTACATGACGTATCACGCTATATTGCATCACTATAGGACGTATTACGTTATATATTATTACGTTATAACGTATAACGTTATACGGCATCACTATGGCACGTATAACGTTATATTGCATCACTATATGACGTATAACGTTATATTGCATTACTAATTGACGTATAACGTTATGAACTACTACGTCATAACGTGTAACGTTATAATGCATCACTATATGACGTATAACGTCATATTGCATGACTACAGGACGTATAACGTTATATATTATTACGTTATAACGTATAAAGTTATAGGGCATCACTATAGTAGGTATAACGTTATATAGCTTCTCTTTATGACGTATAACGTTATGAACTACTACGTCATATCGTGTAACGTTATATTGCATCACTATATGACGTATAACGTCATATTGCATGACTACAGGACGTATAACGTTATATTGCATCACTATAGGATGTAATACGTTATGATATATTACGTTATTACGTATAACGTTATATTGCATCAGTACTGATCTTATAACGTTATATACTATTACGTTATAACGTATAACGTTGTATTGCATCACTATAGGACGTATAACGTTATATTGCATCACTATGTGACGTATAACGTTATATACAATTACGTTGTTGAGGAATAACGTTATATTGCATCACTATATGACGTATAACGTTATAGTGCATCACTGTATGACGTATAACGGTATATACTATTACGTTATAACGTATAACGTTATCTTTCACCACTATAGGACGTATAACGTTATAATGCATCACTATATGACGTATAACGTTATATTGCATCACTATAGGACGTATTACGTTATATACTATCACGTTATAACGTATAATGTTATACTACGTCACTATATGACGTAGAACGTTATATACAATTACGTTGTGGAGGAATAACGTTATATTGCGTCACTACATGACGTATAACGCTATATTGCATCACTATAGGACATATTACGTTATATATTATTACGTTATAACGTATAACGTTATAGGGCATCGCTATAGCACGTATAACGTTATATTGCATCACTATATGACGTATAACGTTATATTGCATTACTAATTGACGTATAACGTTATATAGCTTCTCTTTATGACGTATAACGTTATGAACTATTACGTTATAACTTATAACATTATATTGCATCACTATATGACGTATAACGTCATATTGCATGACTATAGGACGTATAACGTTATATTGCTTCACTACATGACGTATAACGCTATATTGCATCACTATAATACGTATTACGTTATATATTATTACGTTATAACGTATAACGTTATACGGCATCACTATAGCACGTATAACGTTATATTGCATCACTATATGACGTATAACGTTATATTGCATTACTAAATGACGTATAACGTTATGAACTACTACGTCATAACGTGTAACGTTATATTGCATCACTATATGACGTATAACGTTATATACAATTACGTTGTGGAGGAATAACGTTATATTGCATCACTATATGACGTATAACGTTATAATTCGTCACTGTATGACGTACAATGTTATATACTATTACGTTATAACGTATAACGTTATCTTTCATCACTATAGGACGTATAACGATATATTGCATCACTATATGACGTATAACGTTATATTGCATCACTATAGGACGTATTACGTTATATACTATCACGTTATAACGTATAACGTTATATTGCATCACTATATGACGGATAACGATATACTGCATTACTAAATGACGTATAACGTTATATACAATTACGTTGTGGAGGAATAGCGTTATATTGCATCACTATATGACGTATAACGTTATAGTGCACCACTGTATGACGTATAACGTTATATTGCATCACTATAGGACGTATAACGTTATATTGCATCACTATGTGACGTATAACGTTATATACAATTACGTTGTGGAGGAATAACGTTATATTGCATCACTATATGACGTATAACGTTATAGTGCATCACTGTATGACGTATAACGGTATATACTATTACGTTATAACGTATAACGTTATCTTTCACCACTATAGGACGTATAACGTTATAATGCATCACTATATGACGTATTACGTTATATACTATCACGTTATAACGTATAATGTTATACTGCATCACTATATGACGTAGAACGTTATATACAATTACGTTGTGGAGGAATAACGTTATATTGCGTCACTACATGACGTATAACGCTATATTGCATCACTATAGGACATATTACGTTATATATTATTACGTTATAACGTATAACGTTATAGGGCATCACTATAGCAGGTATAACGTTATATTGCATCACTATATGACGTATAACGTTATATTGCATTACTAATTGACGAATAACGTTATATAGCTTCTCTTTATGACGTATAACGTTATGAACTATTACGTTATAACTTATAACATTATATTGCATCACTATATGACGTATAACGTCATATTGCATGACTATAGGACGTATAACCTTATATTGCTTCACTACATGACGTATCACGCTATATTGCATCACTATAGGACGTATTACGTTATATATTATTACGTTATAACGTATAACGTTATACGGCATCACTATGGCACGTATAACGTTATATTGCATCACTATATGACGTATAACGTTATATTGCATTACTAAATGAGGTATAACGTTATGAACTACTACGTCATAACGTGTAACGTTATATTGCATCACTATATGACGTATAACGTCATATTGCATGACTACAGGACGTATAACGTTATATTGCATCACTATAGGATGTAATACGTTATGATATATTACGTTATTACGTATAACGTTATATTGCATCAGTACTGATCTTATAACGTTATATACTATTACGTTATAACGTATAACGTTGTATTGCATCACTATAGGACGTATAACGTTATATTGCATCACTATGTGACGTATAACGTTATATACAATTACGTTGTTGGGGAATAACGTTATATTGCATCACTATATGACGTATAACGTTATAGTGCATCACTGTATGACGTATAACGGTATATACTATTACGTTATAACGTATAACGTTATCTTTCACCACTATAGGACGTATAACGTTATAATGCATCACTATATGACGTATAACGTTATATTGCATCACTATAGGACGTATTACGTTATATACTATCACGTTATAACGTATAATGTTATACTACGTCACTATATGACGTAGAACGTTATATACAATTACGTTGTGGAGGAATAACGTTATATTGCGTCACTACATGACGTATAACGCTATATTGCATCACTATAGGACATATTACGTTATATATTATTACGTTATAACGTATAACGTTATAGGGCATCGCTATAGCACGTATAACGTTATATTGCATCACTATATGACGTATAACGTTATATTGCATTACTAATTGACGTATAACGTTATATAGCTTCTCTTTATGACGTATAACGTTATGAACTATTACGTTATAACTTATAACATTATATTGCATCACTATATGACGTATAACGTCATATTGCATGACTATAGGACGTATAACGTTATATTGCTTCACTACATGACGTATAACGCTATATTGCATCACTATAGGACGTATTACGTTATATATTATTACGTTATAGCGTATAACGTTATACGGCATCACTATAGCACGTATAACGTTATATTGCATCACTATATGACGTATAACGTTATATTGCATTACTAAATGACGTATAACGTTATGAACTACTACGTCATAACGTGTAACGTTATATTGCATCACTATATGACGTATAACGTTATATACAATTACGTTGTGGAGGAATAACGTTATATTGCATCACTATATGACGTATAACGTTATAATTCATCACTGTATGACGTATAATGTTATATACTATTACGTTATAACGTATAACGTTATCTTTCATCACTATAGGACGTATAACGATATATTGCATCACTATATGACGTATAACGTTATATTGCATCACTATAGGACGTATTACGTTATATACTATCACGTTATAACGTATAACGTTATATTGCATCACTATATGACGGATAACGATATATTGCATTACTAAATGACGTATAACGTTATATAGCTTCTCTTTATGACGTGTAACGTTATGAACTATTAAGTTATAACGTATAACGTTATATTGCATCCCTATATGACGTATAACGTTATATTGCATGACTACAGGACGTATAACGTTATATTGCATCACTATAGGATGTAATACGTTATGATATATTACGTTATTACGTATAACGTTGTATTGCATCACTATAGGACGTATAACGTTATATTGCATCACTATGTGACGTATAACGTTATATACAATTACGTTGTGGAGGAATAACGTTATATTGCATCACTATATGACGCATAACGTTATAGTGCATCACCGTATGACGTATAACGGTATATACTATTACGTTATAACGTATAACGTTATCTTTCACCACTATAGGACGTATAACGTTATAATCCATCACTATATGACGTATAACGTTATATTGCATCACTATAGGACGTATTACGTTATATACTATCACGTTATAACGTATAATGTTATACTGCATCACTATATGACGTAGAACGTTATTTACAATCACGTTGTGGAGGAATAACGTTATATTGCGTCACTATATGACGTATAACGTTATAGTGCATCACTGTATGACGTATAACGTTATATACAATTACGTTGTGGAGGAATAACGTTATATTGCGTCACTATATGACGTATAACGTTATATTGCATCAGTATATGACGTATAACATTATATTGCATTACTAAATGACGTATAACGTTATATACAATTACGTTGTGGAGGAATAACGTTATATTGCATCACTATATGACGTATAACGTTATAGTGCATCACCGTATGACGTATAACGGTATATACTATTACGTTATAACGTATAACGTTATCTTTCACCACTATAGGACGTATAACGTTATATTGCATCACTACTGGTCGTATAACGTTATATACTGTTACATTATAACGTATAACGTTGTATTGCATCACTATAGGACGTATAACGTTATATTGCATCACTATATGACGTATAACGTTATATACAATTACGTTGTGGAGGAATAACGTTATATTGCATCACTATATGACGTATAACGTTATAGTGCATCACTGTATGACGTATAATGGTATATACTATTACGTTATAACGTATAACGTTATCTTTCATCACTATAGGACGTATAACGATATATTGCATCACTATATGACGTATAACGTTATATTGCATCACTATAGGACGTATTACGTTATATACTATCACGTTATAACGTATAACGTTATATTGCATCACTATATGACGGATAACGATATATTGCACGACTACAGTACGTATAACGTTATATTGCATCACTATAGGATGTAATACGTTATGATATATTACGTTATTACGTATAACCTTATATTGCATCAGTACTGATCTTATAACGTTATATACTATTACGTTATAACGTATAACGTTGTATTGCATCACTATAGGACGTATAACGTTATATTGCATCACTATGTGACGTATAACGTTATATACAATTACGTTGTGGAGGAATAACGTTATATTGCATCACTATATGACGTATAACGTTATAGTGCATCACTGTATGACGTATAACGGTATATACTATTACGTTATAACGTATAACGTTATCTTTCACCACTGTAGGACGTATAACGTTATAATGCATCACTATATGACGTATAACGTTATATTGCATCACTATAGGACGTATTACGTTATATACTATCACGTTATAACGTATAATGTTATACTGCATCACTATATGACGTAGAACGTTATATACAATTACGTTGTGGAGGAATAACGTTATATTGCGTCACTACATGACGTATAACGCTATATTGCATCACTATAGGACATATTACGTTATATATTATTACGTTATAACGTATAACGTTATAGGGCATCACTATAGCAGGTATAACGTTATATTGCATCACTATATGACGTATAACGTTATATTGCATTACTAATTGACGTATAACGTTATGAACTACTACGTCATAACGTGTAACGTTATATTGCATCACTATATGACGTATAACGTCATATTGCATGACTACAGGACGTATAACGTTATATATTATTACGTTATAACGTATAAAGTTATAGGGCATCACTATAGTAGGTATAACGTTATATAGCTTCTCTTTATGACGTATAACGTTATGAACTATTACGTTATAACTTATAACATTATATTGCATCACTATATGACGTATAACGTCATATTGCATGACTATAGGACGTATAACGTTATATTGCTTCACTACATGACGTATCACGCTATATTGCATCACTATAGGACGTATTACGTTATATATTATTACGTTATAACGTATAACGTTATACGGCATCACTATGGCACGTATAACGTTATATTGCATCACTATATGACGTATAACGTTATATTGCATTACTAAATGACGTATAACGTTATGAACTACTACGTCATATCGTGTAACGTTATATTGCATCACTATATGACGTATAACGTCATATTGCATGACTACAGGACGTATAACGTTATATTGCATCACTATAGGATGTAATACGTTATGATATATTACGTTATTACGTATAACCTTATATTGCATCAGTACTGATCTTATAACGTTATATACTATTACGTTATAACGTATAACGTTGTATTGCATCACTATAGGACGTATAACGTTATATTGCATCACTATGTGACGTATAACGTTATATACAATTACGTTGTTGAGGAATAACGTTATATTGCATCACTATATGACGTATAACGTTATAGTGCATCACTGTATGACGTATAACGGTATATACTATTACGTTATAACGTATAACGTTATCTTTCACCACTATAGGACGTATAACGTTATAATGCATCACTATATGACGTATAACGTTATATTGCATCACTATAGGACGTATTACGTTATATACTATCACGTTATAACGTATAATGTTATACTGCGTCACTATATGACGTAGAACGTTATATACAATTACGTTGTGGAGGAATAACGTTATATTGCGTCACTACATGACGTATAACGCTATATTGCATCACTATAGGACATATTACGTTATATATTATTACGTTATAACGTATAACGTTATAGGGCATCGCTATAGCACGTATAACGTTATATTGCATCACTATATGACGTATAACGTTATATTGCATTACTAATTGACGTATAACGTTATATAGCTTCTCTTTATGACGTATAACGTTATGAACTATTACGTTATAACTTATAACATTATATTGCATCACTATATGATGTATAACGTCATATTGCATGACTATAGGACGTATAACGTTATATTGCTTCACTACATGACGTATAACGCTATATTGCATCACTATAGGACGTATTACGTTATATATTATTACGTTATAACGTATAACGTTATACGGCATCACTATAGCACGTATAACGTTATATTGCATCACTATATGACGTATAACGTTATATTGCATTACTAAATGACGTATAACGTTATGAACTACTACGTCATAACGTGTAACGTTATATTGCATCACTATATGACGTATAACGTTATATACAATTACGTTGTGGAGGAATAACGTTATATTGCATCACTATATGACGTATAACGTTATAATTCGTCACTGTATGACGTATAATGTTATATACTATTACGTTATAACGTATAACGTTATCTTTCATCACTATAGGACGTATAACGATATATTGCATCACTATATGACGTATAACGTTATATTGCATCACTATAGGACGTATTACGTTATATACTATCACGTTATAACGTATAACGTTATATTGCATCACTATATGACGGATAACGATATATTGCATTACTAAATGACGTATAACGTTATATACAATTACGTTGTGGAGGAATAGCGTTATATTGCATCACTATATGACGTATAACGTTATAGTGCATCACTGTATGACGTATAACGTTATATTGCATCACTATAGGACGTATAACGTTATATTGCATCACTATGTGACGTATAACGTTATATACAATTACGTTGTGGAGGAATAACGTTATATTGCATCACTATATGACGTATAACGTTATAGTGCATCACCGTATGACGTATAACGGTATATACTATTACGTTATAACGTATAACGTTATCTTTCACCACTATAGGACGTATAACGTTATAATGCATCACTATATGACGTATAACGTTATATTGCATCACTATAGGACGTATTACGTTATATACTATCACGTTATAACGTATAATGTTATACTGCATCACTATATGACGTAGAACGTTATATACAATCACGTTGTGGAGGAATAACGTTATATTGCGTCACTACATGACGTATAACGCTATATTGCATCACTATAGGACGTATTACGTTATATATTATTACGTTATAACGTATAACGTTATAGGGCATCACTATAGCACGTATAACGTTATATTGCATCACTATATGACGTATAACGTTATATTGCATTACTAACTGACGTATAACGTTATATAGCTTCTCTTTATGACGTATAACGTTATGAACTATTACGTTATAACTAATAACATTATATTGCATCACTATATGACGTATAACGTCATATTGCATGACTATAGGACGTATAACGTTATATTGCTTCACTACATGACGTATAACGCTATATTGCATCACTATAGGACGTATTACGTTATATATTATTACGTTATAACGTATAACGTTATACGGCATCACTATAGCACGTATAACGTTATATTGCATCACTATATGACGTATAACGTTATATTGCATTACTAAATGACGTATAACGTTATGAACTACTACGTCATAACGTGTAACGTTATATTGCATCACTATATGACGTATAACGTTATATACAATTACGTTGTGGAGGAATAGCGTTATATTGCATCACTATATGACGTATAACGTTATAGTGCATCACTGTATGACGTATAACGTTATATACTATTACGTTATAACGTATAACGTTGTTTTGCATCACTATAGGACGTATAACGTTATATTGCATCACTATATGACGTATAACGTTATATACAATTACGTTGTGGAGGAATAACGTTATATGGCGTCACTATATGACGTATAACGTTATATTGCATCACTATAGGACGTATTACGTTATATACTATCACGTTATAACGTATAACGTTATATTGCATCACTATATGACGGATAACGATATATTGCATTACTAAATGACGTATAACGTCATATTGCATGACTACAGGACGTATAATGTTATATTGCATCACTATAGGATGTAATACGTTATGATATATTACGTTATTACGTATAACGTTATATTGCATCAGTACTGATCGTATAACGTTATATACTATTACGTTATAACGTATAACGTTGTATTGCATCACTATAGGACGTATAACGTTATATTGCATCTCTACGTGACGTATAACGTTATATACAATTACGTTGTGGAGGAATAGCGTTATATTGCATCACTATATGACGTATAACGTTATAGTGCATCACTGTATGACGTATAACGTTATATACTATTACGTTATAACGTATAACGTTGTATTGCATCACTATAGGACGTATAACGTTATATTGCATCACTATATGACGTATAACGCTATATACAATTACGTTGTGGAGGAATAACGTTATATTGCGTCACTAAATGACGCATAACGTTATATACAATTACGTTGTGGAGGAATAACGTTATAGTGCATCACTGTATGACGTATAACGTTATATACTATTACGTTATAACGTATAACGTTATCTTGCATCACTATATGTCGTATAACGTTATATTGCATCACTACTGATCGTATAACGTTATATACTGTTACGTTATAACGTATAACGTTGTATTGCATCACTATAGGACGTATAACGTTATATTGCATCACTATATGACGTATAACGTTATATACAATTACGTTGTGGAGGAATAACGTTATATTGCATCACTATATGACGTATAACGTTATAGTGCATCACTGTATGACGTATAACGGTATATACTATTACGTTATAACGTATAACGTTATCTTTCATCACTATAGGACGTATAACGATATATTGCATCACTATATGACGTATAACGTTATATTGCATCACTATAGGACGTATTACGTTATATACTATCACGTTATGACGTATAACGTTATATTGCATCACTATATGACGGATAACGATATATTGCATGACTACAGTACGTATAACGTGATATTGCATCACTATAGGATGTAATACGTTATGATATATTACGTTATTACGTATAACGTTATATTGCATCAGTACTGATCTTATAACGTTATATACTATTACGTTATAACGTATAACGTTGTATTGCATCACTATAGGACGTATAACTTTATATTGCATCACTATGTGACGTATAACGTTATATACAATTACGTTGTGGAGGAATAACGTTATATTGCATCACTATATGACGTATAACGTTATAGTGCATCACTGTATGACGTATAACGGTATATACTATTACGTTATAACGTATAACGTTATCTTTCACCACTATAGGACGTATAACGTTATAATGCATCACTATATGACGTATAACGTTATATTGCATCACTATAGGACGTATTACGTTATATACTATCACGTTATAACGTATAATGTTATACTGCATCACTATATGACGTAGAACGTTATATACAATTACGTTGTGGAGGAATAACGTTATATTGCGTCACTACATGACGTATAACGCTATATTGCATCACTATAGGACATATTACGTTATATATTATTACGTTATAACGTATAACGTTATAGGGCATCGCTATAGCACGTATAACGTTATATTGCATCACTATATGACGTATAACGTTATATTGCATTACTAATTGACGTATAACGTTATATAGCTTCTCTTTTTGACGTATAACGTTATGAACTATTACGTTATAACTTATAACATTATATTGCATCACTATATGACGTATAACGTCATATTGCATGACTGTAGGACGTATAACGTTATATTGCTTCACTACATGACGTATAACGCTATATTGCATCACTATAGGACGTATTACGTTATATATTATTACGTTATAACGTATAACGTTATGGGGCATCACTATAGCACGTGTAACGTTATATTGCATCACTATATGACGTATAACGTTATATTGCATTACTAAATGACGTATAACGTTATGAACTACTACGTCATAACGTGTAACGTTATATTGCATCACTATATGACGTATAACGTTATATACAATTACGTTGTGGAGGAATAACGTCATATTGCATGACTACAGGACGTATAACGTTATATTGCATCACTATAGGATGTAATACGTTATGATATATTACGTTATTACGTATAACGTTATATTGCATCACTATATGACGTATAACGTCATATTGCATGACTACAGGACGTATAACGTTATATTGCATCACTATAGGATATAATACGTTATGATATATTACGTTATTACGTATAACGTTATATTGCATCAGTACTGATCGCATAACGTTATATACTATTACGTTATAACGTATAACGTTGTATTGCATCACTATAGGACGTATAACGTTATATTGCATCACTATATGACGTATAACGTTATAATTCATCACTGTATGACGTATAATGTTATATACTATTACGTTATAACGTATAACGTTATCTTTCATCACTATAGGACGTATAACGATATATTGCATCACTATATGACGTATAACGTTATATTGCATCACTATAGGACGTATTACGTTATATACTATCACGTTATAACGTATAACGTTATATTGCATCACTATATGACGGATAACGATATATTGCATTACTAAATGACGTATAACGTTATATAGCTTCTCTTTATGACGTGTAACGTTATGAACTATTAAGTTATAACGTATAACGTTATATTGCATCCCTATATGACGTATAACGTCATATTGCATGACTGCAGGACGTATAACGTTATATTGCATCACTATAGGATGTAATACGTTATGATATATTACGTTATTACGTATAACGTTGTATTGCATCACTATAGGACGTATAACGTTATATTGCATCACTATGTGACGTATAACGTTATATACAATTACGTTGTGGAGGAATAACGTTATATTGCATCACTATATGACGTATAACGTTATAGTGCATCACCGTATGACGTATAACGGTATATACTATTACGTTATAACGTATAACGTTATCTTTCACCACTATAGGACGTATAACGTTATAATGCATCACTATATGACGTATAACGTTATATTGCATCACTATATGACGTATAACGTTATATTGCATTACTAATTGACGTATAACGTTATATAGCTTCTCTTTATGACGTATAACGTTATGAACTATTACCTTATAACTTATAAAATTATATTGCATCACTATATGACGTATAACGTCATATTGCATGACTATAGGACGTATAACGTTATATTGCTTCACTACATGACGTATCACGCTATATTGCATCACTATAGGACGTATTACGTTATATATTATTACGTTATAACGTATAACGTTATACGGCATCACTATAGCACGTATAACGTTATATTGCATCACTATATGACGTATAACGTTATATTGCATTACTAAATGACGTATAACGTTATGAACTACTACGTCATAACGTGTAACGTTATATTGCATCACTATATGACGTATAACGTTATATACAATTACGTTGTGGAGGAATAACGTTATATTGCATCACTATATGACGTATAACGTTATATTGCCTCACTATAGGACGTATTACGTTATATACTATCACGTTATAACGTATAACGTTATATTGCATCACTATATGACGGATAACGATATATTGCATTACTAAATGACGTATAACGTTATATAGCTTCTCTTTATGACGTGTAACGTTATGAACTATTAAGTTATAACGTATAACGTTATATTGCATCCCTATATGACGTATAACGTCATATTGCATGACTGCAGGACGTATAACGTTATATTGCATCACTATAGGACGTATAACGTTATATTGCATCACTATGTGACGTATAACGTTATATACAATTACGATGTGGAGGAATAACGTTATATTGCATCACTATATGACGTATAACGTTATAGTGCATCACCGTATGACGTATAACGGTATATACTATTACGTTATAACGTATAACGTTATCTTTCACCACTATAGGACGTATAACGTTATAATGCATCACTATATGACGTATAACGTTATATTGCATCACTATAGGACGTATTACGTTATATACTATCACGTTATAACGTATAATGTTATACTGCATCACTATATGACGTAGAACGTTATATACAATTACGTTGTGGAGGAATAACGTTATATTGCGTCACTACATGACGTATAACGCTATATTGCATCACTATAGGACGTATTACGTTATATATTATTACGTTATAACGTATAACGTTATAGGGCATCACTATAGCACGTATAACGTTATATTGCATCACTATATGACGTATAACGTTATATTGCATTACTAACTGACGTATAACGTTATATAGCTTCTCTTTATGACGTATAACGTTATGAACTATTACGTTATAACTTATAACATTATATTGCATCACTATATGACGTATAACGTCATATTGCATGACTATAGGACGTATAACGTTATATTGCTTCACTACATGACGTATAACGCTATATTGCATCACTATAGGACGTATTACGTTGTATATTATTACGTTATAACGTATAACGTTATACGGCATCACTATAGCACGTATAACGTTATATTGCATCACTATATGACGTATAACGTTATATTGCATTACTAAATGACGTATAACGTTATGAACTACTACGTCATAACGTGTAACGTTATATTGCATCACTATATGACGTATAACGTTATATACAATTACGTTGTGGAGGAATAGCGTTATATTGCATGACTATATGACGTATAACGTTATAGTGCATCACTGTATGACGTATAACGTTATATACTATTACGTTATAACGTATAACGTTGTTTTGCATCACTATAGGACGTATAACGTTATATTGCATCACTATATGACGTATAACGTTATATACAATTACGTTGTGGAGGAATAACGTTATGTGGCGTCACTATATGACGTATAACGTTATATACAATTACGTTGAGGAGGAATAACGTTATAGTGCATCACTGTATGACGTATAACGTTATATACTATTACGTTATAACGTATAATGTTATCTTGCATCACTATATGTCGTACAACGTTATATTGCATCACTACTGATCGTATAACGTTATATACTGTTACGTTATAACGTATAACGTTGTATTGCATCACTATAGGACGTATAACGTTATATTGCATCACTATATGACGTATAACGTTATATACAATTACGTTGTGGAGGAATAACGTTATATTGCATCACTATAGGACGTATAACGTTATATTGCATCACTATATGACGTATAACGTTATATTGCATCACTATAGGACGTAATACGTTATATACTATCACGTTATAACGTATAACGTTATATTGCATCACTATATGACGGATAACGATATATTGCATTACTAAATGACGTATAACGTTATATAGCTTCTCTTTATGACGTGTAACGTTATGAACTATTACGTTATAACGTATAACGTTATATTGCATCACTATATGACGTATAACGTCATATTGCATGACTACAGGACGTATAACGTTATATTGCATCACTATAGGATGTAATACGTTATGATATATTACGTTATTACGTATAACGTTATATTGCATCAGTACTGATCGCATAACGTTATATACTATTACGTTATAACGTATAACGTTGTATTGCATCACTATGTGACGTATAACGTTATATACAATTACGTTGTGGAGGAATAACGTTATATTGCATCACTATATGACGTATAACGTTATAATTCATCACTGCATGACGTATAACGTTATATACTATTACGTTATAACGTATAACGTTATCTTTCATCACTATAGGACGTATAACGTTATATTGCATCACTATATGACGTATAACGTTATATTGCATCATCATAGGACGTATTACGTTATATACTATTACGTTATAACGTATAACGTTATACGGCATCACTATAGCACGTATAACGTTATATCGCGTTACTGAATGACGTATAACGTTATATAGCTTCTCTTTATGACGTATAACGTTATGAACTATTACGTTATAACTTATAACATTATATTGCATCACTGTATGACGTATAACGTCATATTGCATGACTATAGGACGTATAACGTTATATTGCTTCACTACATGACGTATAACGCTATATTGCATCACTATAGGACGTATTACGTTATATACTATTACGTTATAACGTATAACGTTATACGGCATCACTATAGCACGTATAACGTTATATCGCATTACTGAATGACGTATAACGTTATATAGCTTCTCTTTATGACGTATAACGTTATGAACTATTACGTTATAACGTATAACGTTATATTGCATCACTATATGACGTATAACGTCATATTGCATGACTAAAGGACGTATAACGTTATATTGCATCACTATATGACGTATAACGTTATAGTGCATCACTGCATGACGTATAACGTTATATACTATTACGTTATAACGTATAACGTTGTATTGCATCACTATAGGACGTATAACGTTATATTGCATCACTATATGACGTATAACGTTATATACAATTACGTTGTGGAGGAATAACGTTATATTGCGTCACTAAATGACGCATAACGTTATATACAATTACGTTGTGGAGGAATAACGTTATAGTGCATCACTGTATGACGTATAACGTTATATACTATTACGTTATAACGTATAACGTTATCTTTCATCACTATAGGACGTATAACGATATATTGCATCACTATATGACGTATAACGTTATATTGCATCACCATAGGACGTATTACGTTATATACTATCACGTTATAACGTATAATGTTATACTGCATCAATATATGACGTAGAACGTTATATACAATTACGTTGTGGAGGAATAACGTTATATTGCGTCACTACATGACGTATAACGCTATATTGCATCACTATAGGACGTATTACGTTATATATTATTACGTTATAACGTATAACGTTATCTTTCATCACTGTAGGACGTATAACGTTATATTGCATCAGTACTGATCGTATAACGTTATATACTATTACGTTATAACGTATAACGTTGTATTGCATCACTATAGGACGTATAACGTTATATTGCATCAGTATGTGACGTATAACGTTATATACAATTACGTTGTGGAGGAATAACGTTATATTGCCTCACTATATGACGTATAGCGTTATAGTTCATTACTATATGACGTATAACGTTATATTGGATCACTATAGGACGTATTACGTTATATGCTATTACGTTATAACGTATAACGTTATACGGCATCACTATAGCACGTATAACGTTATATCGCATTACTGAATGACGTATAACGTTATATAGCTTCTCTTTATGACATATAACGTTATGAACGATTACGTTATAACTTATAACATTATATTGCATCACTGTATGACGTATAACGTCATGTTGCATGACTATAGGACGTATAACGTTGTATTGCATCGCTATAAGACCTATAACGTTATATTGGATCACTATAGGACGTATTACGTTATGATCTTTAACGTCATATCGTGTAACGTTATATTGCATCACTACTGATCGTATAACGTTATATACTATTACGTCATAACGTACAACGTTGTATTGCATCACTATAGGGCGTATAACGTTATATTGCATCACTACATGACGTATAACGTTATATACAATTACGTTGTGGAGGAATAACGTTATATTGCCTCACTATATGACGTATAACGTTATAGTTCATTACTATATGACGTATAACGTTATATTGCATTACTAAATGACGTATAACGTTATATCGCTTCTGTTTATGACGTATAACGTTATGAACTACTACTTTATAACGTATAACGTTATATTGCATCACTATATGACGTATAACGTCATATTGCATGACTATAGGACGTATAACGTTATATTGCATCGCTATAAGACGTATACCGTTATATTGGATCACTATAGGACGTATTACGTTATGATCTTTAACGTCACAACGTGTAACGTTATATTGCATCTCTATATGACGTATAACGTTATATACAATTACGTTGTGGAGGAATAACGTTATATTGCATCACTATATGACGTATAACGTTATAGCGCATCACTGTATGACGTATAACGTTATATACTATTACGTTATAACGTATAACGTTGTATTGCATCACTATAGGACGTATAACGTTATATTGCATCACTATATGAAGTATAACGTTATATACAATTACGTTGTGGAGGAATAACGTTATATTGCGTCACTATATGACGTATAACGTTATAGTGCATCACTGTATGACGTATAGCGGTATATACTATTACGTTGTAACGTATAACGTTATCTTTCAACACTATAGGACGTATAACGATATATTGCATCACTATATGACGTATAACGCTATATTGCATCACTATAGGACGTATTACGTTATATACTATCACGTTATAACGTATAACGTTATATTGCATCACTATATGACGGATAACGATATATTGCATTACTAAATGACGTATAACGTTATATAGCTTCTCTTTATGACGTGTAACGTTATGAACTATTACGTTATAACGTATAACGTTATATTGCATCACTATATGACGTATAACGTCATATTGCATGACTACAGGACGTATAACGTTATATTGCATCACTATAGTATGTAATACGTTATGATATATTACGTTATTACGTATAACGTTATATTGCATCAGTACTGATCGTATAACGTTATATACTATTACGTTATAACGTATAACGTTGTATTGCATCACTATAGGACGTATAACGTTTTATTGCATCTCTATGTGACGTATAACGTTATATACAATTACGTTGTGGAGGAATAGCGTTATATTGCATCACTATATGACGTATAACGTTATAGTGCATCACTGTATGACGTATAACGTTATATACTATTACGTTATAACGTATAACGTTGTATTGCATCACTATATGACGTATAACGTTATATACAATTATGTTGTGGAGGAATAACGTTATATTGCATCACTATAGGACGTATAACGTTATATTGCATCACTATATGACGTATAACGTTATATTGCATCACTATAGGACGTAATACGTTATATACTATCACGTTATAACGTATAACGTTATATTGCATCACTATATGACGGATAACGATATATTGCATTACTAAATGACGTATAACGTTATATAGCTTCTCTTTATGACGTGTAACGTTATGAACTATTACGTTATAACGTATAACGTTATATTGCATCACTATATGACGTATAACGTCATATTGCATGACTACAGGACGTATAACGTTATATTGCATCACTATAGGATGTAATACGTTATGATATATTACGTTATTACGTATAACGTTATATTGCATCAGTACTGATCGCATAACGTTATATACTATTACGCTATAACGTATAACGTTGTATTGCATCACTATGTGACGTATAACGTTATATACAATTACGTTGTGGAGGAATAACGTTATATTGCATCACTATATGACGTATAACGTTATAATTCATCACTGTATGACGTATAACGTTATATACTATTACGTTATAACGTATAACGTTATCTTTCATCACTATAGGACGTATAACGTTATATTGCATCACTATATGACGTATAACGTTATATTGCATCATCATAGGACGTATTACGTTATATACTATTACGTTATAACGTATAACGTTATACGGCATCACTATAGCACGTATAACGTTATATCGCGTTACTGAATGACGTATAACGTTATATAGCTTCTCTTTATGACGTATAACGTTATGAACTATTACGTTATAACTTATAACATTATATTGCATCACTGTATGACGTATAACGTCATATTGCATGACTATAGGACGTATAACGTTATATTGCTTCACTACATGACGTATAAAGCTATATTGCATCACTATAGGACGTATTACGTTATATACTATTACGTTATAACGTATAACGTTATACGGCATCACTATAGCACGTATAACGTTATATCGCATTACTGAATGACGTATAACGTTATATAGCTTCTCTTTATGACGTATAACGTTATGAACTATTACGTTATAACGCATAACGTTATATTGCATCACTATATAACGTAGAACGTCATATTGCATGACTATAGGACGTATAACGTTATATTGCATCACTACATGACGTATAACGTTATATTGCATCACTATAGGACGTATTACGTTATTTACTATCTCGTTATAATGTATAACGTTATATTGCATCACTATATGACGTATAACGATATATTGCATTACTAAATGACGTATAACGTTATATAGCTTCTCTTTATGACGTGTAACGTTATGAACTATTACGTTATAACGTATAACGTTATATTGCATCACTATATGACGTATAACGTCATATTGCTTGACTACAGGACGTATAACGTTATATTGCATCACTACATGACGTATAACGTTATATTGCATCACTATAGGACGTATTACGTTATATACTATCTCGTTATAATGTATAACGTTATATTGCATCACTATATGACGTATAACGTCATATTGCATGACTACAGGACGTATAACGTTATATTGCATCACTATAGGATGTAACACGTTATGATATATTACGTTATTACGTATAACGTTATACGGCATCACTATAGCACGTATAACGTTATATCGCATTACTGAATGACGTATAACGTTATATAGCTTCTCTTTATGACGTATAACGTTATGAACTATTACGTTATAACGCATAATGTTATATTGCATCACTATATGACGTAAAACGTCATATTGCATGACTATAGGACGTATAACGTTATATTGCATCACTACATGACGTATAACGTTATATTGCATCACTATAGGACGTATTACGTTATATACTATCTCGTTATAATGTATAACGTTATATTGCATCACTATATGACGTATAACGTCATATTGCATGACTACAGGACGTATAACGTTATATTGCATCACTATAGGATGTAACACGTTATGATATATTACGTTATTACGTATAACGTTTTATTGCATCACTATATGAGGTATAACGTTATATACTATAACGTTATGAATTAATATCGTTATATTGCATCACTGTATGACGTATAATGTTATACTGCATCACTATACGACGTAGAACGTTGTATTGCATTACTATATGACGTATAACGTTATATACAATTACGTTGTGGAGGAATAACGTTATATTGCATCACTATAGGACGTATAACGTTATATTGCATCACTATATGACGTATAACGTTATATTGCATCACTATAGGACGTAATACGTTATATACTATCACGTTATAACGTATAACGTTATATTGCATCACTATATGACGTATAACGTCATATTGCATGACTACAGGACGTATAACGTTATATTGCATCACTATAGGATGTAATACGTTATGATATATTACGTTATTACGTATAACGTTATATTGCATCAGTACTGATCGCATAACGTTATATACTATTACGTTATAACGTATAACGTTGTATTGCATCACTATGTGACGTATAACGTTATATACAATTACGTTGTGGAGGAATAACGTTATATTGCATCACTATATGACGTATAACGTTATAATTCATCACTGCATGACGTATAACGTTATATACTATTACGTTATAACGTATAACGTTATCTTTCATCACTATAGGACGTATAACGTTATATTGCATCACTATATGACGCGTAACGTTATATTGCATCATCATAGGACGTATTACGTTATATACTATTACGTTATAACGTATAACGTTATACGGCATCACTATAGCACGTATAACGTTATATCGCGTTACTGAATGACGTATAACGTTATATAGCTTCTCTTTATGACGTATAACGTTATGAACTATTACGTTATAACGCATAACGTTATATTGCATCACTATATGACGTAGAACGTCATATTGCATGACTATAGAACGTATAACGTTATATTGCATCACTACATGACGTATAACGTTATATTGCATCACTATAGGACGTATTACGTTATGTACTATCTCGTTATAATGTATAACGTTATATTGCATCACTATATGACGTATAACGATATATTGCATTACTAAATGACGTATAACGTTATATAGCTTCTCTTTATGACGTGTAACGTTATGAACTATTACGTTATAACGTATAACGTTATATTGCATCACTATATGACGTATAACGTCATATTGCATGACTATAGGACGTATAACGTTATATTGCTTCACTACATGACGTATAACGCTATATTGCATCACTATAGGACGTATTACGTTATATACTATTACGTTATAACGTATAACGTTATATTGCATCACTATATGACGTAGAACGTCATATTGCATGACTATAGAACGTATAACGTTATATTGCATCACTACATGACGTATAACGTTATATTGCATCACTATAGGACGTATTACGTTATGTACTATCTCGTTATAATGTATAACGTTATATTGCATCACTATATGACGTATAACGATATATTGCATTACTAAATGACGTATAACGTTATATAGCTTCTCTTTATGACGTGTAACGTTATGAACTATTACGTTATAACGTATAACGTTATATTGCATCACTGTATGACGTATAACGTCATATTGCATGACTATAGGACGTATAACGTTATATTGCTTCACTACATGACGTATAACGCTATATTGCATCACTATAGGACGTATTACGTTATATACTATTACGTTATAACGTATAACGTTATACGGCATCACTATAGCACGTATAACGTTATATCGCATTACTGAATGACGTATAACGTTATATAGCTTCTCTTTATGACGTATAACGTTATGAACTATTACGTTATAACGCATAACGTTATATTGCATCACTATATGACGTAGAACGTCATATTGCATGACTATAGAACGTATAACGTTATATTGCATCACTACATGACGTATAACGTTATATTGCATCACTATAGGACGTATTACGTTATGTACTATCTCGTTATAATGTATAACGTTATATTGCATCACTATATGACGTATAACGATATATTGCATTACTAAATGACGTATGACGTTATATAGCTTCTCTTTATGACGTGTAACGTTATGAACTATTACGTTATAACGTATAACGTTATATTGCATCACTATATGACGTATAACGTCATATTGCATGACTATAGGACGTATAACGTTATATTGCTTCACTACATGACGTATAACGCTATATTGCATCACTATAGGACGTATTACGTTATATACTATTACGTTATAACGTATAACGTTATACGGCATCACTATAGCACGTATAACGTTATATCGCATTACTGAATGACGTATAACGTTATATAGCTTCTCTTTATGACGTATAACGTTATGAACTATTACGTTATAACGCATAATGTTATATTGCATCACTATATGACGTAAAACGTCATATTGCATGACTATAGGACGTATAACGTTATATTGCATCACTACATGACGTATAACGTTATATTGCATCACTATAGGACGTATTACGTTATATACTATCTCGTTATAATGTATAACGTTATATTGCATCACTATATGACGTATAACGATATATTGCATTACTAAATGACGTATAACGTTATATAGCTTCTCTTTATGACGTGTAACGTTATGAACTATTACGTTATAATGTATATCGTTATACTGCATCACTATATGACGTATAACGTCATATTGCATGACTATAGGACGTATAACGTTATATTGCATCACGATATGACGTATAACGTCATATTGCATGACTACAGGACGTATAACGTTATATTGCATCACTATAGGATGTAACACGTTATGATATATTACGTTATTACGTATAACGTTTTATTGCATCACTATATGAGGTATAACGTTATATACTATAACGTTATGAATTAATATCGTTATATTGCATCACTGTATGACGTATAATGTTATACTGCATCACTATACGACGTAGAACGTTGTATTGCATTACTAATTGACGTATAACGTTATATAGCTTCTCTTTATGACGTATAACGTTATGAACTATTACGTTATAACTTATAACATTATATTGCATCACTATATGACGTATAACGTCATATTGCATGACTATAGGACGTATTACGATATATACTATTACGTTATAACGTATAACGTTATACTGCATCACTATATGACGTATAACGATATATTGCATTACTAAATGACGCTTAACGTTATATAGCTTCTCTTTATGACGTGTAACGTTATGAACTATTACGTTATAACGTATAACGTTATATTGCATCACTATATGACGTATAACGTCATATTGCATGACTAAAGGACGTATAACGTTATATTGCATCACTATATGACGTATAACGTTATAGTGCATCACTGCATGACGTATAACGTTATATACTATTACGTTATAACGTATAACGTTGTATTGCATCACTATAGGACGTATAACGTTATATTGCATCACTATATGACGTATAACGTTATATACAATTACGTTGTGGAGGAATAACGTTATATTGCGTCACTACATGACGTATAACGCTATATTGCATCACTATAGGACGTATTACGTTATATATTATTACGTTATAACGTATAACGTTATCTTTCATCACTGTAGGACGTATAACGTTATATTGCATCAGTACTGATCGTATAACGTTATATACTATTACGTTATAACGTATCACGTTGTATTGCATCACTATAGGACGTATAACGTTATATTGCATCAGTATGTGACGTATAACGTTATATACAATTACGTTGTGGAGGAATAACGTTATATTGCCTCACTATATGACGTATAGCGTTATAGTTCATTACTATATGACGTATAACGTTATATTGGATCACTATAGGACGTATTACGTTATATGCTATTACGTTATAACTTATAACATTATATTGCATCACTGTATGACGTATAACGTCATGTTGCATGACTATAGGACGTATAACGTTGTATTGCATCGCTATAAGGCCTATAACGTTATATTGGATCACTATAGGACGTATTACGTTATGATCTTTAACGTCATATCGTGTAACGTTATATTGCATCACTACTGATCGTATAACGTTATATACTATTACGTCATAACGTACAACGTTGTATTGCATCACTATAGGGCGTATAACGTTATATTGCATCACTACATGACGTATAACGTTATATACAATTACGTTGTGGAGGAATAACGTTATATTGCCTCACTATATGACGTATAACGTTATAGTTCATTACTATATGACGTATAACGTTATATTGCATTACTAAATGACGTATAACGTTATATCGCTTCTGTTTATGACGTATAACGTTATGAACTACTACGTTATAACGTATAACGTTATATTGCATCACAATATGACGTATAACGTCATATTGCATGACTATAGGACGTATAACGTTATATTGCATCGCTATAAGACGTATACCGTTATATTGGATCACTATAGGACGTATTACGTTATGATCTTTAACGTCACAACGTGTAACGTTATATTGCATCTCTATATGACGTATAACGTTATAAACAATTACGTTGTGGAGGAATAACGTTATATTGCATCACTATATGACGTATAACGTTATAGCGCATCACTGTATGACGTATAACGTTATATACTATTACGTTATAACGTATAACGTTGTATTGCATCACTATAGGACGTATAACGTTATATTGCATCACTATATGACGTATAACGTTATATACAATTACGTTGTGGAGGAATAACGTTATATTGCCTCACTATATGACGTATAGCGTTATAGTTCATTACTATATGACGTATAACGTTATATTGGATCACTATAGGACGTATAACGTTGTATTGCATCGCTATAAGACCTATAACGTTATATTGGATCACTAAATGACGCATAACGTTATATACAATTACGTTGTGGAGGAATAACGTTATAGTGCATCACTGTATGACGTATAACGTTATATACTATTACGTTATAACGTATAACGTTATCTTGCATCACTATATGTCGTATAACGTTATATTGCACCACTACTGATCGTATAACGTTATATACTGTTACGCTATAACGTATAACGTTGTATTGCATCACTATAGGACGTATAACGTTATATTGCATCACTATATGACGTATAACGCTATATACAATTACGTTGTGGAGGAATAACGTTATATTGCATCACTACATGACGTATAACGTTATAGTGCATCACTCTATGACGTTTAACGGTATATACTATTACGTTATAACGTATAACGTTATCTTTCATCACTATAGGACGTATAACGATATATTGCATCACTATATGACGTATAACGTTATATTGCATCACTATAGGACGTACTACGTTATATACTATCACGTTATAACGTATAACGTTATATTGCATCACTATGTGACGTATAACGTTATATACAATTACGTTGTGGAGGAATAACGTTATATTGCATCACTATATGACGTATAACGTTATATACAATTACGTTGTGGAGGAATAACGTTATATTGCATCACTATATGACGTATAACGTTATATTGCATCACTATAGGACGTATTACGTTATATACTATCACGTTATAACGTATAACGTTATATTGCATCACTATATGACGGATAACGATATATTGCATTACTAAATGACGTATAACGTTATATAGCTTCTCTTTATGACGTGTAACGTTATGAACTATTACGTTATAACGTATAACGTTATATTGCATCACTATATGACGTATAACGTCATATTGCATGACTACAGGACGTATAACGTTATATTGCATCACTATACTATGAAATACGTTATGATATATTACGTTATTACGTATAACGTTATATTGCATCAGTACTGATCTTATAACGTTATATACTATTACGTTATAACGTATAACGTTGTATTGCATCACTATAGGACGTATAACGTTATATTGCATCACTATGTGACGTATAACGTTATATACAATTACGTTGTGGAGGAATAACGTTATATTGCATCACTATATGACGTATAACGTTATAGTGCATCACTGTATGACGTATAACGGTATATACTATCACGTTATAACGTATAACGTTATATTGCATCACTATATGCCGGATAACGATATATTGCATTACTAAATGACGTATAACGTTATATAGCATCTCCTTTATGACGTGTAACGTTATGAACTATTACGTTATAACGTATAATGTTATACTGCATCACTATATGACGTAGAACGTTATATACAATTACGTTGTGGAGGAATAACTTTATATTGCGTCACTACATGACGTATAACGCTATATTGCATCACTATAGGACGTATTACGTTATATATTATTACGTTATAACGTATAACGTTATAGGGCATCACTATAGCACGTATAACGTTATATTGCATCACTATATGACGTATAACGTTATATTGCATTACTAATTGACGTAAAACGTTATATAGCTTCTCTTTATGACGTATAACGTTATGAACTATTACGTTATAACTTATAACATTATATTGCATCACTATATGACGTATAACGTCATATTGCATGACTATAGGAAGTATAACGTTATATTGCTTCACTACATGACGTATAACGCTATATTGCATCACTATAGGACGTATTACGTTATATATTATTACGTTATAACGTATAACGTTATACGGCATCACTATAGCACGTATAACGTTATATTGCATCACTATATGACGTATAACGTTATACTGCATTACTAAATGACGTATAACGTTATGAACTACTACGTCATAACGTGTAACGTTATATTGCATCACTATATGACGTATAACGTTATATACAATTACGTTGTGGAGGAATAACGTTATATTGCATCACTATATGACGTATAACGTTATATACAATTACGTTGTGGAGGAATTACGTTATATGGCGTCACTATATGACGTATAACGTTATATACAATTACGTTGTGGAGGAATAACGTTATAGTGCATCACTGTATGACGTATAACGTTATATACTATTACGTTATAACGTATAACGTTATCTTGCATCACTATATGTCGTACAACGTTATATTGCATCACTACTGATCGTATAACGTTATATACTGTTACGTTATAACGTATAACGTTGTATTGCATCACTATAGGACGTATAACGTTATATTGCATCACTATATGACGTATAACGTTATATACAATTACGTTGTGGAGGAATAACGTTATATTGCATCACTATACGACGTATAACGTTATAGTGCATCACTGTATGGCGTATAACGGTATATACTATTATGTTATAACGTATAACGTTATCTTTCATCACTATAGGACGTATAACGTTATATTGCATCACTATATGACGAATAACGTTATGATCTATTTCGTTATAACGTATACCGTTATATTGCATCACTATATGACGTACAACGTTATATACTATTGCGCTATAACGTAAAACGTTGTATTGCATCACTATAGGACGTATAACGTTATATTGCATCACTATGTGACGTATAACGTTATATACAATTACGTTGTGGAGGAATAACGTTATATTGCATCACTATATGACGTATAACGTTATAGTTCATCACTGTATGACGTATAACGGTATATACTATTACGTTATAACGTATAACGTTATCTTTCATCACTGTAGGACGTATAACGTTATATTGCATCAGTACTGATCGTATAACGTTATATACTATTACGTTATAACGTATAACGTTGTATTGCATCACTATAGGACGTATAACGTTATATTGCATCAGTATGTGACGTATAACGTTATATACAATTACGTTGTGGAGGAATAACGTTATATTGCCTCACTATATGACGTATAGCGTTATAGTTCATTACTATATGACGTATAACGTTATATTGCATCACTATAGGACGTATTACGTTATATGCTACTACGTTATAACGTATAACGTTATACGGCATCACTATAGCACGTATAACGTTATATCGCATTACTGAATGACGTATAACGTTATATAGCTTCTCTTTATGACGTATAACGTTATGAACTATTACGTTATAACTTATAACATTATATTGCATCACTGTATGACGTATAACGTCATGTTGCATGACTATAGGACGTATAACGTTATATTGCATCGCTATAAGACGTATAACGTTATATTGGATCACTATAGGACGTATTACGTTATGATCTTTAACGTCATATCGTGTAACGTTATATTGCATCACTACTGATCGTATAACGTTATATACTATTACGTCATAACGTACAACGTTGTATTGCATCACTATAGGGCGTATAACGTTATATTGCATCACTACATGACGTATAACGTTATATACAATTACGTTGTGGAGGAATAACGTTATATTGCCTCACTATATGACGTATAACGTTATAGTTCATTACTATATGACGTATAACGTTATATTGCATCACTGTATGACGTATAACGTTATATACTATTACGTTATAACGTATAACGTTATATTGCATCACTATATGACGGATAACGATATATTGCATTACTAAATGACGTATAACGTTATATAGCTTCTCTTTATGACGTATAACGTTATATACTATTACGTTATAACGTATAACGTTGTATTGCATCACTATAGGACGTATAACGTTATATTGCATGACTATAGGACGTATAACGTTATATTGCATCACTACATGACGTGTAACGTTATATTGCATCACTATAGGACGTATAACGTTATATTGCATCACTATAGGACGTATTACGTTATATACTATTACGTTAGAACGTATAACGTTATATTACATCACTATATGACGTATAACATTATATTGCATCACTATATGACGTATAACGTTATATTGCATCACTATATGACGTATAACGTTATATTGCATTACTAATTGACGTATAACGTTATATAGCTTCTCTTTATGACGTATAACGTTATGAACTATTACGTTATAACTTATAACATTATATTGCATCACTATATGATGTATAACGTCATATTGCATGACTATAGGACGTATAACGTTATATTACTTCACTACATGACGTATAACGCTATATTGCATCACTATAGGACGTATTACGTTATATATTATTACGTTATAACGTATAACGTTATACGGCATCACTATAGCACGTATAACGTTATATTGCATCACTATATGACGTATAACGTTATATTGCATCACTATATGACGTATAACGTCATATTGCATGACTATAGGACGTATAACGTTATATTACCTCACTACATGACGTATAACGCTATATTGCATCACTATAGGACGTATTACGTTATATATTATTACGTTATAACGTATAACGTTATACGGCATCACTATAGCACGTATAACGTTATATTGCATCACTATATGACGTATAACGTTATATTGCATTACTAAATGACGTATAACGTTATGAACTACTACGTCATAACGTGTAACGTTATATTGCATCACTATATGACGTATAACGTTATATACAATTACGTTGTGGAGGAATAACGTTATATTGCATCACTATATGACGTATAACGTTATATTGCATCACTATAGGACGTATTACGTTATATAATATCACGTTATAACGTATAACGTTATATTCCAACACTATATGACGGATAACGATATATTGCATTACTAAATGACGTATAACGTTATATAGCTTCTCTTTATGACGTGTAACGTTATGAACTATTACGTTATAACGTATAACGTTATATTGCATCACTATAGGATGTAATACGTTATGATATATTACGTTATTACGTATAACGTTATATTGCATCAGTACTGATCGCATAACGTTATATACTATTACGTTATAACGTATAACGTTGTATTGCATCACTATAGGACGTATAACGTTATATTGCATCACTATGTGACGTATAACGTTATATACAATTACGTTGTGGAGGAATAACGTTATATTGCATCACTATATCACGTATAACGTTATAATTCATCACTGTATGACGTATAATGTTATATACTATTACGTTATAACGTATAACGTTATCTTTCATCACTATAGGACGTATAACGATATATTGCATCACTATATGACGTATAACGTTATATTGCATCACTATAGGACGTATTACGTCATATACTATCACGTTATAACGTATAACGTTATATTGCATCACTATATGACGGATAACGATATATTGCATTACTAAATGACGTATAACGTTATATAGCTTCTCTTTATGACGTGTAACGTTATGAACTATTAAGTTATAACGTATAACGTTATATTGCATCCCTATATGACGTATAACGTCATATTGCATGACTACAGGACGTATAACGCTATATTGCATCACTATAGGATGTAATACGTTATGATATATTACGTTATTACGTATAACGTTGAATTGCATCACTATAGGACGTATAACGTTATATTGCATCACTATGTGACGTATAACGTTATATACAATTACGTTGTGGAGGAATAACGTTATATTGCATCACTATATGACGTATAACGTTATAGTGCATCACCGTATGACGTATAACGGTATATACTATTACGTTATAACGTATAACGTTACCTTTCACCACTATAGGACGTATAACGTTATAATGCATCACTATATGACGTATAACGTTATATTGCATCACTATAGGACGTATTACGTTATATACTATCACGTTATAACGTATAATGTTATACTGCATCACTATATGACGTAGAACGTTATATACAATTACGTTGTGGAGGAATAACGTTATATTGCGTCACTACATGACGTATAACGCTATATTGCATCACTATAGGACGTATTACGTTATATATTATTACGTTATAACGTATAACGTTATCTTTCATCACTGTAGGACGTATAACGTTATATTGCATCAGTACTGATCGTATAACGTTATATACTATTACGTTATAACGTATAACGTTGTATTGCATCACTATAGGACGTATAACGTTATATTGCATCAGTATGTGACGTATAACGTTATATACAATTACGTTGTGGAGGAATAACGTTATATTGCCTCACTATATGACGTATAGCGTTATAGTTCATTACTATATGACGTATAACGTTATATTGCATCACTATAGGACGTATTACGTTATATGCTATTACGTTATAACGTATAACGTTATACGGCATCACTATAGCACGTATAACGTTATATCGCATTACTGAATGACGTATAACGTTATATAGCTTCTCTTTATGACGTATAACGTTATGAACTATTACGTTATAACTTATAACATTATATTGCATCACTGTATGACGTATAACGTCATGTTGCATGACTATAGGACGTATAACGTTATATTGCATCGCTATAAGACGTATAACGTTATATTGCATCACTATAGGACGTATAACGTTATATTGCATCACTATATGACGTATAACGTTATATACAATTACGTTGTGGAGGAATAACGTTATATTGCGTCACTAAATGACGCATAACGTTATATACAATTACGTTGTGGAGGAATAACGTTATAGTGCATCACTGCATGACGTATAACGTTATATACTATTACGTTATAACGTATAACGTTATATTGCATCACTATATGACGGATAACGATATATTGCATTACTAAATGACGTATAACGTTATATAGCTTCTCTTTATGACGTATAACGTTATATACTATTACGTTATAACGTATAACGTTGTATTGCATCACTGTAGGACGTATAACGTTATATTGCATGACTATAGGGCGTATAACGTTATATTGCATCACTACATGACGTGTAACGTTATATTGCATCACTATAGGACGTATAACGTTATATTGCATCACTATAGGACGTATTACGTTATATACTATTACGTTAGAACGTATAACGTTATATTACATCACTATATGACGTATAACATTATATTGCATCACTATATGACGTATAATGTTATATTGCATTACTAAATGACGTATAACGTTATATCGCTTCTGTTTATGACGTATAACGTTATGAACTACTACGTTATAACGTATAACGTTATATTGCATCACTATATGACGTATAACGTCATATTGCATGACTATAGGACGTATAACGTTATATTGCATCGCTATAAGACGTATACCGTTATATTGGATCACTATAGGACGTATTACGTTATGATCTTTAACGTCACAACGTGTAACGTTATATTGCATCTCTATATGACGTATAACGTTATATACAATTACGTTGTGGAGGAATAACGTTATATTGCATCACTATATGACGTATAACGTTATAGTGCATCACTATATGACGTATAACGTTATATACAATTACGTTGTGGAGGAATAACGTTATATTGCATCACTACTGATCGTATAACGTTATATACTGTTACGTTATAACGTATAACGTTGTATTGCATCACTATAGGTCGTATAACGTTATATTGCATCACTATATGACGTATAACGTTATATACAATTACGTTGTGGAGGAGTAACGTTATATTGCATCACTATATGACGTATAACGTTATAGTGCATCACTGTATGACGTATAGCGGTATATACTATTACGTTATAACGTATAACGTTATCTTTCATCACTATAGGACGTATAACGATATATTGCATCACTATATGACGTATAACGTTATATTGCATCACTATAGGACGTATTACGTTATATACTATCACGTTATAACGTATAACGTTATATTGCATCACTATATGACGGATAACGATATATTGCATTACTAAATGACGTATAACGTTATATTGCATCACTATAGGATGTAATACGTTATGATATATTACGTTATTACGGATAACGTTATATTGCATCAGTACTGATCGTATAACGTTATATACTATTACGTTATAACGTATAACGTTGTATTGCATCACTATAGGACGTATAACGTTATATTGCATCTCTATGTGACGTATAACGTTATATACAATTACGTTGTGGAGGAATAGCGTTATATTGCATCACTATATGACGTATACCGTTATAGTGCATCACTGTATGACGTATAACGTTATATACTATTACGTTATAACGTATAACGTTGTATTGCATCACTATAGGACGTATAACGTTCTATTGCATCACTATATGACGTATAACGTTATATACAATTACGTTATGGAGGAATAACGTTATATTGCGTCACTAAATGACGCATAACGTTATATACAATTACGTTGTGGAGGAATAACGTTATAGTGCATCACTGTATGACGTATAACGTTATATACTATTACGTTATAACGTATAACGTTATCTTGCATCACTATATGTCGTATAACGTTATATTGCATCACTACTGATCGTATAACGTTATATACTGTTACGTTATAACGTATAACGTTGTATTGCATCACTATAGGACGTATAACGTTATATTGCATCACTATATGACGTATAACGTTATATACAATTACGTTGTGGAGGAATAACGTTATATTGCATCACTATATGACGTATAACGTTATATTGCATCACTATAGGACGTATTACGTTATATACTATCACGTTATAACGTATAACGTTATATTGCATCACTATATGACGGATAACGATATATTGCATGACTACAGGACGTATAACGTTATATTGCAACACTATAGGATGTAATACGTTATGATATATTACGTTATTACGTATAACGTTATATTGCATCAGTACTGATCTTATAACGTTATATACTATTACGTTATAACGTATAACGTTGTATTGCATCACTATAGGACGTATAACGTTGTATTGCATCACTATGTGACGTATAACGTTATATACAATTACGTTGTGGAGGAATAACGTTATATTGCATCACTATATGACGTATACCGTTATAGTGCATCACTGTATGACGTATAACGGTATATACTATTACGTTATAACGTATAACGTTATCTTTCACCACTATAGGACGTATAACGTTATAATGCATCACTATATGACGTATAACGTTATATTGCATCACTATAGGACGTATTACGTTATATACTATCACGTTATAACGTATAATGTTATACTGCGTCACTATATGACGTAGAACGTTATATACAATTACGTTGTGGAGGAATAACGTTATATTGCGTCACTACATGACGTATAACGCTATATTGCATCACTATAGGACATATTACGTTATATATTATTACGTTATAACGTATAACGTTATAGGGCGTCGCTATAGCACGTATAACGTTATATTGCATCACTATATGACGTATAACGTTATATTGCATTACTAATTGACGTATAACGTTATATACTGTTACGTTATAACGTATAACGTTGTATTGCATCACTATAGGACGTATAACGTTATATTGCATCACTATATGACGTATAACGTTATATACAATGACGTTGTGGAGGAATAACGTTATATTGCGTCACTACATGACGTATAACGCTATATTGCATCACTATAGGACATATTACGTTATATATTATTACGTTATAACGTATAACGTTATAGGGCATCACTATAGCACGTATAACGTTATATTGCATCACTATATGACGTATAACGTTATATTGCATTACTAATTGACGTATAACGTTATATAGCTTCTCTTTATGACGTATAACGTTATGAACTATTACGTTATAACTTATAACATTATATTGCATCACTATATGACGTATAACGTCATATTGCATGACTATAGGACGTATAACGTTATATTGCTTCACTACATGACGTATCACGCTATATTGCATCACTATAGGACGTATTACGTTATATATTATTACGTTATAACGTATAACGTTATACGGCATCACTATGGCACGTATAACGTTATATTGCATTACTATATGACGTATAACGTTATATTGCATTACTAAATGACGTATAACGTTATGAACTACTACGTCATAACGTGTAACGTTATATTGCATCAGTATATGACGTATAACGTCATATTGCATGACTACAGGACGTATAACGTTATATTGCATCACTATAGGATGTAATACGTTATGATATATTACGTTATTACGTATAACGTTATATTGCATCAGTACTGATCTTATAACGTTATATACTATTACGTTATAACGTATAACGTTGTATTGCATCACTATAGGTCGTATAACGTTATATTGCATCACTATGTGACGTATAACGTTATATACAATTACGTTGTTGAGGAATAACGTTATATTGCATCACTATATGACGTATAACGTTATAGTGCATCACTATATGACGTATAACGTTATAGTGCATCACTGTATGACGTATAACGGTATATACTATTACGTTATAACGTATAATGTTATACTGCGTCACTATATGACGTAGAACGTTATATACAATTACGTTGTGGAGGAATAACGTTATATTGCGTCACTACATGACGTATAACGCTATATTGCATCACTATAGGACATATTACGTTATATATTATTACGTTATAACGTATAACGTTATAGGGCATCGCTATAGCACGTATAACATTATATTGCATCACTATATGACGTATAACGTCATATTGCATGACTATAGGACGTATAACGTTATATTGCTTCACTACATGACGTATAACGCTATATTGCATCACTATAGGACGTATTACGTTATATATTATTACGTTATAACGTATAACGTTATACGGCATCACTATAGCACGTATAACGTTATATTGCATCACTATATGACGTATAACGTTATATTGCATTACTAAATGACGTATAACGTTATGAACTACTACGTCATAACGTGTAACGTTATATTGCATCACTATATGACGTATAACGTTATATACAATTACGTTGTGGAGGAATAACGTTATATTGCATCACTATATGACGTATAACGTTATATTGCATCACTATAGGACGTATTACGTTATATACTATCACGTTATAACGTATAACGTTATATTGCATCACTATATGACGGATAACGATATATTGCATTACTAAATGACGTATAACGTTATATAGCTTCTCTTTATGACGTGTAACGTTATGAACTATTACGTTATAACGTATAACGTTATATTGCATCACTATATGACGTATAACGTCATATTGCATGACTACAGGACGTATAACGTTATATTGCATCACTATAGGATGTAATACGTTATGATATATTACGTTATTACGTATAACGTTATATTGCATCAGTACTGATCGCATAACGTTATATACTATTACGTTATAACGTATAACGTTGTATTGCATCACTATAGGACGTATAACGTTATATTGCATCACTATGTGACGTATAACGTTATATACAATACGTTGTGGAGGAATAACGTTATATTGCATCACTATATGACGTATAACGTTATAATTCATCACTGTATGACGTATAATGTTATATACTATTACGTTATAACGTATAACGTTATCTTTCATCACTATAGGACGTATAACGATATATTGCATCACTATATGACGTATAACGTTATATTGCATCACTATAGGACGTATTACGTTATATACTATCACGTTATAACGTATAACGTTATATTGCATCACTATATGACGGATAACGATATATTGCATTACTAAATGACGTATAACGTTATATAGCTTCTCTTTATGACGTGTAACGTTATGAACTATTAAGTTATAACGTATAACGTTGTATTGCATCACTATAGGACCTATAACGTTCTATTGCATCACTATATGACGTATAACGTTATATACAATTACGTTGTGGAGGAATAACGTTATATTGCGTCACTAAATGACGCATAACGTTATATACAATTACGTTGTGGAGGAATAACGTTATAGTGCATCACTGTATGACGTATAACGTTATATACTATTACGTTATAACGTATAACGTTATCTTGCATCACTATATGTCGTATAACGTTATATTGCATCACTACTGATCGTATAACGTTATATACTGTTACGTTATAACGTATAACGTTGTATTGCATCACTATAGGACGTATAACGTTATATTGCATCACTATATGACGTATAACGTTATATACAATTACGTTGTGGAGGAATAACGTTATATTGCATCACTATATGACGTATAACGTTATATTGCATCACTATAGGACGTATTACGTTATATACTATCACGTTATAACGTATAACGTTATATTGCATCACTATATGACGGATAACGATATATTGCATGACTACAGGACGTATAACGTTATATTGCATCACTATAGGATGTAATACGTTATGATATATTACGTTATTACGTATAACGTTATATTGCATCAGTACTGATCTTATAACGTTATATACTATTACGTTATAACGTATAACGTTGTATTGCATCACTATAGGACGTATAACGTTATATTGCATCACTATGTGACGTATAACGTTATATACAATTACGTTGTTGAGGAATAACGTTATATTGCATCACTATATGACGTATAACGTTATAGTGCATCACTGTATGACGTATAACGGTATATACTATTACGTTATAACGTATAACGTTATCTTTCACCACTATAGGACGTATAACGTCATATTGCATCACTATGTGACGTATAACGTTATATACAATTACGTTGTGGAGGAATAACGTTATATTGCATCACTATATGACGTATAACGTTATAGTGCATCACTGTATGACGTATAACGGTATATACTATTACGTTATAACGTATAACGTTATCTTTCACCACTATAGGACGTATAACGTTATAATGCATCACTATATGACGTATAACGTTATATTGCATCACTATAGGACGTATTACGTTATATACAATCACGTTATAACGTATAATGTTATACTGCATCACTATATGACGTAGAACGTTATATACAATTACGTTGTGGAGGAATAACGTTATATTGCGTCACTACATGACGTATAACGCTATATTGCATCACTATAGGACATATTACGTTATATATTATTACGTTATAACGTATAACGTTATAGGGCATCACTATAGCACGTATAACGTTATATTGCATCACTATATGACGTATAACGTTATATTGCATTACTAATTGACGTATAACGTTATATAGCTTCTCTTTATTACGTATAACGTTATGAACTATTACGTTATAACTTATAACATTATATTGCATCACTATATGACGTATAACGTCATATTGCATGACTATAGGACGTATAACGTTATATTGCTTCACTACATGACGTATCACGCTATATTGCATCACTATAGGACGTATTACGTTATATATTATTACGTTATAACGTATAACGTTATACGGCATCACTATGGCACGTATAACGTTATATTGCATTACTATATGACGTATAACGTTATATTGCATTACTAAATGACGTATAACGTTATGAACTACTACGTCATAACGTGTAACGTTATATTGCATCACTATATGACGTATATCGTCATATTGCATGACTACAGGACGTATAACGTTATATTGCATCACTATAGGATGTAATACGTTATGATATATTACGTTATTACGTATAACGTTATATTGCATCAGTACTGATCTTATAACGTTATATACTATTACGTTATAACGTATAACGTTGTATTGCATCACTATAGGACGTATAACGTTATATTGCATCACTATGTGACGTATAACGTTATATACAATTACGTTGTTGAGGAATAACGTTATATTGCATCACTATATGACGTATAACGTTATAGTGCATCACTGTATGACGTATAACGGTATATACTATTACGTTATAACGTATAACGTTATCTTTCACCACTATAGGACGTATAACGTTATAATGCATCACTATATGACGTATAACGTTATATTGCATCACTATAGGACGTATTACGTTATATACTATCACGTTATAACGTATAATGTTATACTGCGTCACTATATGACGTAGAACGTTATATACAATTACGTTGTGGAGGAATAACGTTATATTGCGTCACTACATGACGTATAACGCTATATTGCATCACTATAGGACATATTACGTTATATATTATTACGTTATAACGTATAACGTTATAGGGCATCGCTATAGCACGTATAACATTATATTGCATCACTATATGACGTATAACGTCATATTGCATGACTATAGGACGTATAACGTTATATTGCTTCACTACATGACGTATAACGCTATATTGCATCACTATAGGACGTATTACGTTATATATTATTACGTTATAACGTATAAGGTTATACGGCATCACTATAGCACGTATAACGTTATATTGCATCACTATATGACGTATAACGTTATATTGCATTACTAAATGACGTATAACGTTATGAACTACTACGTCATAACGTGTAACGTTATATTGCATCACTATATGACGTATAACGTTATATACAATTACGTTGTGGAGGAATAACGTTATATTGCATCACTATATGACGTATAACGTTATATTGCATCACTATAGAACGTATTACGTTATATACTATCACGTTATAACGTATAACGTTATATTGCATCACTATATGACGGATAACGATATATTGCATTACTAAGTGACGTATAACGTTATATAGCTTCTCTTTATGACGTGTAACGTTATGAACTATTACGTTATAACGTATAACGTTATATTGCATCACTATATGGCGTATAACGTCATATTGCATGACTACAGGACGTATAACGTTATATTGCATCACTATAGGATGTAATACGTTATGATATATTACGTTATTACGTATAACGTTATATTGCATCACTATATGACGTATAACGTCATATTGCATGACTACAGGACGTATAACGTTATATTGCATCACTATAGGATATAATACGTTATGATATATTACGTTATTACGTATAACGTTATATTGCATCAGTACTGATCGCATAACGTTATATACTATTACGTTATAACGTATAACGTCGTATTGCATCACTATAGGACGTATAACGTTATATTGCATCACTATGTGACGTATAACGTTATATACAATTACGTTGTGGAGGAATAACGTTATATTGCATCACTATATGACGTATAACGTTATAATTCATCACTGTATGACGTATAATGTTATATACTATTACGTTATAACGTATAACGTTATCTTTCGACACTATAGGACGTATAACGATATATTGCATCACTATATGACGTATAACGTTATATTGCATCACTATAGGACGTATTACGTTATATACTATCACGTTATAACGTATAACGTTATATTGCATCACTATATGACGGATAACGATATATTGCATTACTAAATGACGTATAACGTTATATAGCTTCTCTTTATGACGTGTAACGTTATGAACTATTAAGTTATAACGTATAACGTTATATTGCATCCCTATATGACGTATAACGTTATATTGCATGACTACAGGACGTATAACGTTATATTGCATCACTATAGGATGTAATACGTTATGATATATTACGTTATTACGTATAACGTTGTATTGCATCACTATAGGACGTATAACGTTATATTGCATCACTATGTGACGTATAACGTTATATACAATTACGTTGTGGAGGAATAACGTTATATTGCATCACTATATGACGTATAACGTTATAGTGCATCACCCTATGACGTATAACGGTATATACTATTACGTTATAACGTATAACGTTATCTTTCACCACTATAGGACGTATAACGTTATAATGCATCACTATATGACGCATAACGTTATATTGCATCACTATAGGACGTATTACGTTATATACTATCACGTTATAACGTATAATGTTATACTGCATCACTATATGACGTAGAACGTTATATACAATCACGTTGTGGAGGAATAACGTTATATTGCGTCACTACATGACGTATAACGCTATATTGCATCACTATAGGACGTATTACGTTATATATTATTACGTTATAACGTATAACGTTATAGGGCATCACTATAGCACGTATAACGTTATATTGCATCACTATATGACGTATAACGTTATATTGCATTACTAACTGACGTATAACGTTATATAGCTTCTCTTTATGACGTATAACGTTATGAACTATTACGTTATAACTAATAACATTATATTGCATCACTATATGACGTATAACGTCATATTGCATGACTATAGGACGTATAACGTTATATTGCTTCACTACATGACGTATAACGCTATATTGCATCACTATAGGACGTATTACGTTATATATTATTACGTTATAACGTATAACGTTATACGGCGTCACTATAGCACGTATAACGTTATATTGCATTACTAAATGACGTATAACGTTATGAACTACTACGTCATAACGTGTAACGTTATATTGCATCACTATATGACGTATAACGTTATATACAATTACGTTGTGGAGGAATAGCGTTATATTGCATCACTATATGACGTATAACGTTATAGTGCATCACTGTATGACGTATAACGTTATATACTATTACGTTATAACGTATAACGTTGTATTGCATCACTATAGGACGTATAACGTTATATTGCATCACTATATGACGTATAACGTTATATACAATTACGTTGTGGAGGAATAACGTTATATGGCGTCACTATATGACGTATTACGTTATATACAATTACGTTGAGGAGGAATAACGTTATAGTGCATCACTGTATGACGTATAACGTTATATAGTATTACGTTATAACGTATAACGTTATCTTGCATCACTATATGTCGTACAACGTTATATTGCATCACTACTGATCGTATAACGTTATATACTGTTACGTTATAACGTATAACGTTGTATTGCATCACTATAGGACGTATAACGTTATATTGCATCACTATATGACGTATAACGTTATATACAATTACGTTGTGGAGGAATAACGTTATATTGCATCACTATATGACGTATAACGTTATAGTGCATCACTGTATGACGTATAGCGGTATATACTATTACGTTATAACGTATAACGTTATCTTTCATCACTATAGGACGTATAACGATATATTGCATCACTATATGACGTATAACGTTATATTGCATCACTATAGGACGTATTACGTTATATACTATCACGTTATAACGTATAACGTTATATTGCATCACTATATGACGGATAACGATATATTGCATTACTAAATGACGTATAACGTTATATAGCTTCTCTTTATGACGTGTAACGTTATGAACTATTACGTTATAACGTATAACGTTATATTGCATCACTATATGACGTATAACGTCATATTGCATGACTACAGGACGTATAACGTTATATTGCATCACTATAGGATGTAATACGTTATGATATATTACGTTATTACGTATAACGTTATATTGCATCACTATATGACGTATAACGTCATATTGCATGACTACAGGACGTATAACGTTATATTGCATCACTATAGGATGTAATACTTTATGATATATTACGTTATTACGTATAACGTTATATTGCATCAGTACTGATGGCATAACGTTATATACTATTACGTTATAACGTATAACGTTGTATTGCATCACTATAGGACGTATAGCGTTATATTGCATCACTATGTGACGTATAACGTTATATACAATTACGTTGTGGAGGAATAACGTTATATTGCATCACTATATGACGTATAACGTTATAATTCATCACTGTATGACGTATAATGTTATATACTATTACGTTATAACGTATAACGTTATCTTTCATCACTATAGGACGTATAACGATATATTGCATCACTATATGACGTGTAACGTTATATTGCATCACTATAGGACGTATAACGTTATATTGCATCACTATAGGACGTATTACGTTATATACTATTACGTTAGAACGTATAACGTTATATTACATCACTATAGGACGTATAACGTTATATTGCATCACTATATGACGTATAACGTTATATTGCATTACTAAATGACGTATAACGTTATATCGCTTCTGTTTATGACGTATAACGTTATGAACTACTACGTTATAACGTATAACGTTATATTGCATCACTATATGACGTATAACGTCATATTGCATGACTATAGGACGTATAACGTTATATTGCATCGCTATAAGACGTATACCGTTATATTGGATCACTATAGGACGTATTACGTTATGATCTTTAACGTCACAACGTGTAACGTTATATTGCATCTCTATATGACGTATAACGTTATATACAATTACGTTGTGGAGGAATAACGTTATATTGCATCACTATATGACGTATAACGTTATAGTGCATCACTGTATGACGTATAACGTTATATACTATTACGTTATAACTTATAACGTTGTATTGCATCACTGTAGGACGTATAACGTTATATTGCATCACTATATGACGTATAACGTTATATACAATTACGTTGTGGAGGAATAACGTTATATTGCGTCACTATATGACGTATAACGTTATATACAACTACGTTGCGGAGGAATAACGTTATAGTGCATCACTGTATGACGTATAACGTTATATACTATTACGTTATAACGTATAACGTTATCTTGCATCACTGTATGTCGTATAACGTTATATTGCATCACTACTGATCGTATAACGTTATATACTGTTACGTTATAACGTATAACGTTGTATTGCATCACTATAGGACGTATAACGTTATATTGCATCACTATATGACGTATAACGTTATATACAATTACGTTGTGGAGGAGTAACGTTATATTGCATCACTATATGACGTATAACGTTATAGTGCATCACTGTATGACGTATAGCGGTATATACTATTACGTTATAACGTATAACGTTATCTTTCATCACTATAGGACGTATAACGATATATTGCATCACTATATGACGTATAACGTTATATTGCATCACTATAGGACGTATTACGTTATATACTATCACGTTATAACGTATGACGTTATATTGCATCACTATATGACGGATAACGATATATTGCATTACTAAATGACGTATAACGTTATATAGCTTCTCTTTATGACGTGTAACGTTATGAACTATTACGTTATAACGTATAACGTTATATTGCATCACTATATGACGTATAACGTCATATTGCATGACTACAGGACGTATAACGTTATATTGCATAACTATAGGATGTAATACGTTATGATATATTACGTTATTACGTATAACGTTATATTGCATCAGTACTGATCGTATAACGTTATATACTATTACGTTATAACGTATAACGTTGTATTGCATCACTATAGGACGTATAACGTTATATTGCATCTCTATGTGACGTATAACGTTATATACAATTACGTTGTGGAGGAATAGCGTTATATTGCATCACTATATGACGTATAACGTTATAGTGCATCACTGTATGACGTATAACGTTATATACTATTACGTTATAACGTATAACGTTGTATTGCATCACTATAGGACGTATAACGTTATATTGCATCACTATATGACGTATAACGTTATATACAATTACGTTGTGGAGGAATAACGTTATATTGCGTCACTAAATGACGCATAACGTTATATACAATTACGTTGTGGAGGAATAACGTTATAGTGCATCACTGTATGACGTATAACGTTATATACTATTACGTTATAACGTATAACGTTATCTTGCATCACTATATGTCGTATAACGTTATATTGCATCACAACTGATCGTATAACGTTATATACTGTTACGTTATAACGTATAACGTTGTATTGCATCACTATAGGACGTATAACGTTATATTGCATCACTATATGACGTATAACGTTATATACAATTACGTTGTGGAGGAATAACGTTATATTGCATCACTATATGACGTATAACGTTATAGTGCATCACTGTATGACGTATAATGGTATATACTATTACGTTATAACGTATAACGTTATCTTTCATCACTATAGGACGTATAACGATATATTGCATCACTATATGACGTATAACGTTATATTGCATCACTATAGGACGTATTACGTTATATACTATCACGTTATAACGTATAACGTTATATTGCATCACTATATGACGGATAACGATATATTGCATGACTACAGGACGTATAACGTTATATTGCATCACTATAGGATGTAATACGTTATGATATATTACGTTATTACGTATAACGTTATATTGCATCAGTACTGATCTTATAACGTTATATACTATTACGTAATAACGTATAACGTTGTATTGCATCACTATAGGACGTATAACGTTATATTGCATCACTATGTGACGTATAACGTTATATACAATTACGTTGTGGAGGAATAACGTTATATTGCATCACTATATGACGTATAACGTTATAGTGCATCACTGTATGACGTATAACGGTATATACTATTACGTTATAACGTATAACGTTATCTTTCACCACTATAGGACGTATAACGTTATAATGCATCACTATATGACGTATAACGTTATATTGCATCAGTATAGGACGTATTACGTTATATACTATCACGTTATAACGTATAATGTTATACTGCATCACTATATGACGTAGAACGTTATATACAATTACGTTGTGGAGGAATAACGTTATATTGCGTCACTACATCACGTATAACGCTATATTGCATCACTATAGGACATATTACGTTATATATTATTACGTTATAACGTATAACGTTATAGGGCATCACTATAGCACGTATAACGTTATATTGCATCACTATATGACGTATAACGTTATATTGCATTACTAATTGACGTATAACGTTATATAGCTTCTCTTTATGACGTATAACGTTATGAACTATTACGTTATAACTTATAGCATTATATTGCATCACTATATGACGTATAACGTCATATTGCATGACTATAGGACGTATAACGTTATATTGCTTCACTACATGACGTATCACGCTATATTGCATCACTATAGGACGTATTACGTTATATATTATTACGTTATAACGTATAACGTTATACGGCATCACTATGGCACGTATAACGTTATATTGCATTACTATATGACGTATAACGTTATATTGCATTACTAAATGACGTATAACGTTATGAACTACTACGTCATAACGTGTAACGTTATATTGCATCACTATATGACGTATAACGTCATATTGCATGACTACAGGACGTATAACGTTATATTGCATCACTATAGGATGTAATACGTTATGATATATTACGTTATTACCTATAACGTTATATTGCATCAGTACTGATCTTATAACGTTATATACTATTACGTTATAACGTATTACGTTGTATTGCATCACTATAGGACGTATAACGTTATATTGCATCACTATGTGACGTATAACGTTATATACAATTACGTTGTTGAGGAATAACGTTATATTGCATCACTATATGACGTATAACGTTATAGTGCATCACTGTATGACGTATAACGGTATATACTATTACGTTATAACGTATAACGTTATCTTTCACCACTATAGGACGTATAACGTTATAATGCATCACTATATGACGTATAACGTTATATTGCATCACTATAGGACGTATTACATTATATACTATCACGTTATAACGTATAATGTTATACTGCGTCACTATATGACGTAGAACGTTATATACAATTACGTTGTGGAGGAATAACGTTATATTGCGTCACTACATGACGTATAACGCTATATTGCATCACTATAGGACATATTACGTTATATATTATTACGTTATAACGTATAACGTTATAGGGCATCGCTATAGCACGTATAACATTATATTGCATCACTATATGACGTATAACGTCATATTGCATGACTATAGGACGTATAACGTTATATTGCTTCACTACATGACGTATAACGCTATATTGCATCACTATAGGACGTATTACGTTATATATTATTACGTTATAACGTATAAGGTTATACGGCATCACTATAGCACGTATAACGTTATATTGCATCACTATATGACGTATAACGTTATATTGCATGACTACAGGACGTATAACGTTATATTGCATCACTATAGGATGTAATACGTTATGATATATTACGTTATTACGTATAACGTTATATTGCATCACTATATGACGTATAACGTCATATTGCATGACTACAGGACGTATAACGTTATATTGCATCACTATAGGATATAATACGTTATGATATATTACGTTATTACGTATAACGTTATATTGCATCAGTACTGATCGCATAACGTTATATACTATTACGTTATAACGTATAACGTTATCTTTCATCACTATTGGACGTATAACGATATATTGCATCACTATATGACGTATAACGTTATATTGCATCACTATAGGACGTATTACGTTATATACTATCACGTTATAACGTATAACGTTATATTGCATCACTATATGACGGATAACGATATATTGCATTACTAAATGACGTATAACGTTATATAGCTTCTCGTTATGACGTGTAACGTTATGAACTATTAAGTTATAACGTATAACGTTATATTGCATCCCTATATGACGTATAACGTTATATTGCATGACTACAGGACGTATAACGTTATATTGCATCACTATAGGATGTAATACGTTATGATATATTACGTTATTACGTATAACGTTGTATTGCATCACTATAGGACGTATAACGTTATATTGCATCACTATGTGACGTATAACGTTATATACAATTACGTTGTGGAGGAATAACGTTATATTGCATCACTATATGACGTATAACGTTATAGTGCATCACTATAGGACGTATTACGTTATATATTATTACGTTATAACGTATAACGTTATATTGCATCACTATATGACGGATAACGATATATTGCATTACTAAATGACGTATAACGTTATATAGCTTCTCTTTATGACGTGTAACGTTATGAACTATTAAGTTATAACGTATAACGTTATATTGCATCCCTATATGACGTATAACGTTATATTGCATGACTACAGGACGTATAACGTTATATTGCATCACTATAGGATGTAATACGTTATGATATATTACGTTATTACGTATAACGTTGTATTGCATCACTATATGACGTATAACGTTATAATTCATCACTGTATGACGTATAATGTTATATACTATTACGTTATAACGTATAACGTTATCTTTCACCACTATAGGACGTATAACGTTATAATGCATCACTATATGACGCATAACGTTATATTGCATCACTATAGGACGTATTACGTTATATACTATCACGTTATAACGTATAATGTTATACTGCATCACTATATGACGTAGAACGTTATATACAATCACGTTGTGGAGGAATAACGTTATATTGCGTCACTACATGACGTATAACGCTATATTGCATCACTATAGGACGTATTACGTTATATATTATTACGTTATAACGTATAACGTTATAGGGCATCACTATAGCACGTATAACGTTATATTGCATCACTATATGACGTATAACGTTATATTGCATTACTAACTGACGTATAACGTTATATAGCTTCTCTTTATGACGTATAACGTTATGAACTATTACGTTATAACTAATAACATTATATTGCATCACTATATGACGTATAACGTCATATTGCATGACTATAGGACGTATAACGTTATATTGCTTCACTACATGACGTATAACGCTATATTGCATCACTATAGGACGTATTACGTTATATATTATTACGTTATAACGTATAACGTTATACGGCATCACTATAGCACGTATAACGTTATATTGCATTACTAAATGACGTATAACGTTATGAACTACTACGTCATAACGTGTAACGTTATATTGCATCACTATATGACGTATAACGTTATATACAATTACGTTGTGGAGGAATAGCGTTATATTGCATCACTATATGACGTATAACGTTATAGTGCATCACTGTATGACGTATAACGTTATATACTATTACGTTATAACGTATAACGTTGTATTGCATCACTATAGGACGTATAACGTTATATTGCATCACTATATGACGTATAACGTTATATACAATTACGTTGTGGAGGAATAACGTTATATGGCGTCACTATATGACGTATTACGTTATATACAATTACGTTGAGGAGGAATAACGTTATAGTGCATCACTGTATGACGTATAACGTTATATAGTATTACGTTATAACGTATAACGTTATCTTGCATCACTATATGTCGTACAACGTTATATTGCATCACTACTGATCGTATAACGTTATATACTGTTACGTTATAACGTATAACGTTGTATTGCATCACTATAGGACGTATAACGTTATATTGCATCACTATATGACGTATAACGTTATATACAATTACGTTGTGGAGGAATAACGTTATATTGCATCACTATATGACGTATAACGATATAGTGCATCACTGTATGACGTATAGCGGTATATACTATTACGTTATAACGTATAACGTTATCTTTCATCACTATAGGACGTATAACGATATATTGCATCACTATATGACGTATAACGTTATATTGCATCACTATAGGACGTATTACGTTATATACTATCACGTTATAACGTATAACGTTATATTGCATCACTATATGACGGATAACGATATATTGCATTACTAAATGACGTATAACGTTATATAGCTTCTCTTTATGACGTGTAACGTTATGAACTATTACGTTATAACGTATAACGTTATATTGCATCACTATATGACGTATAACGTCATATTGCATGACTACAGGACGTATAACGTTATATTGCATCACTATAGGATGTAATACGTTATGATATATTACGTTATTACGTATAACGTTGTATTGCATCAGTACTGATCGTATAACGTTATATACTATTACGTTATAACGTATAACGTTGTATTGCATCACTATAGGACGTATAACGTTATATTGCATCTCTATGTGACGTATAACGTTATATACAATTACGTTGTGGAGGAATAGCGTTATATTGCATCACTATATGACGTATAACGTTATAGTGCATCACTGTATGACGTATAACGTTATATACTATTACGTTATAACGTATAACGTTGTATTGCATCACTATAGGACGTATAACGTTATATTGCATCACTATATGACGTATAACGTTATATACAATTACGTTGTGGAGGAATAACGTTATATTGCGTCACTAAATGACGCATAACGTTATATACAATTACGTTGTGGAGGAATAACGTTATAGTGCATCACTGTATGACGTATAACGTTATATACTATTACGTTATAACGTATAACGTTATCTTGCATCACTATATGTCGTATAACGTTATATTGCATCACTACTGGTCGTATAACGTTATATACTGTTACGTTATAACGTATAACGTTGTATTGCATCACTATAGGACGTATAACGTTATATTGCATCACTATATGACGTATAACGTTATATACAATTACGTTGTGGAGGAATAACGTTATATTGCATCACTATATGACGTATAACGTTATAGTGCATCACTGTATGACGTATAACGGTATATACTATTACGTTATAACGTATAACGTTATCTTTCATCACTATAGGACGTATAACGATATATTGCATCACTATATGACGTATAACGTTATATTGCATCACTATAGGACGTATTACGTTATATACTATCACGTTATAACGTATAATGTTATACTGCATCACTATATGACGTAGAACGTTATATACAATTACGTTGTGGAGGAATAACGTTATATTGCGTCACTACATGACGTATAACGCTATATTGCATCACTGTAGGACGTATTACGTTATATATTATTACGTTATAACGTATAACGTTATACGGCATCACTATGGCACGTATAACGTTATATCGCATTACTGAATGACGTATAACGTTATACAGCTTCTCTTTATGACGTATAACGTTATGAACTATTACGTTATAACTTATAACATTATATTGCATCACTGTATGACGTATAACGTCATGTTGCATGACTATAGGACGTATAACGTTATATTGCATCGCTATAAGACGTATAACGTTATATTGGATCACTATAGGACGTATTACGTTATGATCTTTAACGTCATATCGTGTAACGTTATATTGCATCACTACTGATCGTATAACGTTATATACTATTACGTCATAACGTACAACCTTGTATTGCATCACTATAGGGCGTATAACGTTATATTGCATCACTACATGACGTATAACGTTATATACAATTACGTTGTGGAGGAATAACGTTATATTGCCTCACTATATGACGTATAACGTTATAGTTCATTACTATATGACGTATAACGTTATATCGCTTCTGTTTATGACGTATAACGTTATGAACTACTACGTTATAACGTATAACGTTATATTGCATCACTATATGACGTATAACGTCATATTGCATGACTATAGGACGTATAACGTTATATTGCATCGCTATAAGACGTATACCGTTATATTGGATCACTATAGGACGTATTACGTTATGATCTTTAACGTCACAACGTGTAACGTTATATTGCATCTCTATATGACGTATAACGTTATATACAATTACGTTGTGGAGGAATAACGTTATATTGCATCACTATATGACGTATAACGTTATAGTGCATCACTGTATGACGTATAACGTTATATACTATTACGTTATAACGTATAACGTTGTATTGCATCACTATAGGACGTATAACGTTATATTGCATCACTATATGACGTATAACGTTATATACAATTACGTTGTGGAGGAATAACGTTATATTGCATCACTATATGACGTATAACGTTATAGTGCATCACTGTATGACGTATAATGGTATATACTATTACGTTATAACGTATAACGTTATCTTTCATCACTATAGGACGTATAACGATATATTGCATCACTATATGACGTATAACGTTATATTGCATCACTATAGGACGTATTACGTTATATACTATCACGTTATAACGTATAACGTTATATTGCATCACTATATGACGGATAACGATATATTGCATGACTACAGGACGTATAACGTTATATTGCATCACTATAGGATGTAATACGTTATGATATATTACGTTATTACGTATAACCTTATATTGCATCAGTACTGATCTTATAACGTTATATACTATTACGTTATAACGTATAACGTTGTATTGCATCACTATAGGACGTATAACGTTATATTGCATCACTATGTGACGTATAACGTTATATACAATTACGTTGTGGAGGAATAACGTTATATTGCATCACTATATGACGTATAACGTTATAGTGCATCACTGTATGACGTATAACGGTATATACTATTACGTTATAACGTATAACGTTATCTTTCACCACTGTAGGACGTATAACGTTATAATGCATCACTGTATGACGTATAACGCTATATTGCATCACTATAGGACATATTACGTTATATATTATTACGTTATAACGTATAACGTTATAGGGCATCACTATAGCAGGTATAACGTTATATTGCATCACTATATGACGTATAACGTTATATTGCATTACTAATTGACGTATAACGTTATATAGCGTCTCTTTATGACGTATAACGTTATGAACTATTACGTTATAACTTATAACATTATATTGCATCACTATATGACGTATAACGTCATATTGCATGACTATAGGACGTATAACGTTATATTGCTTCACTACATGACGTATCACGCTATATTGCATCACTATAGGACGTATTACGTTATATATTATTACGTTATAACGTATAACGTTATACGGCATCACTATGGCACGTATAACGTTATATTGCATCACTATATGACGTATAACGTTATATTGCATTACTAAATGACGTATAACGTTATGAACTACTACGTCATAACGTGTAACGTTATATTGCATCACTATATGACGTATAACGTTATATACAATTACGTTGTGGAGGAATAGCGTTATATTGCATCACTATATGACGTATAACGTTATAGTGCATCACTGTATGACGTATAACGTTGTATACTATTACGTTATAACGTATAACGTTGTATTGCATCACTATAGGACGTATAACGTTATATTGCATCACTATATGACGTATAACGTTATATACAATTACGTTGTGGAGGAATAACGTTATATTACATCACTATATGACGTATAACGTTATATTGCATCAGTACTGATCGTATAACGTTATATACTATTACGTTATAACGTATAACGTTGTATTGCATCACTATAGGACGTATAACGTTATATTGCATCAGTATGTGACGTATAACGTTATATACAATTACGTTGTGGAGGAATAACGTTATATTGCCTCACTATATGACGTATAGCTTTATAGTTCATTACTATATGACGTATAACGTTATATTACATCACTATAGGACGTATTACGTTATATGCTATTACGTCATAACGTACAACGTTGTATTGCATCACTATAGGGCGTATAACGTTATATTGCATCACTACATGACGTATAACGTTATATACAATTACGTTGTGGAGGAATAACGTTATATTGCCTCACTATATGACGTATAACGTTATAGTTCATTACTATATGACGTATAACGTTATATTGCATTACTAAATGACGTATAACGTTATATCGCTTCTGTTTATGACGTATAACGTTATATACTATTACGTTATAACGTATAACGTTGTATTGCATCACTATAGGACGTATAACGTTATATTGCATCACTATGTGACGTATAACGTTATATACAATTACGTTGTGGAGGAATAACGTTATATTGCATCACTATATGACGTATAACGTTATAGTGCATCACTGTATGACGTAGAACGTTATATACAATTACGTTGTGGAGGAATAACGTTATATTGCGTCACTACATGACGTATAACGCTATATTGCATCACTATAGGACATATTACGTTATATATTATTACGTTATAACGTATAACGTTATAGGGCATCACTATAGCAGGTATAACGTTATATTGCATCACTATATGACGTATAACGTTATATTGCATTACTAATTGACGTATAACGTTATATAGCTTCTCTTTATGACGTATAACGTTATGAACTATTACGTTATAACTTATAACATTATATTGCATCACTATATGACGTATAACGTCATATTGCATGACTATAGGACGTATAACGTTATATTGCTTCACTACATGACGTATCACGCTATATTGCATCACTACAGGACGTATTACGTTATATATTATTACGTTATAACGTATAACGTTATACGGCATCACTATGGCACGTATAACGTTATATTGCATCACTATATGACGTATAACGTTATATTGCATTACTAAATGACGTATAACGTTATGAACTACTACGTCATAACGTGTAACGTTATATTGCATCACTATATGACGTATAACGTCATATTGCATGACTACAGGACGTATAACGTTATATTGCATCACTATAGGATGTAATACGTTATGATATATTACGTTATTACGTATAACGTTATATTGCATCAGTACTGATCTTATAACGTTATATACTATTACGTTATAACGTATAACGTTGTATTGCATCACTATAGGACGTATAACGTTATATTGCATCACTATGTGACGTATAACGTTATATACAATTACGTTGTGGAGGAATAACGTTATATTGCATCACTATATGACGTATAACGTTATAGTGCATCACTGTATGACGTATAACGGTATATACTATTACGTTATAACGTATAACGTTATCTTTCACCACTGTAGGACGTATAACGTTATAATGCATCACTATATGACGTATAACGTTATATTGCATCACTATAGGACGTATTACGTTATATACTATCACGTTATAACGTATAATGTTATACTGCATCACTATATGACGTAGAACGTTATATACAATTACGTTGTGGAGGAATAACGTTATATTGCGTCACTACATGACGTATAACGCTATATTGCATCACTATAGGACATATTACGTTATATATTATTACGTTATAACGTATAACGTTATAGGGCATCACTATAGCAGGTATAACGTTATATTGCATCACTATATGACGTATAACGTTATATTGCATTACTAATTGACGTATAACGTTATATAGCTTCTCTTTATGACGTATAACGTTATGAACTATTACGTTATAACTTATAACATTATATTGCATCACTATATGACGTATAACGTCATATTGCATGACTATAGGACGTATAACGTTATATTGCTTCACTACATGACGTATCACGCTATATTGCATCACTATAGGACGTATTACGTTATATATTATTACGTTATAACGTATAACGTTATACGGCATCACTATGGCACGTATAACGTTATATTGCATCACTATATGACGTATAACGTTATAGTGCATCACTGTATGACGTATAACGGTATATACTATTACGTTATAACGTATAACGTTATCTTTCACCACTATAGGACGTATAACGTTATAATGCATCACTATATGACGTATAACGTTATATTGCATCACTATAGGACGTATTACGTTATATACTATCACGTTATAACGTATAATGTTATACTGCATCACTATATGACGTAGAACGTTATATACAATCACGTTGTGGAGGAATAACGTTATATTGCGTCACTACATGACGTATAACGCTATATTGCATCACTATAGGACGTATTACGTTATATATTATTACGTTATAACGTATAACGTTATAGGGCATCACTATAGCACGTATAACGTTATATTGCATCACTATATGACGTATAACGTTATATTGCATTACTAACTGACGTATAACGTTATATAGCTTCTCTTTATGACGTATAACGTTATGAACTATTACGTTATAACTAATAACATTATATTGCATCACTATATGACGTATAACGTCATATTGCATGACTATAGGACGTATAACGTTATATTGCTTCACTACATGACGTATAACGCTATATTGCATCACTATAGGACGTATTACGTTATATATTATTACGTTATAACGTATAACGTTATACGGCATAACTATAACACGTATAACGTTATATTGCATCAGTATATGACGTATAACGTTATATTGCATTACTAAATGACGTATAACGTTATATACAATTACGTTGTGGAGGAATAACGTTATATTGCATCACTATATGACGTATAACGTTATAGTGCATCACCGTATGACGTATAACGGTATATACTATTACGTTATAACGTATAACGTTATCTTTCACCACTATAGGACGTATAACGTTATATTGCATCACTACTGGTCGTATAACGTTATATACTGTTACGTTATAACGTATAACGTTGTATTGCATCACTATAGGACGTATAACGTTATATTGCATCACTATATGACGTATAACGTTATATACAATTACGTTGTGGAGGAATAACGTTATATTGCATCACTATATGACGTATAACGTTATAGTGCATCACTGTATGACGTATAATGGTATATACTATTACGTTATAACGTATAACGTTATCTTTCATCACTATAGGACGTATAACGATATATTGCATCACTATATGACGTATAACGTTATATTGCATCACTATAGGACGTATTACGTTATATACTATCACGTTATAACGTATAACGTTATATTGCATCACTATATGACGGATAACGATATATTGCATGACTACAGTACGTATAACGTTATATTGCATCACTATAGGATGTAATACGTTATGATATATTACGTTATTACGTATAACCTTATATTGCATCAGTACTGATCTTATAACGTTATATACTATTACGTTATAACGTATAACGTTGTATTGCATCACTATAGGACGTATAACGTTATATTGCATCACTATGTGACGTATAACGTTATATACAATTACGTTGTGGAGGAATAACGTTATATTGCATCACTATATGACGTATAACGTTATAGTGCATCACTGTATGACGTATAACGGTATATACTATTACGTTATAACGTATAACGTTATCTTTCACCACTGTAGGACGTATAACGTTATAATGCATCACTATATGACGTATAACGTCATATTGCATCACTATAGGACGTATTACGTTATATACTATCACGTTATAACGTATAATGTTATACTGCATCACTATATGACGTAGAACGTTATATACAATTACGTTGTGGAGGAATAACGTTATATTGCGTCACTACATGACGTATAACGCTATATTGCATCACTATAGGACATATTACGTTATATATTATTACGTTATAACGTATAACGTTATAGGGCATCACTATAGCAGGTATAACGTTATATTGCATCACTATATGACGTATAACGTTATATTGCATTACTAATTGACGTATAACGTTATGAACTACTACGTCATAACGTGTAACGTTATATTGCATCACTATATGACGTATAACGTCATATTGCATGACTACAGGACGTATAACGTTATATATTATTACGTTATAACGTATAAAGTTATAGGGCATCACTATAGTAGGTATAACGTTATATAGCTTCTCTTTATGACGTATAACGTTATGAACTATTACGTTATAACTTATAACATTATATTGCATCACTATATGACGTATAACGTCATATTGCATGACTATAGGACGTATAACGTTATATTGCTTCACTACATGACGTATCACGCTATATTGCATCACTATAGGACGTATTACGTTATATATTATTACGTTATAACGTATAACGTTATACGGCATCACTATGGCACGTATAACGTTATATTGCATCACTATATGACGTATAACGTTATATTGCATTACTAATTGACGTATAACGTTATGAACTACTACGTCATAACGTGTAACGTTATAATGCATCACTATATGACGTATAACGTCATATTGCATGACTACAGGACGTATAACGTTATATATTATTACGTTATAACGTATAAAGTTATAGGGCATCACTATAGTAGGTATAACGTTATATAGCTTCTCTTTATGACGTATAACGTTATGAACTACTACATCATATCGTGTAACGTTATATTGCATCACTATAGGACGTATTACGTTATATGCTATCACGTTATAACGTATAATGTTATACTGCGTCACTATATGACGTAGAACGTTATATACAATTACGTTGTGGAGGAATAACGTTATATTGCGTCACTACATGACGTATAACGCTATATTGCATCACTATAGGACATATTAAGTTATATATTATTACGTTATAACGTATAACGTTATAGGGCATCGCTATAGCACGTATAACGTTATATTGCATCACTATATGACGTATAACGTTATATTGCATTACTAATTGACGTATAACGTTATATAGCTTCTCTTTATGACGTATAACGTTATGAACTATTACGTTATAACTTATAACATTATATTGCATCACTATATGACGTATAACGTCATATTGCATGACTATAGGACGTATAACGTTATATTGCTTCACTACATGACGTATAACGCTATATTGCATCACTATAGGACGTATTACGTTATATATTATTACGTTATAACGTATAACGTTATACGGCATCACTATAGCACGTATAACGTTATATTGCATCACTATATGACGTATAACGTTATATTGCATTACTAAATGACGTATAACGTTATGAACTACTACGTCATAACGTGTAACGTTATATTGCATCACTATATGACGTATAACGTTATATACAATTACGTTGTGGAGGAATAACGTTATATTGCATCACTATATGACGTATAACGTTATAATTCATCACTGTATGACGTACAATGTTATATACTATTACGTTATAACGTATAACGTTATCTTTCATCACTATAGGACGTATAACGATATATTGCATCACTATATGACGTATAACGTTATATTGCATCACTATAGGACGTATTACGTTATATACTATCACGTTATAACGTATAACGTTATATTGCATCACTATATGACGGATAACGATATATTGCATTACTAAATGACGTATAACGTTATATACAATTACGTTGTGGAGGAATAGCGTTATATTGCATCACTATATGACGTATAACGTTATAGTGCATCACTGTATGACGTATAACGTTATATTGCATCACTATAGGACGTATAACGTTATATTGCATCACCATGGGACGTATAACGTTATATACAATTACGTTGTGGAGGAATAACGTTATATTGCATCACTATATGACGTATAACGTTATAGTGCATCACCGTATGACGTATAACGGTATATACTATTACGTTATAACGTATAACGTTATCTTTCACCACTATAGGACGTATAACGTTATAATGCATCACTATATGACGTATTACGTTATATACTATCACGTTATAACGTATAATGTTATACTGCATCACTATATGACGTAGAACGTTATATACAATTACGTTGTGGAGGAATAACGTTATATTGCGTCACTACATGACGTATAACGCTATATTGCATCACTATAGGACATATTACGTTATATATTATTACGTTATAACGTATAACGTTATAGGGCATCACTATAGCAGGTATAACGTTATATTGCATCACTATATGACGTATAACGTTATATTGCATTACTAATTGACGTATAACGTTATATAGCTTCTCCTTATGACGTATAACGTTATGAACTATTACGTTATAACTTATAACATTATATTGCATCACTATATGACGTATAACGTCATATTGCATGACTATAGGACGTATAACCTTATATTGCTTCACTACATGACGTATCACGCTATATTGCATCACTATAGGACGTATTACGTTATATATTATTACGTTATAACGTATAACGTTATACGGCATCACTATGGCACGTATAACGTTATATTGCATCACTATATGACGTATAACGTTATATTGCATTACTAATTGACGTATAACGTTATGAACTACTACGTCATAACGTGTAACGTTATAATGCATCACTATATGACGTATAACGTCATATTGCATGACTACAGGACGTATAACGTTATATATTATTACGTTATAACGTATAAAGTTATAGGGCATCACTATAGTAGGTATAACGTTATATAGCTTCTCTTTATGACGTATAACGTTATGAACTACTACGTCATATCGTGTAACGTTATATTGCATCACTATAGGACGTATTACGTTATATACTATCACGTTATAACGTATAATGTTATACTGCGTCACTATATGACGTAGAACGTTATATACAATTACGTTGTGGAGGAATAACGTTATATTGCGTCACTACATGACGTATAACGCTATATTGCATCACTATAGGACATATTAAGTTATATATTATTACGTTATAACGTATAACGTTATAGGGCATCGCTATAGCACGTATAACGTTATATTGCATCACTATATGACGTATAACGTTATATTGCATTACTAATTGACGTATAACGTTATATAGCTTCTCTTTATGACGTATAACGTTATGAACTATTACGTTATAACTTATAACATTATATTGCATCACTATATGACGTATAACGTCATATTGCATGACTATAGGACGTATAACGTTATATTGCTTCACTACATGACGTATAACGCTATATTGCATCACTATAGGACGTATTACGTTATATATTATTACGTTATAACGTATAACGTTATACGGCATCACTATAGCACGTATAACGTTATATTGCATCACTATATGACGTATAACGTTATATTGCATTACTAAATGACGTATAACGTTATGAACTACTACGTCATAACGTGTAACGTTATATTGCATCACTATATGACGTATAACGTTATATACAATTACGTTGTGGAGGAATAACGTTATATTGCATCACTATATGACGTATAACGTTATAATTCGTCACTGTATGACGTACAATGTTATATACTATTACGTTATAACGTATAACGTTATCTTTCATCACTATAGGACGTATAACGATATATTGCATCACTATATGACGTATAACGTTATATTGCATCACTATAGGACGTATTACGTTATATACTATCACGTTATAACGTATAACGTTATATTGCATCACTATATGACGGATAACGATATATTGCATTACTAAATGACGTATAACGTTATATACAATTACGTTGTGGAGGAATAGCGTTATATTGCATCACTATATGACGTATAACGTTATAGTGCATCACTGTATGACGTATAACGTTATATTGCATCACTATAGGACGTATAACGTTATATTGCATCACTATGTGACGTATAACGTTATATACAATTACGTTGTGGAGGAATAACGTTATATTGCATCACTATATGACGTATAACGTTATAGTGCATCACCGTATGACGTATAACGGTATATACTATTACGTTATAACGTATAACGTTATCTTTCACCACTATAGGACGTATAACGTTATAATGCATCACTATATGACGTATTACGTTATATACTATCACGTTATAACGTATAATGTTATACTGCATCACTATATGACGTAGAACGTTATATACAATTACGTTGTGGAGGAATAACGTTATATTGCGTCACTACATGACGTATAACGCTATATTGCATCACTATAGGACATATTACGTTATATATTATTACGTTATAACGTATAACGTTATAGGGCATCACTATAGCAGGTATAACGTTATATTGCATCACTATATGACGTATAACGTTATATTGCATTACTAATTGACGTATAACGTTATATAGCTTCTCCTTATGACGTATAACGTTATGAACTATTACGTTATAACTTATAACATTATATTGCATCACTATATGACGTATAACGTCATATTGCATGACTATAGGACGTATAACCTTATATTGCTTCACTACATGACGTATCACGCTATATTGCATCACTATAGGACGTATTACGTTATATATTATTACGTTATAACGTATAACGTTATACGGCATCACTATGGCACGTATAACGTTATATTGCATCACTATATGACGTATAACGTTATATTGCATTACTAATTGACGTATAACGTTATGAACTACTACGTCATAACGTGTAACGTTATAATGCATCACTATATGACGTATAACGTCATATTGCATGACTACAGGACGTATAACGTTATATATTATTACGTTATAACGTATAAAGTTATAGGGCATCACTATAGTAGGTATAACGTTATATAGCTTCTCTTTATGACGTATAACGTTATGAACTACTACGTCATATCGTGTAACGTTATATTGCATCACTATAGGACGTATTACGTTATATACTATCACGTTATAACGTATAATGTTATACTGCGTCACTATATGACGTAGAACGTTATATACAATTACGTTGTGGAGGAATAACGTTATATTGCGTCACTACATGACGTATAACGCTATATTGCATCACTATAGGACATATTAAGTTATATATTATTACGTTATAACGTATAACGTTATAGGGCATCGCTATAGCACGTATAACGTTATATTGCATCACTATATGACGTATAACGTTATATTGCATCACTATATGACGTATAACGTTATATAGCTTCTCTTTATGACGTATAACGTTATGAACTATTACGTTATAACTTATAACATTATATTGCATCACTATATGACGTATAACGTCATATTGCATGACTATAGGACGTATAACGTTATATTGCTTCACTACATGACGTATAACGCTATATTGCATCACTATAGGACGTATTACGTTATATATTATTACGTTATAACGTATAACGTTATACGGCATCACTATAGCACGTATAACGTTATATTGCATCACTATATGACGTATAACGTTATATTGCATTACTAAATGACGTATAACGTTATGAACTACTACGTCATAACGTGTAACGTTATATTGCATCACTATATGACGTATAACGTTATATACAATTACGTTGTGGAGGAATAACGTTATATTGCATCACTATATGACGTATAACGTTATAATTCGTCACTGTATGACGTACAATGTTATATACTATTACGTTATAACGTATAACGTTATCTTTCATCACTATAGGACGTATAACGATATATTGCATCACTATATGACGTATAACGTTATATTGCATCACTATAGGACGTATTACGTTATATACTATCACGTTATAACGTATAACGTTATATTGCATCACTATATGACGGATAACGATATATTGCATTACTAAATGACGTATAACGTTATATACAATTACGTTGTGGAGGAATAACGTTATATTGCATCACTATATGACGTATAACGTTATAGTGCATCACTGTATGACGTATAACGTTATATTGCATCACTATAGGACGTATAACGTTATATTGCATCACTATGTGACGTATAACGTTATATACAATTACGTTGTGGAGGAATAACGTTATATTGCATCACTATATGACGTATAACGTTATAGTGCATCACCGTATGACGTATAACGGTATATACTATTACGTTATAACGTATAACGTTATCTTTCACCACTATAGGACGTATAACGTTATAATGCATCACTATATGACGTATTACGTTATATACTATCACGTTATAACGTATAATGTTATACTGCATCACTATATGACGTAGAACGTTATATACAATTACGTTGTGGAGGAATAACGTTATATTGCGTCACTACATGACGTATAACGCTATATTGCATCACTATAGGACATATTACGTTATATATTATTACGTTATAACGTATAACGTTATAGGGCATCACTATAGCAGGTATAACGTTATATTGCATCACTATATGACGTATAACGTTATATTGCATTACTAATTGACGTATAACGTTATATAGCTTCTCTTTATGACGTATAACGTTATGAACTATTACGTTATAGCTTATAACATTATATTGCATCACTATATGACGTATAACGTCATATTGCATGACTATAGGACGTATAACCTTATATTGCTTCACTACATGACGTATCACGCTATATTGCATCACTATAGGACGTATTACGTTATATATTATTACGTTATAACGTATAACGTTATACGGCATCACTATGGCACGTATAACGTTATATTGCATCACTATATGACGTATAACGTTATATTGCATTACTAATTGACGTATAACGTTATGAACTACTACGTCATAACGTGTAACGTTATAATGCATCACTATATGACGTATAACGTCATATTGCATGACTACAGGACGTATAACGTTATATATTATTACGTTATAACGTATAAAGTTATAGGGCATCACTATAGTAGGTATAACGTTATATAGCTTCTCTTTATGACGTATAACGTTATGAACTACTACGTCATATCGTGTAACGTTATATTGCATCACTATAGGACGTATTACGTTATATACTATCACGTTATAACGTATAATGTTATACTGCGTCACTATATGACGTAGAACGTTATATACAATTACGTTGTGGAGGAATAACGTTATATTGCGTCACTACATGACGTATAACGCTATATTGCATCACTATAGGACATATTAAGTTATATATTATTACGTTATAACGTATAACGTTATAGGGCATCGCTATAGCACGTATAACGTTATATTGCATCACTATATGACGTATAACGTTATATTGCATTACTAATTGACGTATAACGTTATATAGCTTCTCTTTATGACGTATAACGTTATGAACTATTACGTTATAACTTATAACATTATATTGCATCACTATATGACGTATAACGTCATATTGCATGACTATAGGACGTATAACGTTATATTGCTTCACTACATGACGTATAACGCTATATTGCATCACTATAGGACGTATTACGTTATATATTATTACGTTATAACGTATAACGTTATACGGCATCACTATAGCACGTATAACGTTATATTGCATCACTATATGACGTATAACGTTATATTGCATTACTAAATGACGTATAACGTTATGAACTACTACGTCATAACGTGTAACGTTATATTGCATCACTATATGACGTATAACGTTATATACAATTACGTTGTGGAGGAATAACGTTATATTGCATCACTATATGACGTATAACGTTATAATTCGTCACTGTATGACGTACAATGTTATATACTATTACGTTATAACGTATAACGTTATCTTTCATCACTATTGGACGTATAACGATATATTGCATCACTATATGACGTATAACGTTATATTGCATCACTATAGGACGTATTACGTTATATACTATCACGTTATAACGTATAACGTTATATTGCATCACTATATGACGGATAACGATATATTGCATTACTAAATGACGTATAACGTTATATACAATTACGTTGTGGAGGAATAGCGTTATATTGCATCACTATATGACGTATAACGTTATAGTGCATCACTGTATGACGTTTAACGTTATATTGCATCACTATAGGACGTATAACGTTATATTGCATCACTATGTGACGTATAACGTTATATACAATTACGTTGTGGAGGAATAACGTTATATTGCATCACTATATGACGTATAACGTTATAGTGCATCACCGTATGACGTATAACGGTATATACTATTACGTTATAACGTATAACGTTATCTTTCACCACTATAGGACGTATAACGTTATAATGCATCACTATATGACGTATTACGTTATATACTATCACGTTATAACGTATAATGTTATACTGCATCACTATATGACGTAGAACGTTATATACAATTACGTTGTGGAGGAATAACGTTATATTGCGTCACTACATGACGTATAACGCTATATTGCATCACTATAGGACATATTACGTTATATATTATTACGTTATAACGTATAACGTTATAGGGCATCACTATAGCAGGTATAACGTTATATTGCATCACTATATGACGTATAACGTTATATTGCATTACTAATTGACGTATAACGTTATATAGCTTCTCTTTATGACGTATAACGTTATGAACTATTACGTTATAACTTATAACATTATATTGCATCACTATATGACGTATAACGTCATATTGCATGACTATAGGACGTATAACCTTATATTGCTTCACTACATGACGTATCACGCTATATTGCATCACTATAGGACGTATTACGTTATATATTATTACGTTATAACGTATAACGTTATACGGCATCACTATGGCACGTATAACGTTATATTGCATCACTATATGACGTATAACGTTATATTGCATTACTAAATGACGTATAACGTTATGAACTACTACGTCATAACGTGTAACGTTATATTGCATCACTATATGACGTATAACGTCATATTGCATGACTACAGGACGTATAACGTTATATTGCATCACTATAGGATGTAATACGTTATGATATATTACGTTATTACGTATAACGTTATATTGCATCAGTACTGATCTTATAACGTTATATACTATTACGTTATAACGTATAACGTTGTATTGCATCACTATAGGACGTATAACGTTATATTGCATCACTATGTGACGTATAACGTTATATACAATTACGTTGTTGAGGAATAACGTTATATTGCATCACTATATGACGTATAACGTTATAGTGCATCACTGTATGACGTATAACGGTATATACTATTACGTTATAACGTATAACGTTATCTTTCACCACTATAGGACGTATAACGTTATAATGCATCACTATATGACGTATAACGTTATATTGCATCACTATAGGACGTATTACGTTATATACTATCACGTTATAACGTATAATGTTATACTGCGTCACTATATGACGTAGAACGTTATATACAATTACGTTGTGGAGGAATAACGTTATATTGCGTCACTACATGACGAATAACGCTATATTGCATTACTATAGGACATATTACGTTATATATTATTACGTTATAACGTATAACGTTATAGGGCATCACTATAGCAGGTATAACGTTATATTGCATCACTATATGACGTATAACGTTATATTGCATTACTAATTGACGTATAACTTTATGAACTACTACGTCATAACGTGTAACGTTATATTGCATCACTATATGACGTATAACGTTATATACAATTACGTTGTGGAGGAATAACGTTATATTGCATCACTATATGACGTATAACGTTATAATTCATCACTGTATGACGTATAATGTTATATACTATTACGTTATAACGTATAACGTTATCTTTCATCACTATAGGTCGTATAACGATATATTGCATCACTATATGACGTATAACGTTATATTGCATCACTATAGGACGTATTACGTTATATACTATCACGTTATAACGTATAACGTTATATTGCATCACTATATGACGGATAACGATATATTGCATTACTAAATGACGTATAACGTTATATAGCTTCTCTTTATGACGTGTAACGTTATGAACTATTAAGTTATAACGTATAACGTTATATTGCATCCCTATATGACGTATAACGTTATATTGCATGACTACAGGACGTATAACGTTATATTGCATCACTATAGGATGTAATACGTTATGATATATTACGTTATTACGTATAACCTTATATTGCATCAGTACTGATCTTATAACGTTATATACTATTACGTTATAACGTATAACGTTGTATTGCATCACTATAGGACGTATAACGTTATATTGCATCACTATGTGACGTATAACGTTATATACAATTACGTTGTGGAGGAATAACGTTATATTGCATCACTATATGACGTATAACGTTATAGTGCATCACTGTATGACGTATAACGGTATATACTATTACGTTATAACGTATAACGTTATCGTTCACCACTGTAGGACGTATAACGTTATAATGCATCACTATATGACGTATAACGTTATATTGCATCACTATAGGACGTATTACGTTATATACTATCACGTTATAACGTATAATGTTATACTGCATCACTATATGACGTAGAACGTTATATACAATTACGTTGTGGAGGAATAACGTTATATTGCGTCACTACATGACGTATAACGCTATATTGCATCACTATAGGACATATTACGTTATATATTATTACGTTATAACGTATAACGTTATAGGGCATCACTATAGCAGGTATAACGTTATATTGCATCACTATATGACGTATAACGTTATATTGCATTACTAATTGACGTATAACGTTATGAACTACTACGTCATAACGTGTAACGTTATATTGCATCACTATATGACGTATAACGTCATATTGCATGACTACAGGACGTATAACGTTATATATTATTACGTTATAACGTATAAAGTTATAGGGCATCACTATAGTAGGTATAACGTTATATAGCTTCTCTTTATGACGTATAACGTTATGAACTATTACGTTATAACTTATAACATTATATTGCATCACTATATGACGTATAACGTCATATTGCATGACTATAGGACGTATAACGTTATATTGCTTCACTACATGACGTATCACGCTATATTGCATCACTATAGGACGTATTACGTTATATATTATTACGTTATAACGTATAACGTTATACGGCATCACTATGGCACGTATAACGTTATATTGCATCACTATATGACGTATAACGTTATATTGCATTACTAATTGACGTATAACGTTATGAACTACTACGTCATAACGTGTAACGTTATAATGCATCACTATATGACGTATAACGTCATATTGCATGACTACAGGACGTATAACGTTATATATTATTACGTTATAACGTATAAAGTTATAGGGCATCACTATAGTAGGTATAACGTTATATAGCTTCTCTTTATGACGTATAACGTTATGAACTACTACGTCATATCGTGTAACGTTATATTGCATCACTATATGACGTATAACGTCATATTGCATGACTACAGGACGTATAACGTTATATTGCATCACTATAGGATGTAATACGTTATGATATATTACGTTATTACGTATAACGTTATATTGCATCAGTACTGATCTTATAACGTTATATACTATTACGTTATAACGTATAACGTTGTATTGCATCACTATAGGACGTATAACGTTATATTGCATCACTATGTGACGTATAACGTTATATACAATTACGTTGTTGAGGAATAACGTTATATTGCATCACTATATGACGTATAACGTTATAGTGCATCACTGTATGACGTATAACGGTATATACTATTACGTTATAACGTATAACGTTATCTTTCACCACTATAGGACGTATAACGTTATAATGCATCACTATATGACGTATAACGTTATATTGCATCACTATAGGACGTATTACGTTATATACTATCACGTTATAACGTATAATGTTATACTGCGTCACTATATGACGTAGAACGTTATATACAATTACGTTGTGGAGGAATAACGTTATATTGCGTCACTACATGACGTATAACGCTATATTGCATCACTATAGGACATATTACGTTATATATTATTACGTTATAACGTATAACGTTATAGGGCATCGCTATAGCACGTATAACGTTATATTGCATCACTATATGACGTATAACGTTATATTGCATTACTAATTGACGTATAACGTTATATAGCTTCTCTTTATGACGTATAACGTTATGAACTATTACGCTATAACTTATAACATTATATTGCATCACTATATGACGTATAACGTCATATTGCATGACTATAGGACGTATAACGTTATATTGCTTCACTACATGACGTATAACGCTATATTGCATCACTATAATACGTATTACGTTATATATTATTACGTTATAACGTATAACGTTATACGGCATCACTATAGCACGTATAACGTTATATTGCATCACTATATGACGTATAACGTTATATTGCATTACTAAATGACGTATAACGTTATGAACTACTACGTCATAACGTGTAACGTTATATTGCATCACTATATGACGTATAACGTTATATACAATTACGTTGTGGAGGAATAACGTTATATTGCATCACTATATGACGTATAACGTTATAATTCGTCACTGTATGACGTACAATGTTATATACTATTACGTTATAACGTATAACGTTATCTTTCATCACTATAGGACGTATAACGATATATTGCATCACTATATGACGTATAACGTTATATTGCATCACTATAGGACGTATTACGTTATATACTATCACGTTATAACGTATAACGTTATATTGCATCACTATATGACGGATAACGATATATTGCATTACTAAATGACGTATAACGTTATATACAATTACGTTGTGGAGGAATAGCGTTATATTGCATCACTATATGACGTATAACGTTATAGTGCACCACTGTATGACGTATAACGTTATATTGCATCACTATAGGACGTATAACGTTATATTGCATCACTATGTGACGTATAACGTTATATACAATTACGTTGTGGAGGAATAACGTTATATTGCATCACTATATGACGTATAACGTTATAGTGCATCACTGTATGACGTATAACGGTATATACTATTACGTTATAACGTATAACGTTATCTTTCACCACTATAGGACGTATAACGTTATAATGCATCACTATATGACGTATTACGTTATATACTATCACGTTATAACGTATAATGTTATACTGCATCACTATATGACGTAGAACGTTATATACAATTACGTTGTGGAGGAATAACGTTATATTGCGTCACTACATGACGTATAACGCTATATTGCATCACTATAGGACATATTACGTTATATATTATTACGTTATAACGTATAACGTTATAGGGCATCACTATAGCAGGTATAACTTTATATTGCATCACTATATGACGTATAACGTTATATTGCATTACTAATTGACGAATAACGTTATATAGCTTCTCTTTATGACGTATAACGTTATGAACTATTACGTTATAACTTATAACATTATATTGCATCACTATATGACGTATAACGTCATATTGCATGACTATAGGACGTATAACCTTATATTGCTTCACTACATGACGTATCACGCTATATTGCATCACTATAGGACGTATTACGTTATATATTATTACGTTATAACGTATAACGTTATACGGCATCACTATGGCACGTATAACGTTATATTGCATCACTATATGACGTATAACGTTATATTGCATTACTAAATGAGGTATAACGTTATGAACTACTACGTCATAACGTGTAACGTTATATTGCATCACTATATGACGTATAACGTCATATTGCATGACTACAGGACGTATAACGTTATATTGCATCACTATAGGATGTAATACGTTATGATATATTACGTTATTACGTATAACGTTATATTGCATCAGTACTGATCTTATAACGTTATATACTATTACGTTATAACGTATAACGTTGTATTGCATCACTATAGGACGTATAACGTTATATTGCATCACTATGTGACGTATAACGTTATATACAATTACGTTGTTGAGGAATAACGTTATATTGCATCACTATATGACGTATAACGTTATAGTGCATCACTGTATGACGTATAACGGTATATACTATTACGTTATAACGTATAACGTTATCTTTCTCCACTATAGGACGTATAACGTTATAATGCATCACTATATGACGTATAACGTTATATTGCATCACTATAGGACGTATTACGTTATATACTATCACGTTATAACGTATAATGTTATACTACGTCACTATATGACGTAGAACGTTATATACAATTACGTTGTGGAGGAATAACGTTATATTGCGTCACTACATGACGTATAACGCTATATTGCATCACTATAGGACATATTACGTTATATATTATTACGTTATAACGTATAACGTTATAGGGCATCGCTATAGCACGTATAACGTTATATTGCATCACTATATGACGTATAACGTTATATTGCATTACTAATTGACGTATAACGTTATATAGCTTCTCTTTATGACGTATAACGTTATGAACTATTACGTTATAACTTATAACATTATATTGCATCACTATATGACGTATAACGTCATATTGCATGACTATAGGACGTATAACGTTATATTGCTTCACTACATGACGTATAACGCTATATTGCATCACTATAGGACGTATTACGTTATATATTATTACGTTATAGCGTATAACGTTATACGGCATCACTATAGCACGTATAACGTTATATTGCATCACTATATGACGTATAACGTTATATTGCATTACTAAATGACGTATAACGTTATGAACTACTACGTCATAACGTGTAACGTTATATTGCATCACTATATGACGTATAACGTTATATACAATTACGTTGTGGAGGAATAACGTTATATTGCATCACTATATGACGTATAACGTTATAATTCATCACTGTATGACGTATAATGTTATATACTATTACGTTATAACGTATAACGTTATCTTTCATCACTATAGGACGTATAACGATATATTGCATCACTATATGACGTATAACGTTATATTGCATCACTATAGGACGTATTACGTTATATACTATCACGTTATAACGTATAACGTTATATTGCATCACTATATGACGGATAACGATATATTGCATTACTAAATGACGTATAACGTTATATAGCTTCTCTTTATGACGTGTAACGTTATGAACTATTAAGTTATAACGTATAACGTTATATTGCATCCCTATATGACGTATAACGTTATATTGCATGACTACAGGACGTATAACGTTATATTGCATCACTATAGGATGTAATACGTTATGATATATTACGTTATTACGTATAACGTTGTATTGCATCACTATAGGACGTATAACGTTATATTGCATCACTATGTGACGTATAACGTTATATACAATTACGTTGTGGAGGAATAACGTTATATTGCATCACTATATGACGCATAACGTTATAGTGCATCACCGTATGACGTATAACGGTATATACTATTACGTTATAACGTATAACGTTATCTTTCACCACTATAGGACGTATAACGTTATAATCCATCACTATATGACGTATAACGTTATATTGCATCACTATAGGACGTATTACGTTATATACTATCACGTTATAACGTATAATGTTATACTGCATCACTATATGACGTAGAACGTTATTTACAATCACGTTGTGGAGGAATAACGTTATATTGCGTCACTATATGACGTATAACGTTATAGTGCATCACTGTATGACGTATAACGTTATATACAATTACGTTGTGGAGGAATAACGTTATATTGCGTCACTATATGACGTATAACGTTATATTGCATCAGTATATGACGTATAACGTTATATTGCATTACTAAATGACGTATAACGTTATATACAATTACGTTGTGGAGGAATAACGTTATATTGCATCACTATATGACGTATAACGTTATAGTGCATCACCGTATGACGTATAACGGTATATACTATTACGTTATAACGTATAACGTTATCTTTCACCACTATAGGACGTATAACGTTATATTGCATCACTACTGGTCGTATAACGTTATATACTGTTACATTATAACGTATAACGTTGTATTGCATCACTATAGGACGTATAACGTTATATTGCATCACTATATGACGTATAACGTTATATACAATTACGTTGTGGAGGAATAACGTTATATTGCATCACTATATGACGTATAACGTTATAGTGCATCACTGTATGACGTATAATGGTATATACTATTACGTTATAACGTATAACGTTATCTTTCATCACTATAGGACGTATAACGATATATTGCATCACTATATGACGTATAACGTTATATTGCATCACTATAGGACGTATTACGTTATATACTATCACGTTATAACGTATAACGTTATATTGCATCACTATATGACGGATAACGATATATTGCATGACTACAGTACGTATAACGTTATATTGCATCACTATAGGATGTAATACGTTATGATATATTACGTTATTACGTATAACCTTATATTGCATCAGTACTGATCTTATAACGTTATATACTATTACGTTATAACGTATAACGTTGTATTGCATCACTATAGGACGTATAACGTTATATTGCATCACTATGTGACGTATAACGTTATATACAATTACGTTGTGGAGGAATAACGTTATATTGCATCACTATATGACGTATAACGTTATAGTGCATCACTGTATGACGTATAACGGTATATACTATTACGTTATAACGTATAACGTTATCTTTCACCACTGTAGGACGTATAACGTTATAATGCATCACTATATGACGTATAACGTTATATTGCATCACTATAGGACGTATTACGTTATATACTATCACGTTATAACGTATAATGTTATACTGCATCACTATATGACGTAGAACGTTATATACAATCACGTTGTGGAGGAATAACGTTATATTGCGTCACTACATGACGTATAACGCTATATTGCATCACTATAGGACATATTACGTTATATATTATTACGTTATAACGTATAACGTTATAGGGCATCACTATAGCACGTATAACGTTATATTGCATCACTATATGACGTATAACGTTATATTGCATTACTAATTGACGTATAACGTTATGAACTACTACGTCATAACGTGTAACGTTATATTGCATCACTATATGACGTATAACGTCATATTGCATGACTACAGGACGTATAACGTTATATATTATTACGTTATAACGTATAAAGTTATAGGGCATCACTATAGTAGGTATAACGTTATATAGCTTCTCTTTATGACGTATAACGTTATGAACTATTACGTTATAACTTATAACATTATATTGCATCACTATATGACGTATAACGTCATATTGCATGACTATAGGACGTATAACGTTATATTGCTTCACTACATGACGTATCACGCTATATTGCATCACTATAGGACGTATTACGTTATATATTATTACGTTATAACGTATAACGTTATACGGCATCACTATGGCACGTATAACGTTATATTGCATCACTATATGACGTATAACGTTATATTGCATTACTAAATGACGTATAACGTTATGAACTACTACGTCATATCGTGTAACGTTATATTGCATCACTATATGACGTATAACGTCATATTGCATGACTACAGGACGTATAACGTTATATTGCATCACTATAGGATGTAATACGTTATGATATATTACGTTATTACGTATAACGTTATATTGCATCAGTACTGATCTTATAACGTTATATACTATTACGTTATAACGTATAACGTTGTATTGCATCACTATAGGACGTATAACGTTATATTGCATCACTATGTGACGTATAACGTTATATACAATTACGTTGTGGAGGAATAACGTTATATTGCATCACTATATGACGTATAACGTTATAGTGCATCACTGTATGACGTATAACGGTATATACTATTACGTTATAACGTATAACGTTATCTTTCACCACTATAGGACGTATAACGTTATAATGCATCACTATATGACGTATAACGTTATATTGCATCACTATAGGACGTATTACGTTATATACTATCACGTTATAACGTATAATGTTATACTACGTCACTATATGACGTAGAACGTTATATACAATTACGTTGTGGAGGAATAACGTTATATTGCGTCACTACATGACGTATAACGCTATATTGCATCACTATAGGACATATTACGTTATATATTATTACGTTATAACGTATAACGTTATAGGGCATCGCTATAGCACGTATAACGTTATATTGCATCACTATATGACGTATAACGTTATATTGCATTACTAATTGACGTATAACGTTATATAGCTTCTCTTTATGACGTATAACGTTATGAACTATTACGTTATAACTTATAACATTATATTGCATCACTATATGACGTATAACGTCATATTGCATGACTATAGGACGTATAACGTTATATTGCTTCACTACATGACGTATAACGCTATATTGCATCACTATAGGACGTATTACGTTATATATTATTACGTTATAACGTATAACGTTATACGGCATCACTATAGCACGTATAACGTTATATTGCATCACTATATGACGTATAACGTTATATTGCATTACTAAATGACGTATAACGTTATGAACTACTACGTCATAACGTGTAACGTTATATTGCATCACTATATGACGTATAACGTTATATACAATTACGTTGTGGAGGAATAACGTTATATTGCATCACTATATGACGTATAACGTTATAATTCGTCACTGTATGACGTATAATGTTATATACTATTACGTTATAACGTATAACGTTATCTTTCATCACTATAGGACGTATAACGATATATTGCATCACTATATGACGTATAACGTTATATTGCATCACTATAGGACGTATTACGTTATATACTATCACGTTATAACGTATAACGTTATATTGCATCACTATATGACGGATAACGATATATTGCATTACTAAATGACGTATAACGTTATATACAATTACGTTGTGGAGGAATAGCGTTATATTGCATCACTATATGACGTATAACGTTATAGTGCATCACTGTATGACGTATAACGTTATATTGCATCACTATAGGACGTATAACGTTATATTGCATCACTATGTGACGTATAACGTTATATACAATTACGTTGTGGAGGAATAACGTTATATTGCATCACTATATGACGTATAACGTTATAGTGCATCACCGTATGACGTATAACGGTATATACTATTACGTTATAACGTATAACGTTATCTTTCACCACTATAGGACGTATAACGTTATAATGCATCACTATATGACGTATAACGTTATATTGCATCACTATAGGACGTATTACGTTATATACTATCACGTTATAACGTATAATGTTATACTGCATCACTATATGACGTAGAACGTTATATACAATCACGTTGTGGAGGAATAACGTTATATTGCGTCACTACATGACGTATAACGCTATATTGCATCACTATAGGACGTATTACGTTATATATTATTACGTTATAACGTATAACGTTATAGGGCATCACTGTAGCACGTATAACGTTATATTGCATCACTATATGACGTATAACGTTATATTGCATTACTAACTGACGTATAACGTTATATAGCTTCTCTTTATGACGTATAACGTTATGAACTATTACGTTATAACTAATAACATTATATTGCATCACTATATGACGTATAACGTCATATTGCATGACTATAGGACGTATAACGTTATATTGCTTCACTACATGACGTATAACGCTATATTGCATCACTATAGGACGTATTACGTTATATATTATTACGTTATAACGTATAACGTTATACGGCATCACTATAGCACGTATAACGTTATATTGCATCACTATATGACGTATAACGTTATATTGCATTACTAAATGACGTATAACGTTATGAACTACTACGTCATAACGTGTAACGTTATATTGCATCACTATATGACGTATAACGTTATATACAATTACGTTGTGGAGGAATAGCGTTATATTGCATCACTATATGACGTATAACGTTATAGTGCATCACTGTATGACGTATAACGTTATATACTATTACGTTATAACGTATAACGTTGTTTTGCATCACTATAGGACGTATAACGTTATATTGCATCACTATATGACGTATAACGTTATATACAATTACGTTGTGGAGGAATAACGTTATATGGCGTCACTATATGACGTATAACGTTATATACAATTACGTTGAGGAGGAATAACGTTATAGTGCATCACTGTATAACGTATAACGTTATATACTATTACGTTATAACGTATAACGTTATCTTGCATCACTATATGTCGTACAACGTTATATTGCATCACTACTGATCGTATAACGTTATATACTGTTACGTTATAACGTATAACGTTGTATTGCATCACTATAGGACGTATAACGTTATATTGCATCACTATATGACGTATAACGTTATATACAATTACGTTGTGGAGGAATAACGTTATATTGCATCACTATATGACGTATAACGTTATAGTGCATCACTGTATGACGTATAGCGGTATATACTATTACGTTATAACGTATAACGTTATCTTTCATCACTATAGGACGTATAACTATATATTGCATCACTATATGACGTATAACGTTATATTGCATCACTATAGGACGTATTACGTTATATACTATCACGTTATAACGTATAACGTTATATTGCATCACTATATGACGGATAACGATATATTGCATTACTAAATGACGTATAACGTTATATAGCTTCTCTTTATGACGTGTAACGTTATGAACTATTACGTTATAACGTATAACGTTATATTGCATCACTATATGACGTATAACGTCATATTGCATGACTACAGGACGTATAATGTTATATTGCATCACTATAGGATGTAATACGTTATGATATATTACGTTATTACGTATAACGTTATATTGCATCAGTACTGATCGTATAACGTTATATACTATTACGTTATAACGTATAACGTTGTATTGCATCACTATAGGACGTATAACGTTATATTGCATCTCTACGTGACGTATAACGTTATATACAATTACGTTGTGGAGGAATAGCGTTATATTGCATCACTATATGACGTATAACGTTATAGTGCATCACTGTATGACGTATAACGTTATATACTATTACGTTATAACGTATAACGTTGTATTGCATCACTATAGGACGTATAACGTTATATTGCATCACTATATGACGTATAACGCTATATACAATTACGTTGTGGAGGAATAACGTTATATTGCGTCACTAAATGACGCATAACGTTATATACAATTACGTTGTGGAGGAATAACGTTATAGTGCATCACTGTATGACGTATAACGTTATATACTATTACGTTATAACGTATAACGTTATCTTGCATCACTATATGTCGTATAACGTTATATTGCATCACTACTGATCGTATAACGTTATATACTGTTACGTTATAACGTATAACGTTGTATTGCATCACTATAGGACGTATAACGTTATATTGCATCACTATATGACGTATAACGTTATATACAATTACGTTGTGGAGGAATAACGTTATATTGCATCACTATATGACGTATAACGTTATAGTGCATCACTGTATGACGTATAACGGTATATACTATTACGTTATAACGTATAACGTTATCTTTCATCACTATAGGACGTATAACGATATATTGCATCACTATATGACGTATAACGTTATATTGCATCACTATAGGACGTATTACGTTATATACTATCACGTTATGACGTATAACGTTATATTGCATCACTATATGACGGATAACGATATATTGCATGACTACAGTACGTATAACGTGATATTGCATCACTATAGGATGTAATACGTTATGATATATTACGTTATTACGTATAACGTTATATTGCATCAGTACTGATCTTATAACGTTATATACTATTACGTTATAACGTATAACGCTATATTGCATCACTATAGGACATATTACGTTATATATTATTACGTTATAACGTATAACGTTATGGGGCATCACTATAGCACGTGTAACGTTATATTGCATCACTATATGACGTATAACGTTATATTGCATTACTAAATGACGTATAACGTTATGAACTACTACGTCATAACGTGTAACGTTATATTGCATCACTATATGACGTATAACGTTATATACAATTACGTTGTGGAGGAATAACGTTATATTGCATCACTATATGACGTATAACGTTATACTGCCTCACTATAGGACGTATTACGTTATATACTATCACGTTATAACGTATAACGTTATATTGCATCACTATATGACGGATAACGATATATTGCATTACTAAATGACGTATAACGTTATATAGCTTCTCTTTATGACGTGTAACGTTATGAACTATTACGTTATAACGTATAACGTTATATTGCATCACTATATGACGTATAACGTCATATTGCATGACTACAGGACGTATAACGTTATATTGCATCACTATAGGATGTAATACGTTATGATATATTACGTTATTACGTATAACGTTATATTGCATCACTATATGACGTATAACGTCATATTGCATGACTACAGGACGTATAACGTTATATTGCATCACTATAGGATATAATACGTTATGATATATTACGTTATTACGTATAACGTTATATTGCATCAGTACTGATCGCATAACGTTATATACTATTACGTTATAACGTATAACGTTGTATTGCATCACTATAGGACGTATAACGTTATATTGCATCACTATATGACGTATAACGTTATAATTCATCACTGTATGACGTATAATGTTATATACTATTACGTTATAACGTATAACGTTATCTTTCATCACTATAGGACGTATAACGATATATTGCATCACTATATGACGTATAACGTTATATTGCATCACTATAGGACGTATTACGTTATATACTATCACGTTATAACGTATAACGTTATATTGCATCACTATATGACGGATAACGATATATTGCATTACTAAATGACGTATAACGTTATATAGCTTCTCTTTATGACGTGTAACGTTATGAACTATTAAGTTATAACGTATAACGTTATATTGCATCCCTATATGACGTATAACGTCATATTGCATGACTGCAGGACGTATAACGTTATATTGCATCACTATAGGATGTAATACGTTATGATATATTACGTTATTACGTATAACGTTGTATTGCATCACTATAGGACGTATAACGTTATATTGCATCACTATGTGACGTATAACGTTATATACAATTACGTTGTGGAGGAATAACGTTATATTGCATCACTATATGACGTATAACGTTATAGTGCATCACCGTATGACGTATAACGGTATATACTATTACGTTATAACGTATAACGTTATCTTTCACCACTATAGGACGTATAACGTTATAATGCATCACTATATGACGTATAACGTTATATTGCATCACTATATGACGTATAACGTTATATTGCATTACTAATTGACGTATAACGTTATATAGCTTCTCTTTATGACGTATAACGTTATGAACTATTACCTTATAACTTATAAAATTATATTGCATCACTATATGACGTATAACGTCATATTGCATGACTATAGGACGTATAACGTTATATTGCTTCACTACATGACGTATCACGCTATATTGCATCACTATAGGACGTATTACGTTATATATTATTACGTTATAACGTATAACGTTATACGGCATCACTATAGCACGTATAACGTTATATTGCATCACTATATGACGTATAACGTTATATTGCATTACTAAATGACGTATAACGTTATGAACTACTACGTCATAACGTGTAACGTTATATTGCATCACTATATGACGTATAACGTTATATACAATTACGTTGTGGAGGAATAACGTTATATTGCATCACTATATGACGTATAACGTTATATTGCCTCACTATAGGACGTATTACGTTATATACTATCACGTTATAACGTATAACGTTATATTGCATCACTATATGACGGATAACGATATATTGCATTACTAAATGACGTATAACGTTATATAGCTTCTCTTTATGACGTGTAACGTTATGAACTATTAAGTTATAACGTATAACGTTATATTGCATCCCTATATGACGTATAACGTCATATTGCATGACTGCAGGACGTATAACGTTATATTGCATCACTATAGGACGTATAACGTTATATTGCATCACTATGTGACGTATAACGTTATATACAATTACGATGTGGAGGAATAACGTTATATTGCATCACTATATGACGTATAACGTTATAGTGCATCACCGTATGACGTATAACGGTATATACTATTACGTTATAACGTATAACGTTATCTTTCACCACTATAGGACGTATAACGTTATAATGCATCACTATGTGACGTATAACGTTATATTGCATCACTATAGGACGTATTACGTTATATACTATCACGTTATAACGTATAATGTTATACTGCATCACTATATGACGTAGAACGTTATATACAATTACGTTGTGGAGGAATAACGTTATATTGCGTCACTACATGACGTATAACGCTATATTGCATCACTATAGGACGTATTACGTTATATATTATTACGTTATAACGTATAACGTTATAGGGCATCACTATAGCACGTATAACGTTATATTGCATCACTATATGACGTATAACGTTATATTGCATTACTAACTGACGTATAACGTTATATAGCTTCTCTTTATGACGTATAACGTTATGAACTATTACGTTATAACTTATAACATTATATTGCATCACTATATGACGTATAACGTCATATTGCATGACTATAGGACGTATAACGTTATATTGCTTCACTACATGACGTATAACGCTATATTGCATCACTATAGGACGTATTACGTTGTATATTATTACGTTATAACGTATAACGTTATACGGCATCACTATAGCACGTATAACGTTATATTGCATCACTATATGACGTATAACGTTATATTGCATTACTAAATGACGTATAACGTTATGAACTACTACGTCATAACGTGTAACGTTATATTGCATCACTATATGACGTATAACGTTATATACAATTACGTTGTGGAGGAATAGCGTTATATTGCATCACTATATGACGTATAACGTTATAGTGCATCACTGTATGACGTATAACGTTATATACTATTACGTTATAACGTATAACGTTGTTTTGCATCACTATAGGACGTATAACGTTATATTGCATCACTATATGACGTATAACGTTATATACAATTACGTTGTGGAGGAATAACGTTATGTGGCGTCACTATATGACGTATAACGTTATATACAATTACGTTGAGGAGGAATAACGTTATAGTGCATCACTGTATGACGTATAACGTTATATACTATTACGTTATAACGTATAATGTTATCTTGCATCACTATATGTCGTACAACGTTATATTGCATCACTACTGATCGTATAACGTTATATACTGTTACGTTATAACGTATAACGTTGTATTGCATCACTATAGGACGTATAACGTTATATTGCATCACTATATGACGTATAACGTTATATACAATTACGTTGTGGAGGAATAACGTTATATTGCATCACTATAGGACGTATAACGTTATATTGCATCACTATATGACGTATAACGTTATATTGCATCACTATAGGACGTAATACGTTATATACTATCACGTTATAACGTATAACGTTATATTGCATCACTATATGACGGATAACGATATATTGCATTACTAAATGACGTATAACGTTATATAGCTTCTCTTTATGACGTGTAATGTTATGAACTATTACGTTATAACGTATAACGTTATATTGCATCACTATATGACGTATAACGTCATATTGTATGACTACAGGACGTATAACGTTATATTGCATCACTATAGGATGTAATACGTTATGATATATTACGTTATTACGTATAACGTTATATTGCATCAGTACTGATCGCATAACGTTATATACTATTACGTTATAACGTATAACGTTGTATTGCATCACTATGTGACGTATAACGTTATATACAATTACGTTGTGGAGGAATAACGTTATATTGCATCACTATATGACGTATAACGTTATAATTCATCACTGCATGACGTATAACGTTATATACTATTACGTTATAACGTATAACGTTATCTTTCACAACTATAGGACGTATAACGTTATATTGCATCACTATATGACGTATAACGTTATATTGCATCATCATAGGACGTATTACGTTATATACTATTACGTTATAACGTATAACGTTATACGGCATCACTATAGCACGTATAACGTTATATCGCGTTACTGAATGACGTATAACGTTATATAGCTTCTCTTTATGACGTATAACGTTATGAACTATTACGTTATAACTTATAACATTATATTGCATCACTGTATGACGTATAACGTCATATTGCATGACTATAGGACGTATAACGTTATATTGCTTCACTACATGACGTATAACGCTATATTGCATCACTATAGGACGTATTACGTTATATACTATTACGTTATAACGTATAACGTTATACGGCATCACTATAGCACGTATAACGTTATATCGCATTACTGAATGACGTATAACGTTATATAGCTTCTCTTTATGACGTATAACGTTATGAACTATTACGTTATAACGTATAACGTTATATTGCATCACTATATGACGTATAACGTCATATTGCATGACTAAAGGACGTATAACGTTATATTGCATCACTATATGACGTATAACGTTATAGTGCATCACTGCATGACGTATAACGTTATATACTATTACGTTATAACGTATAACGTTGTATTGCATCACTATAGGACGTATAACGTTATATTGCATCACTATATGACGTATAACGTTATATACAATTACGTTGTGGAGGAATAACGTTATATTGCGTCACTAAATGACGCATAACGTTATATACAATTACGTTGTGGAGGAATAACGTTATAGTGCATCACTGTATGACGTATAACGTTATATACTATTACGTTATAACGTATAACGTTATCTTGCATCACTATATGTCGTATAACGTTATATTGCATCACTACTGATCGTATAACGTTATATACTGTTACGTTATAACGTATAACGTTGTATTGCATCACTATAGAACGTATAACGTTATATTGCATCACTATATGACGTATAACGTTATATACAATTACGTTGTGGAGGAATATCGTTATATTGCATCACTATATGACGTATAACGTTATAGTGCATCACTGTATGACGTATAACGGTATATACTATTACGTTATAACGTATAACGTTATCTTTCATCACTATAGGACGTATAACGATATATTGCATCACTATATGACGTATAACGTTATATTGCATCACCATAGGACGTATTACGTTATATACTATCACGTTATAACGTATAATGTTATACTGCATCAATATATGACGTAGAACGTTATATACAATTACGTTGTGGAGGAATAACGTTATATTGCGTCACTACATGACGTATAACGCTATATTGCATCACTATAGGACGTATTACGTTATATATTATTACGTTATAACGTATAACGTTATCTTTCATCACTGTAGGACGTATAACGTTATATTGCATCAGTACTGATCGTATAACGTTATATACTATTACGTTATAACGTATAACGTTGTATTGCATCACTATAGGACGTATAACGTTATATTGCATCAGTATGTGACGTATAACGTTATATACAATTACGTTGTGGAGGAATAACGTTATATTGCCTCACTATATGACGTATAGCGTTATAGTTCATTACTATATGACGTATAACGTTATATTGGATCACTATAGGACGTATTACGTTATATGCTATTACGTTATAACGTATAACGTTATACGGCATCACTATAGCACGTATAACGTTATATCGCATTACTGAATGACGTATAACGTTATATAGCTTCTCTTTATGACATATAACGTTATGAACTATTACGTTATAACTTATAACATTATATTGCATCACTGTATGACGTATAACGTCATGTTGCATGACTATAGGACGTATAACGTTGTATTGCATCGCTATAAGACCTATAACGTTATATTGGATCACTATAGGACGTATTACGTTATGATCTTTAACGTCATATCGTGTAACGTTATATTGCATCACTACTGATCGTATAACGTTATATACTATTACGTCATAACGTACAACGTTGTATTGCATCACTATAGGGCGTATAACGTTATATTGCATCACTACATGACGTATAACGTTATATACAATTACGTTGTGGAGGAATAACGTTATATTGCCTCACTATATGACGTATAACGTTATAGTTCATTACTATATGACGTATAACGTTATATTGCATTACTAAATGACGTATAACGTTATATCGCTTCTGTTTATGACGTATAACGTTATGAACTACTACGTTATAACGTATAACGTTATATTGCATCACTATATGACGTATAACGTCATATTGCATGACTATAGGACGTATAACGTTATATTGCATCGCTATAAGACGTATACCGTTATATTGGATCACTATAGGACGTATTACGTTATGATCTTTAACGTCACAACGTGTAACGTTATATTGCATCTCTATATGACGTATAACGTTATATACAATTACGTTGTGGAGGAATAACGTTATATTGCATCACTATATGACGTATAACGTTATAGCGCATCACTGTATGACGTATAACGTTATATACTATTACGTTATAACGTATAACGTTGTATTGCATCACTATAGGACGTATAACGTTATATTGCATCACTATATGAAGTATAACGTTATATACAATTACGTTGTGGAGGAATAACGTTATATTGCGTCACTATATGACGTATAACGTTATAGTGCATCACTGTATGACGTATAGCGGTATATACTATTACGTTGTAACGTATAACGTTATCTTTCAACACTATAGGACGTATAACGATATATTGCATCACTATATGACGTATAACGCTATATTGCATCACTATAGGACGTATTACGTTATATACTATCACGTTATAACGTATAACGTTATATTGCATCACTATATTAAGGATAACGATATATTGCATTACTAAATGACGTATAACGTTATATACTATCTCGTTATAATGTATAACGTTATATTGCATCACTATATGACGTATAACGATATATTGCATTACTAAATGACGTATAACGTTATATAGCTTCTCTTTATGACGTGTAACGTTATGAACTATTACGTTATAATGTATATCGTTATACTGCATCACTATATGACGTATAACGTCATATTGCATGACTATAGGACGTATAACGTTATATTGCATCACTATATGACGGATAACGATATATTGCATTACTAAATGACGTATAACGTTATATAGCTTCTCTTTATGACGTGTAACGTTATGAACTATTACGTTATAACGTATAACGTTATATTGCATCACTATATGACGTATAACGTCATATTGCATGACTACAGGACGTATAACGTTATATTGCATCACTATAGGATGTAATACGTTATGATATATTACGTTATTACGTATAACGTTATATTGCATCAGTACTGATCGCATAACGTTATATACTATTACGCTATAACGTATAACGTTGTATTGCATCACTATGTGACGTATAACGTTATATACAATTACGTTGTGGAGGAATAACGTTATATTGCATCACTATATGACGTATAACGTTATAATTCATCACTGTATGACGTATAACGTTATATACTATTACGTTATAACGTATAACGTTATCTTTCATCACTATAGGACGTATAACGTTATATTGCATCACTATATGACGTATAACGTTATATTGCATCATCATAGGACGTATTACGTTATATACTATTACGTTATAACGTATAACGTTATACGGCATCACTATAGCACGTATAACGTTATATCGCGTTACTGAATGACGTATAACGTTATATAGCTTCTCTTTATGACGTATAACGTTATGAACTATTACGTTATAACTTATAACATTATATTGCATCACTGTATGACGTATAACGTCATATTGCATGACTATAGGACGTATAACGTTATATTGCTTCACTACATGACGTATAAAGCTATATTGCATCACTATAGGACGTATTACGTTATATACTATTACGTTATAACGTATAACGTTATACGGCATCACTATAGCACGTATAACGTTATATCGCATTACTGAATGACGTATAACGTTATATAGCTTCTCTTTATGACGTATAACGTTATGAACTATTACGTTATAACGCATAACGTTATATTGCATCACTATATAACGTAGAACGTCATATTGCATGACTATAGGACGTATAACGTTATATTGCATCACTACATGACGTATAACGTTATATTGCATCACTATAGGACGTATTACGTTATGTACTATCTCGTTATAATGTATAACGTTATATTGCATCACTATATGACGTATAACGATATATTGCATTACTAAATGACGTATAACGTTATATAGCTTCTCTTTATGACGTGTAACGTTATGAACTATTACGTTATAACGTATAACGTTATATTGCATCACTATATGACGTATAACGTCATATTGCATGACTATAGGACGTATAACGTTATATTGCTTCACTACATGACGTATAACGTTATATTGCATCACTATAGGACGTATTACGTTATATACTATCTCGTTATAATGTATAACGTTATATTGCATCACTATATGACGTATAACGATATATTGCATTACTAAATGACGTATAACGTTATATAGCTTCTCTTTATGACGTGTAACGTTATGAACTATTACGTTATAATGTATATCGTTATACTGCATCACTATATGACGTATAACGTCATATTGCATGACTATAGGACGTATAACGTTATATTGCATCACTATATGACGTATAACGTCATATTGCATGACTACAGGACGTATAACGTTATATTGCATCACTATAGGATGTAACACGTTATGATATATTACGTTATTACGTATAACGTTTTATTGCATCACTATATGAGGTATAACGTTATATACTATAACGTTATGAATTAATATCGTTATATTGCATCACTGTATGACGTATAATGTTATACTGCATCACTATACGACGGAGAACGTTGTATTGCATTACTAATTGACGTATAACGTTATATAGCTTCTCTTTATGACGTATAACGTTATGAACTATTACGTTATAACTTATAACATTATATTGCATCACTATATGACGTATAACGTCATATTGCATGACTATAGGACGTATTACGATATATACTATTACGTTATAACGTATAACGTTATACTGCATCACTATATGACGTATAACGATATATTGCATTACTAAAGGACGCTTAACGTTATATAGCTTCTCTTTATGACGTGTAACGTTATGAACTATTACGTTATAACGTATAACGTTATATTGCATCACTATATGACGTATAACGTTATATACAATTACGTTGAGGAGGAATAACGTTATAGTGCATCACTGTATGACGTATAACGTTATATACTATTACGTTATAACGTATAACGTTATCTTGCATCACTATATGTCGTACAACGTTATATTGCATCACTACTGATCGTATAACGTTATATACTGTTACGTTATAACGTATAACGTTGTATTGCATCACTATAGGACGTATAACGTTATATTGCATCACTATATGACGTATAACGTTATATACAATTACGTTGTGGAGGAATAACGTTATATGGCGTCACTATATGACGTATAACGTTATATACAATTACGTTGAGGAGGAATAACGTTATAGTGCATCACTGTATGACGTATAACGTTATATACTATTACGTTATAACGTATAACGTTATCTTGCATCACTATATGTCGTACAACGTTATATTGCATCACTACTGATCGTATAACGTTATATACTGTTACGTTATAACGTATAACGTTGTATTGCATCACTATAGGACGTATAACGTTATATTGCATCACTATATGACGTATAACGTTATATACAATTACGTTGTGGAGGAATAACGTTATATTGCATCACTATAGGACGTATAACGTTATATTGCATCACTATATGACGTATAACGTTATATTGCATCACTATAGGACGTAATACGTTATATACTATCACGTTATAACGTATAACGTTATATTGCATCACTATATGACGGATAACGATATATTGCATTACTAAATGACGTATAACGTTATATAGCTTCTCTTTATGACGTGTAACGTTATGAACTATTACGTTATAACGTATAACGTTATATTGCATCACTATATGACGTATAACGTCATATTGCATGACTACAGGACGTATAACGTTATATTGCATCACTATAGGATGTAATACGTTATGATATATTACGTTATTACGTATAACGTTATATTGCATCAGTACTGATCGCATAACGTTATATACTATTACGTTATAACGTATAACGTTGTATTGCATCACTATGTGACGTATAACGTTATATACAATTACGTTGTGGAGGAATAACGTTATATTGCATCACTATATGACGTATAACGTTATAATTCATCACTGCATGACGTATAACGTTATATACTATTACGTTATAACGTATAACGTTATCTTTCATCACTATAGGACGTATAACGTTATATTGCATCACTATATGACGTATAACGTTATATTGCATCATCATAGGACGTATTACGTTATATACTATTACGTTATAACGTATAACGTTATACGGCATCACTATAGCACGTATAACGTTATATCGCGTTACTGAATGACGTATAACGTTATATAGCTTCTCTTTATGACGTATAACGTTATGAACTATTACGTTATAACTTATAACATTATATTGCATCACTGTATGACGTATAACGTCATATTGCATGACTATAGGACGTATAACGTTATATTGCTTCACTACATGACGTATAACGCTATATTGCATCACTATAGGACGTATTACGTTATATACTATTACGTTATAACGTATAACGTTATACGGCATCACTATAGCACGTATAACGTTATATCGCATTACTGAATGACGTATAACGTTATATAGCTTCTCTTTATGACGTATAACGTTATGAACTATTACGTTGTAACGCATAACGTTATATTGCATCACTATATGACGTAGAACGTCATATTGCATGACTATAGGACGTATAACGTTATATTGCATCACTACATGACGTATAACGTTATATTGCATCACTATAGGACGTATTACGTTATGTACTATCTCGTTATAATGTATAACGTTATATTGCATCACTATATGACGTATAACGATATATTGCATTACTAAATGACGTATAACGTTATATAGCTTCTCTTTATGACGTGTAACGTTATGAACTATTACGTTATAACGCATAACGTTATATTGCATCACTATATGACGTATAACGTCATATTGCATGACTATAGGACGTATAACGTTATATTGCTTCACTACATGACGTATAACGCTATATTGCATCACTATAGGACGTATTACGTTATATACAATTACGTTATAACGTATAACGTTATACGGCATCACTATAGCACGTATAACGTTATATCGCATTACTGAATGACGTATAACGTTATATAGCTTCTCTTTATGACGTATAACGTTATGAACTATTACGTTATAACGCATAATGTTATATTGCATCACTATATGACGTAAAACGTCATATTGCATGACTATAGGACGTATAACGTTATATTGCATCACTACATGACGTATAACGTTATATTGCATCACTATAGGACGTATTACGTTATATACTATCTCGTTATAATGTATAACGTTATATTGCATCACTATATGACGTATAACGATATATTGCATTACTAAATGACGTATAACGTTATATAGCTTCTCTTTATGACGTGTAACGTTATGAACTATTACGTTATAATGTATATCGTTATACTGCATCACTATATGACGTATAACGTCATATTGCATGACTATAGGACGTATAACGTTATATTGCATCACGATATGACGTATAACGTCATATTGCATGACTACAGGACGTATAACGTTATATTGCATCACTATAGGATGTAACACGTTATGATATATTACGTTATTACGTATAACGTTTTATTGCATCACTATATGAGGTATAACGTTATATACTATAACGTTATGAATTAATATCGTTATATTGCATCACTGTATGACGTATAATGTTATACTGCATCACTATACGACGTAGAACGTTGTATTGCATTACTAATTGACGTATAACGTTATATAGCTTCTCTTTATGACGTATAACGTTATGAACTATTACGTTATAACTTATAACATTATATTGCATCACTATATGACGTATAACGTCATATTGCATGACTATAGGACGTATTACGATATATACTATTACGTTATAACGTATAACGTTATACTGCATCACTATATGACGTATAACGATATATTGCATTACTAAATGACGCTTAACGTTATATAGCTTCTCTTTATGACGTGTAACGTTATGAACTATTACGTTATAACGTATAACGTTATATTGCATCACTATATGACGTATAACGTCATATTGCATGACTAAAGGACGTATAACGTTATATTGCATCACTATATGACGTATAACGTTATAGTGCATCACTGCATGACGTATAACGTTATATACTATTACGTTATAACGTATAACGTTGTATTGCATCACTATAGGACGTATAACGTTATATTGCATCAGTATGTGACGTATAACGTTATATACAATTACGTTGTGGAGGAATAACGTTATATTGCCTCACTATATGACGTATAGCGTTATAGTTCATTACTATATGACGTATAACGTTATATTGGATCACTATAGGACGTATTACGTTATATGCTATTACGTTATAACGTATAACGTTATACGGCATCACTATAGCACGTATAACGTTATATCGCATTACTGAATGACGTATAACGTTATATAGCTTCTCTTTATGACATATAACGTTATGAACTATTACGTTATAACTTATAACATTATATTGCATCACTGTATGACGTATAACGTCATGTTGCATGGCTATAGGACGTATAACGTTGTATTGCATCGCTATAAGGCCTATAACGTTATATTGGATCACTATAGGACGTATTACGTTATGATCTTTAACGTCATATCGTGTAACGTTATATTGCATCACTACTGATCGTATAACGTTATATACTATTACGTCATAACGTACAACGTTGTATTGCATCACTATAGGGCGTATAACGTTATATTGCATCACTACATGACGTATAACGTTATATACAATTACGTTGTGGAGGAATAACGTTATATTGCCTCACTATATGACGTATAACGTTATAGTTCATTACTATATGACGTATAACGTTATATTGCATTACTAAATGACGTATAACGTTATATCGCTTCTGTTTATGACGTATAACGTTATGAACTACTACGTTATAACGTATAACGTTATATTGCATCACTATATGACGTATAACGTCATATTGCATGACTATAGGACGTATAACGTTATATTGCATCGCTATAAGACGTATACCGTTATATTGGATCACTATAGGACGTATTACGTTATGATCTTTAACGTCACAACGTGTAACGTTATATTGCATCTCTATATGACGTATAACGTTATAAACAATTACGTTGTGGAGGAATAACGTTATATTGCATCACTATATGACGTATAACGTTATAGCGCATCACTGTATGACGTATAACGTTATATACTATTACGTTATAACGTATAACGTTGTATTGCATCACTATAGGACGTATAACGTTATATTGCATCACTATATGACGTATAACGTTATATACAATTACGTTGTGGAGGAATAACGTTATATTGCGTCACTATATGACGTATAACGTTATATACAATTACGTTGCGGAGGAATAACGTTATAGTGCATCACTGTATGACGTATAACGTTATATACTATTACGTTATAACGTATAACGTTATCTTGCATCACTGTATGTCGTATAACGTTATATTGCATCACTACTGATCGTATAACGTTATATACTGTTCCGTTATAACGTATAACGTTGTATTGCATCACTATAGGACGTATAACGTTATATTGCATCACTATATGACGTATAACGTTATAGTGCATCACTGTATGACGTATAGCGGTATATACTATTACGTTGTAACGTATAACGTTATCTTTCATCACTATAGGACGTATAACGATATATTGCATCACTATATGACGTATAACGTTATATTGCATCACTATATGACGTATAACGTCATATTGCATGACTACAGGACGTATAACGTTATATTGCATCACTATAGTATGTAATACGTTATGATATATTACGTTATTACGTATAACGTTATATTGCATCAGTACTGATCGTATAACGTTATATACTATTACGTTATAACGTATAACGTTGTATTGCATCACTATAGGACGTATAACGTTTTATTGCATCTCTATGTGACGTATAACGTTATATACAATTACGTTGTGGAGGAATAGCGTTATATTGCATCACTATATGACGTATAACGTTATAGTGCATCACTGTATGACGTATAACGTTATATACTATTACGTTATAACGTATAACGTTGTATTGCATCACTATATGACGTATAACGTTATATACAATTACGTTGTGGAGGAATAACGTTATATTGCATCACTATAGGACGTATAACGTTATATTGCATCACTATATGACGTATAACGTTATATTGCATCACTATAGGACGTAATACGTTATATACTATCACGTTATAACGTATAACGTTATATTGCATCACTATATGACGGATAACGATATATTGCATTACTAAATGACGTATAACGTTATATAGCTTCTCTTTATGACGTGTAACGTTATGAACTATTACGTTATAACGTATAACGTTATATTGCATCACTATATGACGTATAACGTCATATTGCATGACTACAGGACGTATAACGTTATATTGCATCACTATAGGATGTAATACGTTATGATATATTACGTTATTACGTATAACGTTATATTGCATCAGTACTGATCGCATAACGTTATATACTATTACGCTATAACGTATAACGTTGTATTGCATCACTATGTGACGTATAACGTTATATACAATTACGTTGTGGAGGAATAACGTTATATTGCATCACTATATGACGTATAACGTTATAATTCATCACTGTATGACGTATAACGTTATATACTATTACGTTATAACGTATAACGTTATCTTTCATCACTATAGGACGTATAACGTTATATTGCATCACTATATGACGTATAACGTTATATTGCATCATCATAGGACGTATTACGTTATATACTATTACGTTATAACGTATAACGTTATACGGCATCACTATAGCACGTATAACGTTATATCGCGTTACTGAATGACGTATAACGTTATATAGCTTCTCTTTATGACGTATAACGTTATGAACTATTACGTTATAATGTATATCGTTATACTGCATCACTATATGACGTATAACGTCATATTGCATGACTATAGGACGTATAACGTTATATTGCATCACTATATGACGTATAACGTCATATTGCATGACTACAGGACGTATAACGTTATATTGCATCACTATAGGATGTAACACGTTATGATATATTACGTTATTACGTATAACGTTTTATTGCATCACTATATGAGGTATAACGTTATATACTATAACGTTATGAATTAATATCGTTATATTGCATCACTGTATGACGTATAATGTTATACTGCATCACTATACGACGGAGAACGTTGTATTGCAATTACTAATTGACGTATAACGTTATATAGCTTCTCTTTATGACGTATAACGTTATGAACTATTACGTTATAACTTATAACATTATATTGCATCACTATATGACGTATAACGTCATATTGCATGACTATAGGACGTATTACGATATATACTATTACGTTATAACGTATAACGTTATACTGCATCACTATATGACGTATAACGATATATTGCATTACTAAATGACGCTTAACGTTATATAGCTTCTCTTTATGACGTGTAACGTTATGAACTATTACGTTATAACGTATAACGTTATATTGCATCACTATATGACGTATAACGTTATATACAATTACGTTGAGGAGGAATAACGTTATAGTGCATCACTGTATGACGTATAACGTTATATACTATTACGTTATAACGTATAACGTTATCTTGCATCACTATATGTCGTACAACGTTATATTGCATCACTACTGATCGTATAACGTTATATACTGTTACGTTATAACGTATAACGTTGTATTGCATCACTATAGGACGTATAACGTTATATTGCATCACTATATGACGTATAACGTTATATACAATTACGTTGTGGAGGAATAACGTTATATGGCGTCACTATATGACGTATAACGTTATATACAATTACGTTGAGGAGGAATAACGTTATAGTGCATCACTGTATGACGTATAACGTTATATACTATTACGTTATAACGTATAACGTTATCTTGCATCACTATATGTCGTACAACGTTATATTGCATCACTACTGATCGTATAACGTTATATACTGTTACGTTATAACGTATAACGTTGTATTGCATCACTATAGGACGTATAACGTTATATTGCATCACTATATGACGTATAACGTTATATACAATTACGTTGTGGAGGAATAACGTTATATTGCATCACTATAGGACGTATAACGTTATATTGCATCACTATATGACGTATAACGTTATATTGCATCACTATAGGACGTAATACGTTATATACTATCACGTTATAACGTATAACGTTATATTGCATCACTATATGACGGATAACGATATATTGCATTACTAAATGACGTATAACGTTATATAGCTTCTCTTTATGACGTGTAACGTTATGAACTATTACGTTATAACGTATAACGTTATATTGCATCACTATATGACGTATAACGTCATATTGCATGACTACAGGACGTATAACGTTATATTGCATCACTATAGGATGTAATACGTTATGATATATTACGTTATTACGTATAACGTTATATTGCATCAGTACTGATCGCATAACGTTATATACTATTACGTTATAACGTATAACGTTGTATTGCATCACTATGTGACGTATAACGTTATATACAATTACGTTGTGGAGGAATAACGTTATATTGCATCACTATATGACGTATAACGTTATAATTCATCACTGCATGACGTATAACGTTATATACTATTACGTTATAACGTATAACGTTATCTTTCATCACTATAGGACGTATAACGTTATATTGCATCACTATATGACGTATAACGTTATATTGCATCATCATAGGACGTATTACGTTATATACTATTACGTTATAACGTATAACGTTATACGGCATCACTATAGCACGTATAACGTTATATCGCGTTACTGAATGACGTATAACGTTATATAGCTTCTCTTTATGACGTATAACGTTATGAACTATTACGTTATAACTTATAACATTATATTGCATCACTGTATGACGTATAACGTCATATTGCATGACTATAGGACGTATAACGTTATATTGCTTCACTACATGACGTATAACGCTATATTGCATCACTATAGGACGTATTACGTTATATACTATTACGTTATAACGTATAACGTTATACGGCATCACTATAGCACGTATAACGTTATATCGCATTACTGAATGACGTATAACGTTATATAGCTTCTCTTTATGACGTATAACGTTATGAACTATTACGTTGTAACGCATAACGTTATATTGCATCACTATATGACGTAGAACGTCATATTGCATGACTATAGGACGTATAACGTTATATTGCATCACTACATGACGTATAACGTTATATTGCATCACTATAGGACGTATTACGTTATGTACTATCTCGTTATAATGTATAACGTTATATTGCATCACTATATGACGTATAACGATATATTGCATTACTAAATGACGTATAACGTTATATAGCTTCTCTTTATGACGTGTAACGTTATGAACTATTACGTTATAACGCATAACGTTATATTGCATCACTATATGACGTATAACGTCATATTGCATGACTATAGGACGTATAACGTTATATTGCTTCACTACATGACGTATAACGCTATATTGCATCACTATAGGACGTATTACGTTATATACTATTACGTTATAACGTATAACGTTATACGGCATCACTATAGCACGTATAACGTTATATCGCATTACTGAATGACGTATAACGTTATATAGCTTCTCTTTATGACGTATAACGTTATGAACTATTACGTTGTAACGCATAACGTTATATTGCATCACTATATGACGTAGAACGTCATATTGCATGACTATAGGACGTATAACGTTATATTGCATCACTACATGACGTATAACGTTATATTGCATCACTATAGGACGTATTACGTTATGTACTATCTCGTTATAATGTATAACGTTATACGGCATCACTATAGCACGTATAACGTTATATCGCGTTACTGAATGACGTATAACGTTATATAGCTTCTCTTTATGACGTATAACGTTATGAACTATTACGTTATAATGTATATCGTTATACTGCATCACTATATGACGTATAACGTCATATTGCATGACTATAGGACGTATAACGTTATATTGCATCACTATATGACGTATAACGTCATATTGCATGACTACAGGACGTATAACGTTATATTGCATCACTATAGGATGTAACACGTTATGATATATTACGTTATTACGTATAACGTTTTATTGCATCACTATATGAGGTATAACGTTATATACTATAACGTTATGAATTAATATCGTTATATTGCATCACTGTATGACGTATAATGTTATACTGCATCACTATACGACGGAGAACGTTGTATTGCATTACTAATTGACGTATAACGTTATATAGCTTCTCTTTATGACGTATAACGTTATGAACTATTACGTTATAACTTATAACATTATATTGCATCACTATATGACGTATAACGTCATATTGCATGACTATAGGACGTATTACGATATATACTATTACGTTATAACGTATAACGTTATACTGCATCACTATATGACGTATAACGATATATTGCATTACTAAATGACGCTTAACGTTATATAGCTTCTCTTTATGACGTGTAACGTTATGAACTATTACGTTATAACGTATAACGTTATATTGCATCACTATATGACGTATAACGTTATATACAATTACGTTGAGGAGGAATAACGTTATAGTGCATCACTGTATGACGTATAACGTTATATACTATTACGTTATAACGTATAACGTTATCTTGCATCACTATATGTCGTACAACGTTATATTGCATCACTACTGATCGTATAACGTTATATACTGTTACGTTATAACGTATAACGTTGTATTGCATCACTATAGGACGTATAACGTTATATTGCATCACTATATGACGTATAACGTTATATACAATTACGTTGTGGAGGAATAACGTTATATGGCGTCACTATATGACGTATAACGTTATATACAATTACGTTGAGGAGGAATAACGTTATAGTGCATCACTGTATGACGTATAACGTTATATACTATTACGTTATAACGTATAACGTTATCTTGCATCACTATATGTCGTACAACGTTATATTGCATCACTACTGATCGTATAACGTTATATACTGTTACGTTATAACGTATAACGTTGTATTGCATCACTATAGGACGTATAACGTTATATTGCATCACTATATGACGTATAACGTTATATACAATTACGTTGTGGAGGAATAACGTTATATTGCATCACTATAGGACGTATAACGTTATATTGCATCACTATATGACGTATAACGTTATATTGCATCACTATAGGACGTAATACGTTATATACTATCACGTTATAACGTATAACGTTATATTGCATCACTATATGACGGATAACGATATATTGCATTACTAAATGACGTATAACGTTATATAGCTTCTCTTTATGACGTGTAACGTTATGAACTATTACGTTATAACGTATAACGTTATATTGCATCACTATATGACGTATAACGTCATATTGCATGACTACAGGACGTATAACGTTATATTGCATCACTATAGGATGTAATACGTTATGATATATTACGTTATTACGTATAACGTTATATTGCATCAGTACTGATCGCATAACGTTATATACTATTACGTTATAACGTATAACGTTGTATTGCATCACTATGTGACGTATAACGTTATATACAATTACGTTGTGGAGGAATAACGTTATATTGCATCACTATATGACGTATAACGTTATAATTCATCACTGCATGACGTATAACGTTATATACTATTACGTTATAACGTATAACGTTATCTTTCATCACTATAGGACGTATAACGTTATATTGCATCACTATATGACGTATAACGTTATATTGCATCATCATAGGACGTATTACGTTATATACTATTACGTTATAACGTATAACGTTATACGGCATCACTATAGCACGTATAACGTTATATCGCGTTACTGAATGACGTATAACGTTATATAGCTTCTCTTTATGACGTATAACGTTATGAACTATTACGTTATAACTTATAACATTATATTGCATCACTGTATGACGTATAACGTCATATTGCATGACTATAGGACGTATAACGTTATATTGCTTCACTACATGACGTATAACGCTATATTGCATCACTATAGGACGTATTACGTTATATACTATTACGTTATAACGTATAACGTTATACGGCATCACTATAGCACGTATAACGTTATATCGCATTACTGAATGACGTATAACGTTATATAGCTTCTCTTTATGACGTATAACGTTATGAACTATTACGTTGTAACGCATAACGTTATATTGCATCACTATATGACGTAGAACGTCATATTGCATGACTATAGGACGTATAACGTTATATTGCATCACTACATGACGTATAACGTTATATTGCATCACTATAGGACGTATTACGTTATGTACTATCTCGTTATAATGTATAACGTTATATTGCATCACTATATGACGTATAACGATATATTGCATTACTAAATGACGTATAACGTTATATAGCTTCTCTTTATGACGTGTAACGTTATGAACTATTACGTTATAACGCATAACGTTATATTGCATCACTATATGACGTATAACGTCATATTGCATGACTATAGGACGTATAACGTTATATTGCTTCACTACATGACGTATAACGCTATATTGCATCACTATAGGACGTATTACGTTATATACAATTACGTTATAACGTATAACGTTATACGGCATCACTATAGCACGTATAACGTTATATCGCATTACTGAATGACGTATAACGTTATATAGCTTCTCTTTATGACGTATAACGTTATGAACTATTACGTTATAACGCATAATGTTATATTGCATCACTATATGACGTAAAACGTCATATTGCATGACTATAGGACGTATAACGTTATATTGCATCACTACATGACGTATAACGTTATATTGCATCACTATAGGACGTATTACGTTATATACTATCTCGTTATAATGTATAACGTTATATTGCATCACTATATGACGTATAACGATATATTGCATTACTAAATGACGTATAACGTTATATAGCTTCTCTTTATGACGTGTAACGTTATGAACTATTACGTTATAATGTATATCGTTATACTGCATCACTATATGACGTATAACGTCATATTGCATGACTATAGGACGTATAACGTTATATTGCATCACGATATGACGTATAACGTCATATTGCATGACTACAGGACGTATAACGTTATATTGCATCACTATAGGATGTAACACGTTATGATATATTACGTTATTACGTATAACGTTTTATTGCATCACTATATGAGGTATAACGTTATATACTATAACGTTATGAATTAATATCGTTATATTGCATCACTGTATGACGTATAATGTTATACTGCATCACTATACGACGTAGAACGTTGTATTGCATTACTAATTGACGTATAACGTTATATAGCTTCTCTTTATGACGTATAACGTTATGAACTATTACGTTATAACTTATAACATTATATTGCATCACTATATGACGTATAACGTCATATTGCATGACTATAGGACGTATTACGATATATACTATTACGTTATAACGTATAACGTTATACTGCATCACTATATGACGTATAACGATATATTGCATTACTAAATGACGCTTAACGTTATATAGCTTCTCTTTATGACGTGTAACGTTATGAACTATTACGTTATAACGTATAACGTTATATTGCATCACTATATGACGTATAACGTCATATTGCATGACTAAAGGACGTATAACGTTATATTGCATCACTATATGACGTATAACGTTATAGTGCATCACTGCATGACGTATAACGTTATATACTATTACGTTATAACGTATAACGTTGTATTGCATCACTATAGGACGTATAACGTTATATTGCATCACTATATGACGTATAACGTTATATACAATTACGTTGTGGAGGAATAACGTTATATTGCGTCACTACATGACGTATAACGCTATATTGCATCACTATAGGACGTATTACGTTATATATTATTACGTTATAACGTATAACGTTATCTTTCATCACTGTAGGACGTATAACGTTATATTGCATCAGTACTGATCGTATAACGTTATATACTATTACGTTATAACGTATAACGTTGTATTGCATCACTATAGGACGTATAACGTTATATTGCATCAGTATGTGACGTATAACGTTATATACAATTACGTTGTGGAGGAATAACGTTATATTGCCTCACTATATGACGTATAGCGTTATAGTTCATTACTATATGACGTATAACGTTATATTGGATCACTATAGGACGTATTACGTTATATGCTATTACGTTATAACGTATAACGTTATACGGCATCACTATAGCACGTATAACGTTATATCGCATTACTGAATGACGTATAACGTTATATAGCTTCTCTTTATGACATATAACGTTATGAACTATTACGTTATAACTTATAACATTATATTGCATCACTGTATGACGTATAACGTCATGTTGCATGGCTATAGGACGTATAACGTTGTATTGCATCGCTATAAGGCCTATAACGTTATATTGGATCACTATAGGACGTATTACGTTATGATCTTTAACGTCATATCGTGTAACGTTATATTGCATCACTACTGATCGTATAACGTTATATACTATTACGTCATAACGTACAACGTTGTATTGCATCACTATAGGGCGTATAACGTTATATTGCATCACTACATGACGTATAACGTTATATACAATTACGTTGTGGAGGAATAACGTTATATTGCCTCACTATATGACGTATAACGTTATAGTTCATTACTATATGACGTATAACGTTATATTGCATTACTAAATGACGTATAACGTTATATCGCTTCTGTTTATGACGTATAACGTTATGAACTACTACGTTATAACGTATAACGTTATATTGCATCACTATATGACGTATAACGTCATATTGCATGACTATAGGACGTATAACGTTATATTGCATCGCTATAAGACGTATACCGTTATATTGGATCACTATAGGACGTATTACGTTATGATCTTTAACGTCACAACGTGTAACGTTATATTGCATCTCTATATGACGTATAACGTTATAAACAATTACGTTGTGGAGGAATAACGTTATATTGCATCACTATATGACGTATAACGTTATAGCGCATCACTGTATGACGTATAACGTTATATACTATTACGTTATAACGTATAACGTTGTATTGCATCACTATAGGACGTATAACGTTATATTGCATCACTATATGACGTATAACGTTATATACAATTACGTTGTGGAGGAATAACGTTATATTGCGTCACTATATGACGTATAACGTTATATACAATTACGTTGCGGAGGAATAACGTTATAGTGCATCACTGTATGACGTATAACGTTATATACTATTACGTTATAACGTATAACGTTATCTTGCATCACTGTATGTCGTATAACGTTATATTGCATCACTACTGATCGTATAACGTTATATACTGTTCCGTTATAACGTATAACGTTGTATTGCATCACTATAGGACGTATAACGTTATATTGCATCACTATATGACGTATAACGTTATAGTGCATCACTGTATGACGTATAGCGGTATATACTATTACGTTGTAACGTATAACGTTATCTTTCATCACTATAGGACGTATAACGATATATTGCATCACTATATGACGTATAACGTTATATTGCATCACTATAGGACGTAATACGTTATATACTATCACGTTATAACGTATAACGTTATATTGCATCACTATATGACGGATAACGATATATTGCATTACTGAATGACGTATAACGTTATATAGCTTCTCTTTATGACGTGTAACGTTATGAACTATTACGTTATAACGTATAACGTTATATTGCATCACTATATGACGTATAACGTCATATTGCATGACTACAGGACGTATAACGTTATATTGCATCACTATGGGATGTAATACGTTATGATATATTACGTTATTACGTATAACGTTATATTGCATCAGTACTGATCGCATAACGTTATATACTATTACGTTATAACGTATAACGTTGTATTGCATCACTATGTGACGTATAACGTTATATACAATTACGTTGTGGAGGAATAACGTTATATTGCATCACTATATGACGTATAACGTTATAATTCATCACTGTATGACGTATAACGTTATATACTATTACGTTATAACGTATAACGTTATCTTTCATCACTATAGGACGTATAACGTTATATTGCATCACTATATGACGTATAACGTTATATTGCATCATCATAGGACGTATTACGTTATATACTATTACGTTATAACGTATAACGTTATACGGCATCACTATAGAACGTATAACGTTATATCGCGTTACTGAATGACGTATAACGTTATACAGCTTCTCTTTATGACGTATAACGTTATGAACTATTACGTTATAACTTATAACATTATATTGCATCACTGTATGACGTATAACGTCATATTGCATGACTATAGGACGTATAACGTTATATTGCTTCACTACATGACGTATAACGCTATATTGCATCACTATAGGACGTATTACGTTATGTACTATCTCGTTATAATGTATAACGTTATATTGCATCACTATATGACGTATAACGATTTATTGCATTACTAAATGACGTATAACGTTATATAGCTTCTCTTTATGACGTGTAACGTTATGAACTATTACGTTATAACGTATAATGTTATATTGCATCACTATATGACGTAAAACGTCATATTGCATGACTATAGGACGTATAACGTTATATTGCATCACTACATGACGTATAACGTTATATTGCATCACTATAGGACGTATTACGCTATATACTATCTCGTTATAATGTATAACGTTATATTGCATCACTATATGACGTATAACGATATATTGCATTACTAAATGACGTATAACGTTATATAGCTTCTCTTTATGACGTGTAACGTTATGAACTATTACGTTATAATGTATATCGTTATACTGCATCACTATATGACGTAAAACGTCATATTGCATGACTATAGGACGTATAACGTTATATTGCATCACTACATGACGTATAACGTTATATTGCATCACTATAGGACGTATTACGTTATATACTATCTCGTTATAATGTATAACGTTATATTGCATCACTATATGACGTATAACGATATATTGCATTACTAAATGACGTATAACGTTATATAGCTTCTCTTTATGACGTGTAACGTTATGAACTATTACGTTATAATGTATATCGTTATACTGCATCACTATATGACGTATAACGTCATATTGCATGACTATAGGACGTATAACGTTATATTGCATCACTATATGACGTATAACGTCATATTGCATGACTACAGGACGTATAACGTTATATTGCATCACTATAGGATGTAACACGTTATGATATATTACGTTATTACGTATAACGTTTTATTGCATCACTATATGAGGTATAACGTTATATACTATAACGTTATGAATTAATATCGTTATATTGCATCACTGTATGACGTATAATGTTATACTGCATCACTATACGACGTAGAACGTTGTATTGCATTACTAATTGACGTATAACGTTATATAGCTTCTCTTTATGACGTATAACGTTATGAACTATTACGTTATCACGTATAACGTTATATTGCATCAGTCTATGACGAATAACGTTATGATCTATTACGTTGCAACGTATTTCGTTATATTGCATTATTATATGAAGTGTAACGTTACATACTATAACGTTATGAATTAATATCGTTATATTGCATCACTATATGAAGTATAACGCTATATTGCATTACTAAATGACGTATAACGTTATATAGCTTCTCTTTATGATGTATAACGTTATGAACTATTACGTTATAACGTATAACGTTATGAACTATTACGTTATAACGTATAACGTTATGAACTATTACGTTATAACGTATAACGTTATGAACTGTTACGTTATAACGTATAACGTTATATTGTATCACTATATGACGTATAACGTCATATTGCATGACTATAGGACGTATTACGATATATACTATTACGTTATAACGTATAACGTTATACTGCATCACTATATGACGTATAACGATATATTGCATTACTAAATGACGCTTAACGTTATATAGCTTCTCTTTATGACGTGTAACGTTATTAACTATTACGTTATAACGTATAACGTTATATTGCATCACTATATGACGTATAACGTCATATTGCATGACTAAATGACGTATAACGTTATATAGCTTCCCTTTATGTCGTATAACGTTATGAACTATTACGTTATAACGTATAACGTTATATTGCATCACTATAGGACGTATAACGTTCTGATCTATTACCTTATAACGTGTAACGATATATTGCATCACTATATGACGAATAACGTTATGATCTATTACGTTGTAACGTATTACGTTATATTGCACCATTATATGACTTGTAACGTTATATACTATGTCGTTATGAATTAATATCGTTATATTGCATCACGATATGACGTACAACGTTATATTGCATTACTAAATGACGTATAATGTTATGAACTATTACGTTATCACGTATAACGTTATATTGCATCACTCTAAGACGAATAACGTTATGATCTATTACGTTGCAACGTATTTCGTTATATTGCATTATTATATGAAGTGTAACGTTACATACTATAACGTTATGAATTAATATCGTTATATTGCATCACTATATGAGGTATAACGCTATATTGCATTACTAAATGACGTATAACGTTATATAGCTTCTCTTTATGATGTATAACGTTATGAACTATTACGTTATAACGTATAACGTTATATTGCATCACTATATGACGTATAACGTCATATTGAATGACTATAGGACGTATAACGTTATATTGCTTCACTACATGACGTATAACGTTATATTGCATCACTATATGACGTATAACGTCATATTGCATGACTATAGGACGTATAACGTTATATTGCATCACTACATGACGTGTAACGTTATATTGCATCACTATAGGACGTACTACGTTGTATACTATTACGTTATAACGTATAACGTTATCTTGCATCACTATATGTCGTATAACGTTATATTGCATCACTATATGACGTATAACGTTATATACAATTACTTTGTGGAGGAATAACGTTATACTGCATCACTATATGACGTATAACGTTGTAGTGCATCACTGTATGACGTATAACGGTATATACTATTACGTTATAACGTATAACGTTATCTTTCATCACTATAGGACGTATAACGTTATATTGCATCACTATAGGACGTATTACGTTATATACTATCACGTTATAACGTATAACGTTATATTGCATCACTATATGACGGATAACGATATATTGCATTACTAAATGACGTATAACGTTATATAGCTTCTCCTTACGACGTGTAACGTTATGAACTATTACGTTATAACGTATAACGTTATATTGCATCACTATATGACGTATAACGTCATATTGCATGACTACAGGACGTATAACGTTATATTGCATCGCAATAAGACGTATAACGTTATATTGCATTCCTAATTGACGTATAACGTTATATTGCATCACTACATGACGTATAACGTTATATTGCATCACTATATGACGTATAACGATATATTGCATTACTAAATGACGTATAACGTTATATAGCTTCTCTTTATGACGTGTAACGTTATGAACTATTACGTTATAACGTCTAACGTTATATTGCATCACTATATGACGTATAACGTCATATTGAATGACTATAGGACGTATAACGTTATATTGCTTCACTACATGACGTATAACGCTATATTGCATCACTATAGGACGTATTACGTTATATACTATTACGTTATAACGTATAACGTTATACGGCATCACTATAGCACATATAACGTTATATCGCATTACTGAATGACGTATAACGCTATATAGCTTCTCTTTATGACGTATAACGTTATGAACTATTACGTTATAACGCATAACGTTATATTGCATCACTATATGACGTAAAACGTCATATTGCATGACTATAGGACGTATAACGTTATATTGCATCACTACATGACGTATAACGTTATATTGCATCACTATAGGACGTATTACGTTATACTATCTCGTTATAATGTATAACGTTATATTGCATCACTATATGACGTATAACGATATATTGCATTACTAAATAACGTATAACGTTATATAGCTTCTCTTTATGACGTGTAACGTTATGAACTATTACGTTATAACGTATAACGTTATACTGCATCACTATATGACGTATAACGTCATATTGCATGACTATAGGACGTATAACGTTATATTGCATCACTATATGACGTATAACGTCATATTGCATGACTACAGGACGTATAACGTTATATTGCATCACTATAGGATGTAACACGTTATGATATATTACGTTATTACGTATAGCGTTTTATTGCATCACTATATGACGTATAACGTTATATACTATAACGTTATGAATTAATATCGTTATATTGCATCACTGTATGACGTATAATGTTATACTGCATCACTATATGACGTAGAACGTTGTATTGCATTACTAATTGACGTATAACGTTATATAGCTTCTCTTTATGACGTATAACGTTATGAACTATTACGTTATAACGTATAACGTTATATTGCATCACTATATGACGTATAACGTCATATTGAAATGACTAAATGACGTATAACTTTATATATCTTCCCTTTATGTCGTATAACGTTATGAACTATTACGTTATAACGTATAACGTTATATTGCATCACTATAGGACGTATAACGTTCTGATCTATTACCTTATAAAGTGTAACGATATATTGCATCACTATATGACGAATAACGTTATGATCTATTACGTTGTAACGTATTACGTTATATTGCACCATTATATGACTTGTAACGTTATATACTATGTCGTTATGAATTAATATCGTTATATTGCATCACTATATGACGTACAACGTTATATTGCATCACTATAGGACATATTACGTTATATACTATCACGTTATAACCTATAACATTATATTGCATCACTATATGACGTATAACGTCATATTGCATGACTATAGGACGTATTACGATATATACTATTACGTTATAACGTATAACGTTATACTGCATCACTATATGACGTATAACGATATATTGCATTACTAAATGACGCTTAACGTTATATAGCTTCTCTTTATGACGTGTAACGTTATGAACTATTACGTTATAACGTATAACGTTATATTGCATCACTATATGACGTATAACGTCATGTTGCATGACTAAATGACGTATAACGTTATATATCTTCCCTTTATGTCGTATAACGTTATGAACTATTACGTTATAACGTATAACGTTATATTGCATCACTATAGGACGTATAACGTTCTGATCTATTACCTTATAACGTGTAACGATATATTGCATCACTATATGACGAATAACGTTATGATCTATTACGTTGTAACGTATTACGTTATATTGCACCATTATATGACTTGTAACGTTATATACTATGTCGTTATGAATTAATATCGTTATATTGCATCACTATATGACGTGCAACGTTATATTGCATTACTAAATGACGTATAACGTTATATAGCTTCTCTTTATGACGTATAACGTTATGAACTATTACGTTATCACGTATAACGTTATATTGCATCACTATATGTCGTATAACGTTATATTGCATCACTATATGACGTATAACGTTATATACAATTACTTTGTGGAGGAATAACGTTATATTGCATCACTATATGACGTATAACGTTGTAGTGCATCACTGTATGACGTATAACGGTATATACTATTACGTTATAACGTATAACGTTATCTTTCATCACTATAGGACGTATAACGTTATATTGCATCACTATAGGACGTATCACGTTATATACTATCACGTTATAACGTATAACGTTATATTGCATCACTATATGACGGATAACGATATATTGCATTACTAAATGACGTATAACGTTAGATAGCTTCTCTTTACGACGTGTAACGTTATGAACTATTACGTTATAACGTATAACGTTATATTGCATCACTATATGACGTATAACGTCATATTGCATGACTACAGGACGTATAACGTTATATTGCATCGCTATAAGACGTATAACGTTATATTGGATCACTATAGGACGTATTACGTTATGATCTTTAACGTCATATCGTGAAACGTTATATTGCATCACTACTGATCGTATAACGTTATATACTATTACGTTATAACGTACAACGTTGTATTGCATCACTATAGGACGTATAACGTCATATTGCATCACTACATGACGTATAACGTTATATACAATTACGTTGTGGAGGAATAACGTTATATTGCATCACTATAGGACGTATTACGTTATATACTATCACGTTATAACGTATAACGTTATATCGCATCACTATATGACGGATAACGATATATTGCATTACTAAATGACGTATAACGTTATATAGCTTCTCTTTATGACGTATAACGTTATGAACTATTACGTTATAACACATAACGTTATATTGCATCACTATATGACGTATAACGTCATATTGCATGACTATAGGACGTATAACGTTATATTGCATCACTACATGACGTATAACGTTATATTGCATCACTATAGGACGTATTACGTTATATACTATTACGTTATAACGCATCACGTTATACTGCATCACTATATGACGTATAACGATATATTGCATTACTAAATGACGTATAACGTTATATAGCTTCTCTTTATGACGTGTAACGTTATGAACTATTATGTTATAACGTATAACGTTATATTGCATCACTACATGACGTATAACGTCATATTGCATGACTACAGGTCGTATAACGTTATATTGCATCACTATAGGATGTAATACGTTATGATATATTACGTTATTACGTATAACGTTTTATTGCATAACTATATGACGTATAACGTTATATACTATAACGTTATGAATTAATATCTTTATATTGCTTCACTATATGGCGCATAACGTTATATTGCATTACTAAATGACGTATAACGATATATAGCTTCCCTTTATGACTTATAACGTTATGAACTATTACGTTATAACGTATAACGTTATGAACTGTTACGTTATAACGTATAACGTTATATTGCATCACTATATGACGTACAACGTCATATTGCATGACTATAGGACGTATAACGTTATAGTGCATCACTGTATGACGTATAACGTTATATACTATTACGTTATAACGTATAACGTTATATTGCATCACTATATGACGGATAACGATATATTGCATTACTAAATGATGTATAACGTTATATAGCTTCTCTTTATGACGTATAACGTTATATACTATTACGTTATAACGTATAACGTTGTATTGCATCACTATAGGACGTATAACGTTATATTGCATGACTATAGGGCGTATAACGTTATATTGCATCACTACATGACGTGTAACGTTATATTGCAGCACTATAGGACGTATTATGTTGTATACTATTACGTTATAACGTATAACGTTATACTGCATCACTATATGACGTAAAACGATATATTGCATTACTAAATGACGTATAACGTTATATAGCTTCTCTTTATGACGTATAACGTTATGAACTATTACGTTATGACGTATAACGTTATATTGCATCACTATATGACGTATAACGTCATATTGCATGACTATAGGACGTATAACGTTATATTGCATCACTATATGACGTATAACGCTATATTGCATCACTGTAGGACGTATTACGTTATATACTATTACGTTAGAACGTATAACGTTATATTGTATCACTATAAGACGTATAACGTTATATTGCATCACTGTAGGACGTATTACGTTATATACTATTACGTTAGAACGTATAACGTTATATTGTATCACTATAAGACGTATAACGTTATATTGCATCACTATAGGACGTATTACGTTATGATCTTTAACGTCATACCGTGTAACGTTATATTGCATCACTATATGACGTATAACGTTATATTGCATCACTATAGGACGTATTACGTTATATACTATCACGTTATAACGTATAATGTTATACTGCATCACTATATGACGTAGAACGTTGTATTGCATTCCTAATTGACGTATAACGTTATATTGCATCACTACATGACGTACAACGTTATATTGCATCACTATAGGACGTATTACGTTATATACTATTACGTTATAACGTATAACGTTATACTGCATCACTATATGACGTATAACGATATATTGCATTACTAAATGACGTATAACGTTATATAGCTTCTCTTTATGACGTGTAACGTTATGAGCTATTACGTTATAACGTATAACGTTATCTTGCATCACTATATGTCGTATAACGTTATATTGCATCACTACTGATCGTATAACGTTATATACTATTACGTTATAACGTGCAACGTTGTATTGCATCACTATAGGACGTATAACGTTATATTGCATAACTACATGACGTGTAACGTTATATACAATTACGTTGTGGAGGAATAACGTTATATTGCATCACTATATGACGTATAACGTTATAGTGCATCACTGTATGACGTATAACGGTATATACTATTACGATATAACGTATAACGTTATCTTTCATCACCATAGGACGTATAACGTTATATTGCATCACTATATGACGTATAACGTTATATTGCATCACTATAGGACAGTGTTACGTTATATACGATCACGTTATAAAGTATAACGTTATATTGCATCACTATATGACGGATAACGATATATTGCATTACAAAATGAAGTATAACGTTATATAGCATCTCTTTATGACGTATAACGTTATGAACTATTACGTTATAACACATAACGTTATATTGCATCACTATATGACGTATAACGTCATATTGCATGACTATAGGACGTATAACGTTATATTGCATCACAACATGACGTATAACGTTATATTGCATCACTATAGGACGTATAACGTCATATTGCATGACTACAGGTCGTATAACGTTATCTTTCATCACCATAGGACGTATAACGTTATATTGCATCACTATATGACGTATAACGTTATATTGCATCACTATAGGACATATTACGTTATATACGATCACGTTATAACGTATAACGTTATATTGCATCACTATATGACGGATAACGATATATTGCATTACAAAATGACGTATAACGTTATATAGCATCTCTTTATGACGTATAACGTTATGAACTATTACGTTATAACACATAACGTTATCTTTCATCACTATAGGACGTATAACGTTATATTGCATCACTATATGACGTATAACGTCATATTGCATGACTACAGGTCGTATAACGTTATCTTTCATCACCATAGGACGTATAACTTTATATTGCATCACTACATGACGTATAACGTTATATTGCATCACTATAGGACGTATTACGTTATATACTATTACGTTATAACGTATAACGTTATACTGCATCACTATATGACGTATAACGATATATTGCATTACTAAATGACGTATAACGTTATATAGCTTCTCTCTATGACGTGTAACGTTATGAACTATTACGTTATAACGTATAACGTTATATTGCATCACTATATGACGTATAACGTCATATTGCGTGACTACAGGTCGTATAACGTTATATTGCATCACTATAGGACGTATAACGTTATATTGCATTCCTAATTGACGTATAACGTTATATTGCATCACTACATGACGTATAACGTTATATTGCATCACTATATGACGTATAACGATATATTGCATTACTAAATGACGTATAACGTTATATTGCATGACTATAGGACGTATAACGTTATATTGCTTCACTACATGACGTATAACGCTATATTGCATCACCATAGGACGTATTACGTTATATACTATTACGATATAACGTATAACGTTATACGGCATCACTATAGCACGTATAACGTTATATCGCATTACTGAATGACGTATAACGCTATATAGCTTCTCTTTATGACGTATAACGTTATAAACTATTACGTTATAACGCATAACGTTATATTGCATCACTATATGACGTAAAACGTCATATTGCATGACTATAGGACGTATAACGTTATATTGCATCACTACATGACGTATAACGTTATATTGCATCACTATAGGACGTATTACGTTATATACTATCTCGTTATAATGTATAACGTTATATTGCATCACTATATGACGTATAACGATATATTGCATTACTAAATGACGTATAATGTTATATAGCTTCTCTTTATGACGTGTAACGTTATGAACTATTACGTTATAACGTATAACGTTATACTGCATCACTATATGACGTATAACGTCATATTGCATGACTAAAGGACGTATAACGTTATATTGCATCACTATATGACGTATAACGTCATATTGCGTGACTACAGGACGTATAACGTTATATTGCATCACTATAGGATGTAACACGTTATGATATATTACGTTATTACGTATAACGTTTTATTGCATCACTATATGACGTATAACGTTATATACTATAACGTTATGAATTAATATCGTTATATTGCATCTCTGTATGACGTATAATGTTATACTGCATCACTATATGACGTAGAACGTTGTATTGCATTCCTAATTGACGTATAACGTTATATTGCATCACTACATGACGTATAACGTTATATTGCATCACTATAGGACGTATTACGTTATATACTATTACGTTATAACGTATAACGTTATACTGCATCACTATATGACGTATAACGATATATTGCATTACTAAATGACGTATAATGTTATATAGCTTCTCTTTATGACGTGTAACGTTATGAACTATTACGTTATAACGTATAACGTTATCTTGCATCACTATATGTCGTATAACGTTATATTGCATCACTACTGATCGTATAACGTTATATACTATTACGTTATAACGTACAACGTTGTATTGCATCACTATAGGACGTATAACGTTATATTGCATAACTACATGACGTATAACGTTATATACAATTACGTTGTGGAGGAATAACGTTATATTGCATCACTATATGACGTATAACGTTATAGTGCATCACTGTATGACGTATAACGGTATATACTATTACGATATAACGTATAACGTTATCTTTCATCACCATAGGACGTATAACGTTATATTGCATCACTATATGACGTATAACGTTATATTGCATCACTATAGGACAGTGTTACGTTATATACGATCAGGTTATAAAGTATAACGTTATATTGCATCACTATATGACGGATAACGATATATTGCATTACAAAATGAAGTATAACGTTATATAGCATCTCTTTATGACGTATAACGTTATGAACTATTACGTTATAACACATAACGTTATATTGCATCACTATATGACGTATAACGTCATATTGCATGACTATAGGACGTATAACGTTATATTGCATCACTACATGACGTATAACGTTATATTGCATCACTATAGGACGTATAACGTCATATTGCATGACTACAGGTCGTATAACGTTATCTTTCATCACCATAGGACGTATAACGTTATATTGCATCACTATATGACGTATAACGTTATATTGCATCACTATAGGACATATTACGTTATATACGATCACGTTATAACGTATAACGTTATATTGCATCACTATATGACGGATAACGATATATTGCATTACAAAATGACGTATAACGTTATATAGCATCTCTTTATGACGTATAACGTTATGAACTATTACGTTATAACACATAACGTTATCTTTCATCACTATAGGACGTATAACGTTATATTGCATCACTATATGACGTATAACGTCATATTGCATGACTACAGGTCGTATAACGTTATCTTTCATCACCATAGGACGTATAACTTTATATTGCATCACTACATGACGTATAACGTTATATTGCATCACTATAGGACGTATTACGTTATATACTATTACGTTATAACGTATAACGTTATACTGCATCACTATATGACGTATAACGATATATTGCATTACTAAATGACGTATAACGTTATATAGCTTCTCTCTATGACGTGTAACGTTATGAACTATTACGTTATAACGTATAACGTTATATTGCATCACTATATGACGTATAACGTCATATTGCGTGACTACAGGTCGTATAACGTTATATTGCATCACTATAGGACGTATAACGTTATATTGCATTCCTAATTGACGTATAACGTTATATTGCATCACTACATGACGTATAACGTTATATTGCATCACTATATGACGTATAACGATATATTGCATTACTAAATGACGTATAACGTTATATTGCATGACTATAGGACGTATAACGTTATATTGCTTCACTACATGACGTATAACGCTATATTGCATCACCATAGGACGTATTACGTTATATACTATTACGATATAACGTATAACGTTATACGGCATCACTATAGCACGTATAACGTTATATCGCATTACTGAATGACGTATAACGCTATATAGCTTCTCTTTATGACGTATAACGTTATGAACTATTACGTTATAACGAATAACGTTATATTGCATCACTATATGACGTAAAACGTCATATTGCATGACCATAGGACGTATAACGTTATATTGCATCACTACATGACGTATAACGTTATATTGCATCACTATAGGACGTATTACGTTATATACTATCTCGTTATAATGTATAACGTTATATTGCATCACTATATGACGTATAACGATATATTGCATTACTAAATGACGTATAACGTTATATAGCTTCTCTTTATGACGTGTAACGTTATGAACTATTACGTTATAACGTATAACGTTATACTGCATCACTATATGACGTATAGCGTCATATTGCATGACTAAAGGACGTATAACGTTATATTGCATCACTATATGACGTATAACGTCATATTGCGTGACTACAGGACGTATAACGTTATATTGCATCACTATAGGATGTAACACGTTATGATATATTACGTTATTACGTATAACGTTTTATTGCATCACTATATGACGTATAACGTTATATACTATAACGTTATGAATTAATATCGTTATATTGCATCTCTGTATGACGTATAATGTTATACTGCATCACTATATGACGTAGAACGTTGTATTGCATTACTAATTGACGTATAACGTTATATAGCTTCTCTTTATGACGTATAACGTTATGAACTATTACGTTATAACTTATAACATTATATTGTATCACTATATGACGTATAACGTCATATTGCATGACTATAGGACGTATTACGATATATACTATTACGTTATAACGTATAACGTTATACTGCATCACTATATGACGTATAACGATATATTGCATTACTAAATGACGCTTAACGTTATATAGCTTCTCTTTATGACGTGTAACGTTATGAACTATTACGTTATAACGTATAACGTTATATTGCATCACTATATGACGTATAACGTCATGTTGCATGACTAAATGACGTATAACGTTATATAGCTTCCCTTTATGTCGTATAACGTTATGAACTATTACGTTATAACGTATAACGTTATATTGCATCACTATAGGACGTATAACGTTCTGATCTATTACCTTATAACGTGTAACGATATATTGCATCACTATATGACGAATAACGTTATGATCTATTACGTTGTAACGTATTACGTTATATTGCACCATTATATGACTTGTAACGTTATATACTATGTCGTTATGAATTAATATCGTTATATTGCATCACTATATGACGTACAACGTTATATTGCATTACTAAATGACGTATAACGTTATATAGCTTCTCTTTATGACGTATAACGTTCTGAACTATTACGTTATCACGTATAACGTTATATTGCATCACTATATGACGAATAACGTTATGATCTATTACGTTGCAACGTATTTCGTTATATTGCATTATTATATGAAGTGTAACGTTACATACTATAACGTTATGAATTAATATCGTTATATTGCATCACTATATGAAGTATAACGCTATATTGCATTACTAAATGACGTATAACGTTATATAGCTTCTCTTTATGATGTATAACGTTATGAACTATTACGTTATAACGCATAACGTTATATTGCATCACTATATGACGTAAAACGTCATATTGCATGACTATAGGACGTATAACGTTATATTGCATCACTACATGACGTATAACGTCATATTGCATGACTATAGGACGTATTACGATATATACTATTACGTTATAACGTATAACGTTATACTGCATCACTATATGACGTATAACGATATATTGCATTACTAAATGACGCCTAACGTTATATAGCTTCTCTTTATGACGTGTAACGTTATGAACTATTACGTTATAACGTATATCGTTATATTGCATCACTATATGACGTACAACGTTATATTGCACTACTAAATGACGTATAACGTTATATAGCTTCTCTTTATGACGTGTAACGTTATGAACTATTACGTTATAACGTATAACGTTATATTGCATCACTATATGACGTATAACGTCATATTGCATGACTACAGGACGTATAACGTTATATTGCATCACTATAGGATGTAATACGTTATGATATATTACGTTATTACGTATAACGTTATATTGCATCAGTACTGATCGCATAACGTTATATACTATTACGTTATAACGTATAACGTTGTATTGCATCACTATGTGACGTATAACGTTATATACAATTACGTTGTGGAGGAATAACGTTATATTGCATCACTATATGACGTATAACGTTATAATTCATCACTGCATGACGTATAACGTTATATACTATTACGTTATAACGTATAACGTTATCTTTCATCACTATAGGACGTATAACGATATATTGCATCACTATATGACGTATAACGTTATATTGCATCACTATAGGACGTAATACGTTATATACTATCACGTTATAACGTATAACGTTATATTGCATCACTATATGACGGATAACGATATATTGCATTACTGAATGACGTATAACGTTATATAGCTTCTCTTTATGACGTGTAACGTTATGAACTATTACGTTATAACGTATAACGTTATATTGCATCACTATATGACGTATAACGTCATATTGCATGACTACAGGACGTATAACGTTATATTGCATCACTATGGGATGTAATACGTTATGATATATTACGTTATTACGTATAACGTTATATTGCATCAGTACTGATCGCATAACGTTATATACTATTACGTTATAACGTATAACGTTGTATTGCATCACTATGTGACGTATAACGTTATATACAATTACGTTGTGGAGGAATAACGTTATATTGCATCACTATATGACGTATAACGTTATAATTCATCACTGTATGACGTATAACGTTATATACTATTACGTTATAACGTATAACGTTATCTTTCATCACTATAGGACGTATAACGTTATATTGCATCACTATATGACGTATAACGTTATATTGCATCATCATAGGACGTATTACGTTATATACTATTACGTTATAACGTATAACGTTATACGGCATCACTATAGAACGTATAACGTTATATCGCGTTACTGAATGACGTATAACGTTATACAGCTTCTCTTTATGACGTATAACGTTATGAACTATTACGTTATAACTTATAACATTATATTGCATCACTGTATGACGTATAACGTCATATTGCATGACTATAGGACGTATAACGTTATATTGCTTCACTACATGACGTATAACGCTATATTGCATCACTATAGGACGTATTACGTTATGTACTATCTCGTTATAATGTATAACGTTATATTGCATCACTATATGACGTATAACGATTTATTGCATTACTAAATGACGTATAACGTTATATAGCTTCTCTTTATGACGTATAACGTTATGAACTATTACGTTATAACGCATAATGTTATATTGCATCACTATATGACGTAAAACGTCATATTGCATGACTATAGGACGTATAACGTTATATTGCATCACTACATGACGTATAACGTTATATTGCATCACTATAGGACGTATTACGTTATATACTATCTCGTTATAATGTATAACGTTATATTGCATCACTATATGACGTATAACGATATATTGCATTACTAAATGACGTATAACGTTATATAGCTTCTCTTTATGACGTGTAACGTTATGAACTATTACGTTATAATGTATATCGTTATACTGCATCACTATATGACGTATAACGTCATATTGCATGACTATAGGACGTATAACGTTATATTGCATCACGATATGACGTATAACGTCATATTGCATGACTACAGGACGTATAACGTTATATTGCATCACTATAGGATGTAACACGTTATGATATATTACGTTATTACGTATAACGTTTTATTGCATCACTATATGAGGTATAACGTTATATACTATAACGTTATGAATTAATATCGTTATATTGCATCACTGTATGACGTATAATGTTATACTGCATCACTATACGACGTAGAACGTTGTATTGCATTACTAATTGACGTATAACGTTATATAGCTTCTCTTTATGACGTATAACGTTATGAACTATTACGTTATAACTTATAACATTATATTGCATCACTATATGACGTATAACGTCATATTGCATGACTATAGGACGTATTACGATATATACTATTACGTTATAACGTATAACGTTATACTGCATCACTATATGACGTATAACGATATATTGCATTACTAAATGACGCTTAACGTTATATAGCTTCTCTTTATGACGTGTAACGTTATGAACTATTACGTTATAACGTATAACGTTATATTGCATCACTATATGACGTATAACGTCATATTGCATGACTAAAGGACGTATAACGTTATATTGCATCACTATATGACGTATAACGTTATAGTGCATCACTGCATGACGTATAACGTTATATACTATTACGTTATAACGTATAACGTTGTATTGCATCACTATAGGACGTATAACGTTATATTGCATCACTATATGACGTATAACGTTATATACAATTACGTTGTGGAGGAATAACGTTATATTGCGTCACTACATGACGTATAACGCTATATTGCATCACTATAGGACGTATTACGTTATATATTATTACGTTATAACGTATAACGTTATCTTTCATCACTGTAGGACGTATAACGTTATATTGCATCAGTACTGATCGTATAACGTTATATACTATTACGTTATAACGTATAACGTTGTATTGCATCACTATAGGACGTATAACGTTATATTGCATCAGTATGTGACGTATAACGTTATATACAATTACGTTGTGGAGGAATAACGTTATATTGCCTCACTATATGACGTATAGCGTTATAGTTCATTACTATATGACGTATAACGTTATATTGGATCACTATAGGACGTATTACGTTATATGCTATTACGTTATAACGTATAACGTTATACGGCATCACTATAGCACGTATAACGTTATATCGCATTACTGAATGACGTATAACGTTATATAGCTTCTCTTTATGACATATAACGTTATGAACTATTACGTTATAACTTATAACATTATATTGCATCACTGTATGACGTATAACGTCATGTTGCATGGCTATAGGACGTATAACGTTGTATTGCATCGCTATAAGGCCTATAACGTTATATTGGATCACTATTGGACGTATTACGTTATGATCTTTAACGTCATATCGTGTAACGTTATATTGCATCACTACTGATCGTATAACGTTATATACTATTACGTCATAACGTACAACGTTGTATTGCATCACTATAGGGCGTATAACGTTATATTGCATCACTACATGACGTATATCGTTATATACAATTACGTTGTGGAGGAATAACGTTATATTGCCTCACTATATGACGTATAACGTTATAGTTCATTACTATATGACGTATAACGTTATATTGCATTACTAAATGACGTATAACGTTATATCGCTTCTGTTTATGACGTATAACGTTATGAACTACTACGTTATAACGTATAACGTTATATTGCATCACTATATGACGTATAACGTCATATTGCATGACTATAGGACGTATAACGTTATATTGCATCGCTATAAGACGTATACCGTTATATTGGATCACTATAGGACGTATTACGTTATGATCTTTAACGTCACAACGTGTAACGTTATATTGCATCTCTATATGACGTATAACGTTATAAACAATTACGTTGTGGAGGAATAACGTTATATTGCATCACTATATGACGTATAACGTTATAGCGCATCACTGTATGACGTATAACGTTATATACTATTACGTTATAACGTATAACGTTGTATTGCATCACTATAGGACGTATAACGTTATATTGCATCACTATATGACGTATAACGTTATATACAATTACGTTGTGGAGGAATAACGTTATATTGCGTCACTATATGACGTATAACGTTATATACAATTACGTTGCGGAGGAATAACGTTATAGTGCATCACTGTATGACGTATAACGTTATATACTATTACGTTATAACGTATAACGTTATCTTGCATCACTGTATGTCGTATAACGTTATATTGCATCACTACTGATCGTATAACGTTATATACTGTTCCGTTATAACGTATAACGTTGTATTGCATCACTATAGGACGTATAACGTTATATTGCATCACTATATGACGTATAACGTTATAGTGCATCACTGTATGACGTATAGCGGTATATACTATTACGTTGTAACGTATAACGTTATCTTTCATCACTATAGGACGTATAACGATATATTGCATCACTATATGACGTATAACGTTATATTGCATCACTATAGGACGTAATACGTTATATACTATCACGTTATAACGTATAACGTTATATTGCATCACTATATGACGGATAACGATATATTGCATTACTGAATGACGTATAACGTTATATAGCTTCTCTTTATGACGTGTAACGTTATGAACTATTACGTTATAACGTATAACGTTATATTGCATCACTATATGACGTATAACGTCATATTGCATGACTACAGGACGTATAACGTTATATTGCATCACTATGGGATGTAATACGTTATGATATATTACGTTATTACGTATAACGTTATATTGCATCAGTACTGATCGCATAACGTTATATACTATTACGTTATAACGTATAACGTTGTATTGCATCACTATGTGACGTATAACGTTATATACAATTACGTTGTGGAGGAATAACGTTATATTGCATCACTATATGACGTATAACGTTATAATTCATCACTGTATGACGTATAACGTTATATACTATTACGTTATAACGTATAACGTTATCTTTCATCACTATAGGACGTATAACGTTATATTGCATCACTATATGACGTATAACGTTATATTGCATCATCATAGGACGTATTACGTTATATACTATTACGTTATAACGTATAACGTTATACGGCATCACTATAGAACGTATAACGTTATATCGCGTTACTGAATGACGTATAACGTTATACAGCTTCTCTTTATGACGTATAACGTTATGAACTATTACGTTATAACTTATAACATTATATTGCATCACTGTATGACGTATAACGTCATATTGCATGACTATAGGACGTATAACGTTATATTGCTTCACTACATGACGTATAACGCTATATTGCATCACTATAGGACGTATTACGTTATGTACTATCTCGTTATAATGTATAACGTTATATTGCATCACTATATGACGTATAACGATTTATTGCATTACTAAATGACGTATAACGTTATATAGCTTCTCTTTATGACGTGTAACGTTATGAACTATTACGTTATAACGTATAATGTTATATTGCATCACTATATGACGTAAAACGTCATATTGCATGACTATAGGACGTATAACGTTATATTGCATCACTACATGACGTATAACGTTATATTGCATCACTATAGGACGTATTACGCTATATACTATCTCGTTATAATGTATAACGTTATATTGCATCACTATATGACGTATAACGATATATTGCATTACTAAATGACGTATAACGTTATATAGCTTCTCTTTATGACGTGTAACGTTATGAACTATTACGTTATAATGTATATCGTTATACTGCATCACTATATGACGTAAAACGTCATATTGCATGACTATAGGACGTATAACGTTATATTGCATCACTACATGACGTATAACGTTATATTGCATCACTATAGGACGTATTACGTTATATACTATCTCGTTATAATGTATAACGTTATATTGCATCACTATATGACGTATAACGATATATTGCATTACTAAATGACGTATAACGTTATATAGCTTCTCTTTATGACGTGTAACGTTATGAACTATTACGTTATAATGTATATCGTTATACTGCATCACTATATGACGTATAACGTCATATTGCATGACTATAGGACGTATAACGTTATATTGCATCACTATATGACGTATAACGTCATATTGCATGACTACAGGACGTATAACGTTATATTGCATCACTATAGGATGTAACACGTTATGATATATTACGTTATTACGTATAACGTTTTATTGCATCACTATATGAGGTATAACGTTATATACTATAACGTTATGAATTAATATCGTTATATTGCATCACTGTATGACGTATAATGTTATACTGCATCACTATACGACGTAGAACGTTGTATTGCATTACTAATTGACGTATAACGTTATATAGCTTCTCTTTATGACGTATAACGTTATGAACTATTACGTTATCACGTATAACGTTATATTGCATCAGTCTATGACGAATAACGTTATGATCTATTACGTTGCAACGTATTTCGTTATATTGCATTATTATATGAAGTGTAACGTTACATACTATAACGTTATGAATTAATATCGTTATATTGCATCACTATATGAAGTATAACGCTATATTGCATTACTAAATGACGTATAACGTTATATAGCTTCTCTTTATGATGTATAACGTTATGAACTATTACGTTATAACGTATAACGTTATGAACTGTTACGTTATAACGTATAACGTTATATTGTATCACTATATGACGTATAACGTCATATTGCATGACTATAGGACGTATTACGATATATACTATTACGTTATAACGTATAACGTTATACTGCATCACTATATGACGTATAACGATATATTGCATTACTAAATGACGCTTAACGTTATATAGCTTCTCTTTATGACGTGTAACGTTATTAACTATTACGTTATAACGTATAACGTTATATTGCATCACTATATGACGTATAACGTCATATTGCATGACTAAATGACGTATAACGTTATATAGCTTCCCTTTATGTCGTATAACGTTATGAACTATTACGTTATAACGTATAACGTTATATTGCATCACTATAGGACGTATAACGTTCTGATCTATTACCTTATAACGTGTAACGATATATTGCATCACTATATGACGAATAACGTTATGATCTATTACGTTGTAACGTATTACGTTATATTGCACCATTATATGACTTGTAACGTTATATACTATGTCGTTATGAATTAATATCGTTATATTGCATCACGATATGACGTACAAGGTTATATTGCATTACTAAATGACGTATAATGTTATGAACTATTACGTTATCACGTATAACGTTATATTGCATCACTCTAAGACGAATAACGTTATGATCTATTACGTTGCAACGTATTTCGTTATATTGCATTATTATATGAAGTGTAACGTTACATACTATAACGTTATGAATTAATATCGTTATATTGCATCACTATATGAAGTATAACGCTATATTGCATTACTAAATGACGTATAACGTTATATAGCTTCTCTTTATGATGTATAACGTTATGAACTATTACGTTATAACGTATAACGTTATATTGCATCACTATATGACGTATAACGTCATATTGAATGACTATAGGACGTATAACGTTATATTGCTTCACTACATGACGTATAACGTTATATTGCATCACTATATGACGTATAACGTCATATTGCATGACTATAGGACGTATAACGTTATATTGCATCACTACATGACGTGTAACGTTATATTGCATCACTATAGGACGTACTACGTTGTATACTATTACGTTATAACGTATAACGTTATCTTGCATCACTATATGTCGTATAACGTTATATTGCATCACTATATGACGTATAACGTTATATACAATTACTTTGTGGAGGAATAACGTTATACTGCATCACTATATGACGTATAACGTTGTAGTGCATCACTGTATGACGTATAACGGTATATACTATTACGTTATAACGTATAACGTTATCTTTCATCACTATAGGACGTATAACGTTATATTGCATCACTATAGGACGTATTACGTTATATACTATCACGTTATAACGTATAACGTTATATTGCATCACTATATGACGGATAACGATATATTGCATTACTAAATGACGTATAACGTTATATAGCTTCTCCTTACGACGTGTAACGTTATGAACTATTACGTTATAACGTATAACGTTATATTGCATCACTATATGACGTATAACGTCATATTGCATGACTACAGGACGTATAACGTTATATTGCATCGCAATAAGACGTATAACGTTATATTGCATTCCTAATTGACGTATAACGTTATATTGCATCACTACATGACGTATAACGTTATATTGCATCACTATATGACGTATAACGATATATTGCATTACTAAATGACGTATAACGTTATATAGCTTCTCTTTATGACGTGTAACGTTATGAACTATTACGTTATAACGTCTAGCGTTATATTGCATCACTATATGACGTATAACGTCATATTGAATGACTATAGGACGTATAACGTTATATTGCTTCACTACATGACGTATAACGCTATATTGCATCACTATAGGACGTATTACGTTATATACTATTACGTTATAACGTATAACGTTATACGGCATCACTATAGCACATATAACGTTATATCGCATTACTGAATGACGTATAACGCTATATAGCTTCTCTTTATGACGTATAACGTTATGAACTATTACGTTATAACGCATAACGTTATATTGCATCACTATATGACGTAAAACGTCATATTGCATGACTATAGGACGTATAACGTTATATTGCATCACTACATGACGTATAACGTTATATTGCATCACTATAGGACGTATTACGTTATATACTATCTCGTTATAATGTATAACGTTATATTGCATCACTATATGACGTATAACGATATATTGCATTACTAAATAACGTATAACGTTATATAGCTTCTCTTTATGACGTGTAACGTTATGAACTATTACGTTATAACGTATAACGTTATACTGCATCACTATATGACGTATAACGTCATATTGCATGACTATAGGACGTATTACGTTATATTGCATCACTATATGACGTATAACGTCATATTGCATGACTACAGGACGTATAACGTTATATTGCATCACTATAGGATGTAACACGTTATGATATATTACGTTATTACGTATAGCGTTTTATTGCATCACTATATGACGTATAACGTTATATACTATAACGTTATGAATTAATATCGTTATATTGCATCACTGTATGACGTATAATGTTATACTGCATCACTATATGACGTAGAACGTTGTATTGCATTACTAATTGACGTATAACGTTATATAGCTTCTCTTTATGACGTATAACGTTATGAACTATTACGTTATAACGTATAACGTTATATTGCATCACTATATGACGTATAACGTCATATTGAAATGACTAAATGACGTATAACTTTATATATCTTCCCTTTATGTCGTATAACGTTATGAACTATTACGTTATAACGTATAACGTTATATTGCATCACTATAGGACGTATAACGTTCTGATCTATTACCTTATAACGTGTAACGATATATTGCATCACTATATGACGAATAACGTTATGATCTATTACGTTGTAACGTATTACGTTATATTGCACCATTATATGACTTGTAACGTTATATACTATGTCGTTATGAATTAATATCGTTATATTGCATCACTATATGACGTACAACGTTATATTGCATCACTATAGGACATATTACGTTATATACTATCACGTTATAACCTATAACATTATATTGCATCACTATATGACGTATAACGTCATATTGCATGACTATAGGACGTATTACGATATATACTATTACGTTATAACGTATAACGTTATACTGCATCACTATATGACGTATAACGATATATTGCATTACTAAATGACGCTTAACGTTATATAGCTTCTCTTTATGACGTGTAACGTTATGAACTATTACGTTATAACGTATAACGTTATATTGCATCACTATATGACGTATAACGTCATGTTGCATGACTAAATGACGTATAACGTTATATATCTTCCCTTTATGTCGTATAACGTTATGAACTATTACGTTATAACGTATAACGTTATATTGCATCACTATAGGACGTATAACGTTCTGATCTATTACCTTATAACGTGTAACGATATATTGCATCACTATATGACGAATAACGTTATGATCTATTACGTTGTAACGTATTACGTTATATTGCACCATTATATGACTTGTAACGTTATATACTATGTCGTTATGAATTAATATCGTTATATTGCATCACTATATGACGTGCAACGTTATATTGCATTACTAAATGACGTATAACGTTATATAGCTTCTCTTTATGACGTATAACGTTATGAACTATTACGTTATCACGTATAACGTTATATTGCATCACTATATGTCGTATAACGTTATATTGCATCACTATATGACGTATAACGTTATATACAATTACTTTGTGGAGGAATAACGTTATATTGCATCACTATATGACGTATAACGTTGTAGTGCATCACTGTATGACGTATAACGGTATATACTATTACGTTATAACGTATAACGTTATCTTTCATCACTATAGGACGTATAACGTTATATTGCATCACTATAGGACGTATCACGTTATATACTATCACGTTATAACGTATAACGTTATATTGCATCACTATATGACGGATAACGATATATTGCATTACTAAATGACGTATAACGTTAGATAGCTTCTCTTTACGACGTGTAACGTTATGAACTATTACGTTATAACGTATAACGTTATATTGCATCACTATATGACGTATAACGTCATATTGCATGACTACAGGACGTATAACGTTATATTGCATCGCTATAAGACGTATAACGTTATATTGGATCACTATAGGACGTATTACGTTATGATCTTTAACGTCATATCGTGAAACGTTATATTGCATCACTACTGATCGTATAACGTTATATACTATTACGTTATAACGTACAACGTTGTATTGCATCACTATAGGACGTATAACGTCATATTGCATCACTACATGACGTATAACGTTATATACAATTACGTTGTGGAGGAATAACGTTATATTGCATCACTATAGGACGTATTACGTTATATACTATCACGTTATAACGTATAACGTTATATCGCATCACTATATGACGGATAACGATATATTGCATTACTAAATGACGTATAACGTTATATAGCTTCTCTTTATGACGTATAACGTTATGAACTATTACGTTATAACACATAACGTTATATTGCATCACTATATGACGTATAACGTCATATTGCATGACTATAGGACGTATAACGTTATATTGCATCACTACATGACGTATAACGTTATATTGCATCACCATAGGACGTATTACGTTATATACTATTACGTTATAACGCATAACGTTATACTGCATCACTATATGACGTATAACGATATATTGCATTACTAAATGACGTATAACGTTATATAGCTTCTCTTTATGACGTGTAACGTTATGAACTATTATGTTATAACGTATAACGTTATATTGCATCACTACATGACGTATAACGTCATATTGCATGACTACAGGTCGTATAACGTTATATTGCATCACTATAGGATGTAATACGTTATGATATATTACGTTATTACGTATAACGTTTTATTGCATAACTATATGACGTATAACGTTATATACTATAACGTTATGAATTAATATCTTTATATTGCTTCACTATATGGCGTATAACGTTATATTGCATTACTAAATGACGTATAACGATATATAGCTTCCCTTTATGACTTATAACGTTATGAACTATTACGTTATAACGTATAACGTTATGAACTGTTACGTTATAACGTATAACGTTATATTGCATCACTATATGACGTACAACGTCATATTGCATGACTATAGGACGTATAACGTTATAGTGCATCACTGTATGACGTATAACGTTATATACTATTACGTTATAACGTATAACGTTATATTGCATCACTATATGACGGATAACGATATATTGCATTACTAAATGATGTATAACGTTATATAGCTTCTCTTTATGACGTATAACGTTATATACTATTACGTTATAACGTATAACGTTGTATTGCATCACCATAGGACGTATAACGTTATATTGCATGACTATAGGGCGTATAACGTTATATTGCATCACTACATGACGTGTAACGTTATATTGCAGCACTATAGGACGTATTATGTTGTATACTATTACGTTATAACGTATAACGTTATACTGCATCACTATATGACGTAAAACGATATATTGCATTACTAAATGACGTATAACGTTATATAGCTTCTCTTTATGACGTATAACGTTATGAACTATTACGTTATGACGTATAACGTTATATTGCATCACTATATGACGTATAACGTCATATTGCATGACTATAGGACGTATAACGTTATATTGCATCACTATATGACGTATAACGTTATATTGCATCACTGTAGGACGTATTACGTTATATACTATTACGTTAGAACGTATAACGTTATATTGTATCACTATAAGACGTATAACGTTATATTGCATCACTGTAGGACGTATTACGTTATATACTATTACGTTAGAACGTATAACGTTATATTGTATCACTATAAGACGTATAACGTTATATTGCATCACTATAGGACGTATTACGTTATGATCTTTAACGTCATACCGTGTAACGTTATATTGCATGACTATATGACGTATAACGTTATATTGCATCACTAGAGGACGTATTACGTTATATACTATCACGTTATAACGTATAATGTTATACTGCATCACTATATGACGTAGAACGTTGTATTGCATTCCTAATTGACGTATAACGTTATATTGCATCACTACATGACGTACAACGTTATATTGCATCACTATAGGACGTATTACGTTATATACTATTACGTTATAACGTATAACGTTATACTGCATCACTATATGACGTATAACGATATATTGCATTACTAAATGACGTATAACGTTATATAGCTTCTCTTTATGACGTGTAACGTTATGAGCTATTACGTTATAACGTATAACGTTATCTTGCATCACTATATGTCGTATAACGTTATATTGCATCACTACTGATCGTATAACGTTATATACTATTACGTTATAACGTGCAACGTTGTATTGCATCACTATAGGACGTATAACGTTATATTGCATAACTACATGACGTGTAACGTTATATACAATTACGTTGTGGAGGAATAACGTTATATTGCATCACTATATGACGTATAACGTTATAGTGCATCACTGTATGACGTATAACGGTATATACTATTACGATATAACGTATAACGTTATCTTTCATCACCATAGGACGTATAACGTTATATTGCATCACTATATGACGTATAACGTTATATTGCATCACTATAGGACAGTGTTACGTTATATACGATCACGTTATAAAGTATAACGTTATATTGCATCACTATATGACGGATAACGATATATTGCATTACAAAATGAAGTATAACGTTATATAGCATCTCTTTATGACGTATAACGTTATGAACTATTACGTTATAACACATAACGTTATATTGCATCACTATATGACGTATAACGTCATATTGCATGACTATAGGACGTATAACGTTATATTGCATCACAACATGACGTATAACGTTATATTGCATCACTATAGGACGTATAACGTCATATTGCATGACTACAGGTCGTATAACGTTATCTTTCATCACCATAGGACGTATAACGTTATATTGCATCACTATATGACGTATAACGTTATATTGCATCACTATAGGACATATTACGTTATATACGATCACGTTATAACGTATAACGTTATATTGCATCACTATATGACGGATAACGATATATTGCATTACAAAATGACGTATAACGTTATATAGCATCTCTTTATGACGTATAACGTTATGAACTATTACGTTATAACACATAACGTTATCTTTCATCACTATAGGACGTATAACGTTATATTGCATCACTATATGACGTATAACGTCATATTGCATGACTACAGGTCGTATAACGTTATCTTTCATCACCATAGGACGTATAACTTTATATTGCATCACTACATGACGTATAACGTTATATTGCATCACTATAGGACGTATTACGTTATATACTATTACGTTATAACGTATAACGTTATACTGCATCACTATATGACGTATAACGATATATTGCATTACTAAATGACGTATAACGTTATATAGCTTCTCTCTATGACGTGTAACGTTATGAACTATTACGTTATAACGTATAACGTTATATTGCATCACTATATGACGTATAACGTCATATTGCGTGACTACAGGTCGTATAACGTTATATTGCATCACTATAGGACGTATAACGTTATATTGCATTCCTAATTGACGTATAACGTTATATTGCATCACTACATGACGTATAACGTTATATTGCATCACTATATGACGTATAACGATATATTGCATTACTAAATGACGTATAACGTTATATTGCATGACTATAGGACGTATAACGTTATATTGCTTCACTACATGACGTATAACGCTATATTGCATCACCGTAGGACGTATTACGTTATATACTATTACGATATAACGTATAACGTTATACGGCATCACTATAGCACGTATAACGTTATATCGCATTACTGAATGACGTATAACGCTATATAGCTTCTCTTTATGACGTATAACGTTATAAACTATTACGTTATAACGCATAACGTTATATTGCATCACTATATGACGTAAAACGTCATATTGCATGACTATAGGACGTATAACGTTATATTGCATCACTACATGACGTATAACGTTATATTGCATCACTATAGGACGTATTACGTTATATACTATCTCGTTATAATGTATAACGTTATATTGCATCACTATATGACGTATAACGATATATTGCATTACTAAATGACGTATAATGTTATATAGCTTCTCTTTATGACGTGTAACGTTATGAACTATTACGTTATAACGTATAACGTTATACTGCATCACTATATGACGTATAACGTCATATTGCATGACTAAAGGACGTATAACGTTATATTGCATCACTATATGACGTATAACGTCATATTGCGTGACTACAGGACGTATAACGTTATATTGCATCACTATAGGATGTAACACGTTATGATATATTACGTTATTACGTATAACGTTTTATTGCATCACTATATGACGTATAACGTTATATACTATAACGTTATGAATTAATATCGTTATATTGCATCTCTGTATGACGTATAATGTTATACTGCATCACTATATGACGTAGAACGTTGTATTGCATTCCTAATTGACGTATAACGTTATATTGCATCACTACATGACGTATAACGTTATATTGCATCACTATAGGACGTATTACGTTATATACTATTACGTTATAACGTATAACGTTATACTGCATCACTATATGACGTATAACGATATATTGCATTACTAAATGACGTATAATGTTATATAGCTTCTCTTTATGACGTGTAACGTTATGAACTATTACGTTATAACGTATAACGTTATCTTGCATCACTATATGTCGTATAACGTTATATTGCATCACTACTGATCGTATAACGTTATATACTATTACGTTATAACGTACAACGTTGTATTGCATCACTATAGGACGTATAACGTTATATTGCATAACTACATGACGTATAACGTTATATACAATTACGTTGTGGAGGAATAACGTTATATTGCATCACTATATGACGTATAACGTTATAGTGCATCACTGTATGACGTATAACGGTATATACTATTACGATATAACGTATAACGTTATCTTTCATCACCATAGGACGTATAACGTTATATTGCATCACTATATGACGTATAACGTTATATTGCATCACTATAGGACAGTGTTACGTTATATACGATCAGGTTATAAAGTATAACGTTATATTGCATCACTATATGACGGATAACGATATATTGCATTACAAAATGAAGTATAACGTTATATAGCATCTCTTTATGACGTATAACGTTATGAACTATTACGTTATAACACATAACGTTATATTGCATCACTATATGACGTATAACGTCATATTGCATGACTATAGGACGTATAACGTTATATTGCATCACAACATGACGTATAACGTTATATTGCATCACTATAGGACGTATAACGTCATATTGCATGACTACAGGTCGTATAACGTTATCTTTCATCACCATAGGACGTATAACGTTATATTGCATCACAACATGACGTATAACGTTATATTGCATCACTATAGGACGTATAACGTCATATTGCATGACTACAGGTCGTATAACGTTATCTTTCATCACCATAGGACGTATAACGTTATATTGCATCACTACATGACGTATAACGTTATATTGCATCACTATAGGACGTATTACGTTATATACTATTACGTTATAACGTATAACGTTATACTGCATCACTATATGACGTATAACGATATATTGCATTACTAAATGACGTATAACGTTATATAGCTTCTCTCTATGACGTGTAACGTTATGAACTATTACGTTATAACGTATAACGTTATATTGCATCACTATATGACGTATAACGTCATATTGCGTGACTACAGGTCGTATAACGTTATATTGCATCACTATAGGACGTATAACGTTATATTGCATTCCTAATTGACGTATAACGTTATATTGCATCACTACATGACGTATAACGTTATATTGCATCACTATATGACGTATAACGATATATTGCATTACTAAATGACGTATAACGTTATATTGCATGACTATAGGACGTATAACGTTATATTGCTTCACTACATGACGTATAACGCTATATTGCATCACCATAGGACGTATTACGTTATATACTATTACGATATAACGTATAACGTTATACGGCATCACTATAGCACGTATAACGTTATATCGCATTACTGAATGACGTATAACGCTATATAGCTTCTCTTTATGACGTATAACGTTATGAACTATTACGTTATAACGCATAACGTTATATTGCATCACTATATGACGTAAAACGTCATATTGCATGACCATAGGACGTATAACGTTATATTGCATCACTATATGACGTATAACGTCATATTGCGTGACTACAGGACGTATAACGTTATATTGCATCACTATAGGATGTAACACGTTATGATATATTACGTTATTACGTATAACGTTTTATTGCATCACTATATGACGTATAACGTTATATACTATAACGTTATGAATTAATATCGTTATATTGCATCTCTGTATGACGTATAATGTTATACTGCATCACTATATGACGTAGAACGTTGTATTGCATTACTAATTGACGTATAACGTTATATAGCTTCTCTTTATGACGTATAACGTTATGAACTATTACGTTATAACTTATAACATTATATTGTATCACTATATGACGTATAACGTCATATTGCATGACTATAGGACGTATTACGATATATACTATTACGTTATAACGTATAACGTTATACTGCATCACTATATGACGTATAACGATATATTGCATTACTAAATGACGCTTAACGTTATATAGCTTCTCTTTATGACGTGTAACGTTATGAACTATTACGTTATAACGTATAACGTTATATTGCATCACTATATGACGTATAACGTCATGTTGCATGACTAAATGACGTATAACGTTATATAGCTTCCCTTTATGTCGTATAACGTTATGAACTATTACGTTATAACGTATAACGTTATATTGCATCACTATAGGACGTATAACGTTCTGATCTATTACCTTATAACGTGTAACGATATATTGCATCACTATATGACGAATAACGTTATGATCTATTACGTTGTAACGTATTACGTTATATTGCACCATTATATGACTTGTAACGTTATATACTATGTCGTTATGAATTAATATCGTTATATTGCATCACTATATGACGTACAACGTTATATTGCATTACTAAATGACGTATAACGTTATATAGCTTCTCTTTATGACGTATAACGTTCTGAACTATTACGTTATCACGTATAACGTTATATTGCATCACTATATGACGAATAACGTTATGATCTATTACGTTGCAACGTATTTCGTTATATTGCATTATTATATGAAGTGTAACGTTACATACTATAACGTTATGAATTAATATCGTTATATTGCATCACTATATGAAGTATAACGCTATATTGCATTACTAAATGACGTATAACGTTATATAGCTTCTCTTTATGATGTATAACGTTATGAACTATTACGTTATAACGCATAACGTTATATTGCATCACTATATGACGTAAAACGTCATATTGCATGACTATAGGACGTATAACGTTATATTGCATCACTACATGACGTATAACGTCATATTGCATGACTATAGGACGTATTACGATATATACTATTACGTTATAACGTATAACGTTATACTGCATCACTATATGACGTATAACGATATATTGCATTACTAAATGACGCCTAACGTTATATAGCTTCTCTTTATGACGTGTAACGTTATGAACTATTACGTTATAACGTATATCGTTATATTGCATCACTATATGACGTACAACGTTATATTGCACTACTAAATGACGTATAACGTTATATAGCTTCTCTTTATGACGTATAACGTTATGAACTATTACGTTATCACGTATAACGTTATATTGCATCACTATATGACGAATAACGTTATGATCTATTACGTTGCAACGTATTTCGTTATATTGCATTATTATATGAAGTGTAACGTTACATACTATAACGTTATGAATTAATATCGTTATATTGCATCACTATATGAAGTATAACGCTATATTGCATTACTAAATGACGTATAACGTTATATAGCTTCTCTTTATGATGTATAACGTTATGAACTATTACGTTATAACGTATAACGTTATGAACTATTACGTTATAACGTATAACGTTATGAACTGTTACGTTATAACGTATAACGTTATATTGTATCACTATATGACGTATAACGTCATATTGCATGACTATAGGACGTATAATGTTATATTGCATCACTACATGACGTGTAACGTTATATTGCATCACTATAGGACGTATTACGTTGTATACTATTACGTTATAACGTATAACGTTATCTTGCATCACTATATGTCGTATAACGTTATATTGCATCACTATATGACGTATAACGTTAAATACAATTACTTTGTGGAGGAATAACGTTATATTGCATCACTATATGACGTATAACGTTGTAGTGCATCACTGTATGACGTATAACGGTATATACTATTACGTTATAACGTATAACGTTATCTTTCATCACTATAGGACGTATAACGTTATATTGCATCACTATAGGACGTATCACGTTATATACTATCACGTTATAACGTATAACGTTATATTGCATCACTATATGACGGATAACGATATATTGCATTACTAAATGACGTATAGCGTTATATAGCTTCTCTTTACGACGTGTAACGTTATGAACTATTACGTTATAACGTATAACGTTATATTGCATCACTATATGACGTATAACGTCATATTGCATGACTACAGGACGTATAACGTTATATTGCATCGCTATAAGACGTATAACGTTATATTGGATCACTATAGGACGCATTACGTTATGATCTTTAACGTCATATCGTGGAACGTTATATTGCATCACTACTGATCGTATAACGTTATATACTATTACGTTATAACGTACAACGTTGTATTGCATCACTATAGGACGTATAACGTTATATTGCATCACTACATGACGTATAACGTTATATACAATTACGTTGTGGAGGAATAACGTTATATTGCATCACTATAGGACGTATTACGTTATATACTATCACGTTATAACGTATAACGTTATATCGCATCACTATATGACGGATAACGATATATTGCATTACTAAATGACGTATAACGTTATATAGCTTCTCTTTATGACGTATAACGTTATGAACTATTACGTTATAACACATAACGTTATATTGCATCACTATATGACGTATAACGTCATATTGCATGACTATAGGACGTATAACGTTATATTGCATCACTACATGACGTATAACGTTATATTGCATCACTATAGGACGTATTACGTTATATACTATTACGTTATAACGCATAACGTTATACTGCATCACTATATGACGTATAACGATATATTGCATTACTAAATGACGAATAACGTTATATAGCTTCTCTTTATGACGTGTAACGTTATGAACTATTATGTTATAACGTATAACGTTATATTGCATCACTACATGACGTATAACGTCATATTGCATGACTACAGGTCGTATAACGTTATATTGCATCACTATAGGATGTCATACGTTATGATATATTACGTTATTACGTATAACGTTTTATTGCATAACTATATGACGTATAACGTTATATACTATAACGTTATGAATTAATATCTTTATATTGCGTCACTATATGGCGTATAACGTTATATTGCATTACTAAATGACGTATAACGATATATAGCTTCCCTTTATGACGTATAACGTTATGAACTATTACGTTATAACGTATAACGTTATGAACTGTTACGTTATAACATATAACGTTATATTGCATCACTATATGACGTATAACGTCATATTGCATGACTATAGGACGTATAACGTTATATTGCATCACTACATGACGTGTAAAGTTATATTGCATCACTATAGGACGTATTACGTTGTATACTATTACGTTATAACGTATAACGTTATACTGCATCACTATATGACGTATAACGATATATTGCATTACTAAATGACGTATAACGTTATATAGCTTCTCTTTATGACGTATAACGTTATGAACTATTACGTTATGACGTATAACGTTATATACAATTACGTTGTGGAGGAATAACGTTATAATGCATCACTATATGACGTATAACGTTATAGTGCATCACTGTATGACGTATAACGTTATATACTATTACGTTATAACGTATAACGTTATATTGCATCACTATATGACGGATAACGATATATTGCATTACTAAATGACGTATAACGTTATATAGCTTCTCTTTATGACGTATAACGTTATATACTATTACGTTATAACGTATAACGTTGTATTGCATCACTATAGGACGTATAACGTTATATTGCATGACTATAGGGCGTATAACGTTATAGTGCATCACTACATGACGTGTAACGTTATATTGCATCACTATAGGACGTATTATGTTGTATACTATTACGTTATAACGTATAACGTTATACTGCATCACTATATGACGTAAAACGATATATTGCATTACTAAATGACGTATAACGTTATATAGCTTCTCTTTATGACGTATAACGTTATGAACTATTACGTTATGACGTATAACGATATATTGCATCACTATATGACGTATAACGTCATATTGCATGACTATAGGACGTATAACGTTATATTGCATCACTATATGACGTATAACGTTATATTGCATCACTATATGACGTATAACGTCATATTGCATGACTACAGGTCGTATAACGTTATATTGCATCACTATAGGATGTAATACGTTATGATATATTACGTTATTACGTATAAGGTTTTATTGCATAACTATATGACGTATAACGTTATATACTATAACGTTATGAATTAATATCTTTATATTGCGTCACTGTATGACGTATAACGTTATCTTTCATCACTATAGGACGTATAACGTTATATTGCATCACTATATAACGTATAACGTCATATTGCATGACTACAGGTCGTATAACGTTATATTGCATCACTATAGGACGTATTACGTTATATACTATTACGTTATAACGTATAACGTTATACTGCATCACTACATGACGTATACCGTTATATTGCATCACTATAGGACGTATTACGTTATGATCTTTATCGTCATACTGTGTAACGTTATATTGCATCACTATATGACGTATAACGTTATATTGGATCACTATAGGACGTATTACGTTATGATCTTTAACGTCATAACGTGTAACGTTATATTGCATCATTATATGATGAATAACGTTACAGTGCATCACTGTATGACGTATAACGTTATATACTATTACGTTATAACGTATAACGTTGTATTGCATCACTATAGGACGTATAACGTCATATTGCATGACTATAGGACGTATAACGTTATATTGCATCACTACATGACGTGTAACGTTATATTGCATCACTATAGGACGTATAACGATATATTGCATTACTAAATGACGTATAACGTTATATAGCTTCTCTTTATGACGTATAACGTTATGAACTATTACGTTATAACGTATAACGTTATATTGCATCACTATATGACGTATAACGTCATATTGCATGACTATAGGACGTATAACGTTGTATTGCATCACTATAGGACGTATTACGTTATATACTATTACGTTAGAACGTATAACGTTATATTGCATCACTATATGACGTATAACGTTATATTGCATCACTATATGACGTATAACGATATATTGCATTACTAAATGACGTATAACGTTATATAGCTTCTCTTTATGACGTATAACGTTATGAACTATTACGTTATAACGTATAACGTTATATTGCATCACTATATGACGTATAACGTCATATTGCATGACTATAGGACGTATAACGTTGTATTGCATCACTATAGGACGTACTACGTAATATACTATTACGTTAGAACGTATAACGTTATATTGCATCACTACATGACGTGTAACGTTATATTGCATCACTATAGGACGTATTACGTTGTATACTATTACGTTATAACGTATAACGTTATACTGCATCACTATATGACGTATAACGATATATTGCATTACTAAATGACGTATAACGTTATATAGCTTCTCTTTATGACGTATAACGTTATGAACTATTACGTTATAACTTATAACATTATATTGCATCACTATATGACGTATAACGTCATATTGCATGAGTATAGGACGTATAACGTTATATTGCTTCACTACATGACGTATAACGCTATATTGCGTCACTATAGGACGTATTACGTTATATTCTATTACGTTATATCGTATAACGTTATACGGCATCACTATAGCACGTATAACGTTATATCGCATTACTGAATGACGTATAACTTTATATAGCTTCTCTTTATGACGTATAACGTTATGAACTATTACGTTATAACGCATAACTTTATATTGCATCACTATATGACGTATAACGTTATATTGCATCACTATAGGACGTATAACGTTATATACTATCACGTTATAACGTATAATGTTATACTGCATCACTATATGACGTAGAACGTTGTATTGCATTCCTAATTGACGCATAACGTTATATAGCTTCTCTTTATGACGTATAACGTTATGAACTATTACGTTATAACTTATAACATTATATTGCATCACTATATGACGTATAACGTCATATTGCATGAGTATAGGACGTATAACGTTATATTGCTTCACTACATGACGTATAACGCTATATTGCGTCACTATAGGACGTATTACGTTATATACTATTACGTTATATCGTATAACGTTATACGGCATCACTATAGCACGTATAACGTTATATCGCATTACTGAATGACGTATAACTTTATATAGCTTCTCTTTATGACGTATAACGTTATGAACTATTACGTTATAACGCATAACTTCATATTGCATCACTATATGACGTATAACGTCATATTGCATGACTATAGGACGTATAACGTTATATTGCTTCACTACATGACGTATAGCGTTATATTGCATCACTATAGGACGTATTACGTTATATACTATCACGTTATAACGTATAACATTATATTGCATCACTATATGACGTATAACGATATATTGCATTACTAAATGACGTATAACGTTATATAGCTTCTCTTTATGACGTGTAACGTTATGAACTATTACGTTATAACGTATAACGTTATATTGCATCACTATATGACGTATAACGTCATATTGCATGACTATAGGACGTATAACGTTATATTGCATCACTACATGACGTATAACGTTATATTGCATCACTATAGGACGTATAACGTTATATTGCATCACTACATGACGTGTAACGTTATATTGCATCACTATAGGACGTATTACGTTGTATACTATTACGTTATAACGTATAACGTTATACTGCATCACTATATGACGTATAACGATATATTGCATTACTAAATGACGCATAACGTTATATAGCTTCTCTTTATGACGTGTAACGTTCTGAACTTATACGTTATAACGTATAACGTTATCTTGCATCACTATATGTCGTATAACGTTATATTGCATCAATACTGATCGTATAACGTTATATACTATTACGTTATAACGTACAACGTTGTATTGCATCACTATAGGACGTATAACGTTATATTGCATCACTACATGACATATAACGTTATATACAATTACGTTGTGGAGGAATAACGTTATATTGCATCACTATATGACGTATAACGTTATAGTGCTTCACTGTATGACGTATAACGGTATATACTATTACGTTATAACGTATAACGTTATCTTTCATCACTATAGGACGTATAACGTGATATTGCATCACTACATGACGTGTAACGTTATATTGCATCACTATAGGACGTACTACGTAATATACTATTACGTTAGAACGTATAACGTTATATTGCATCACTACATGACGTGTAACGTTATATTGCATCACTATAGGACGTATTACGTTGTATACTATTACGTTATAACGTATAACGTTATACTGCATCACTATATGACGTATAACGATATATTGCATTACTAAATGACGTATAACGTTATATAGCTTCTCTTTATGACGTATAACGTTATGAACTATTACGTTATAACGCATAACGTTATATTGCATCACTATAAGACGTATAACGTTAGATTTTATCACTATAGGACGTATTACGTTATGATCTTTAACGTCATACCGTGTAACGTTATATTGCATCACTATATGACGTATAACGTTATATTGCATCACTATAGGACGTATAACGTTATATACTATCACGTTATAACGTATAATGTTATACTGCATCACTATATGACGTAGAACGTTGTATTGCATTCCTAATTGACGCATAACGTTATATAGCTTCTCTTTATGACGTATAACGTTATGAACTATTACGTTATAACTTATAACATTATATTGCATCACTATATGACGTATAACGTCATATTGCATGAGTATAGGACGTATAACGTTATATTGCTTCACTACATGACGTATAACGCTATATTGCGTCACTATAGGACGTATTACGTTATATACTATTACGTTATATCGTATAACGTTATACGGCATCACTATAGCACGTATAACGTTATATCGCATTACTGAATGACGTATAACTTTATATAGCTTCTCTTTATGACGTATAACGTTATGAACTATTACGTTATAACGCATAACTTAATATTGCATCACTATATGACGTATAACGTCATATTGCATGTCTATAGGACGTATAACGTTATATTGCTTCACTACATGACGTATAACGTTATATTGCATCACTATAGGACATATTACGTTATATACTATCACGTTATAACGTATAACATTATATTGCATCACTATATGACGTATAACGATATATTGCATTACTAAATGACGTATAACGTTATATAGCTTCTCTTTATGACGTGTAACGTTATATACTATTACGTTATAACGTACAACGTTGTATTGCATCACTATAGGACGTATAACGTTATATTGCATCACTGCATGACATATAACGTTATATACAATTACGTTGTGGAGGAATAACGTTATATTGCATCACTATAGGACGTATAACGTTATATTGCATCACTACATGACGTGTAACGTTATATTGCATCACTATAGGACGTATTACGTTGTATACTATTACGTTATAACGTATAACGTTATACTGCATCACTATATGACGTATAACGATATATTGCATTACTAAATGACGTATAACGTTATATAGCTTCTCTTTATGACGTGTAACGTTCTGAACTTATACGTTATAACGTATAACGTTATCTTGCATCACTATATGTCGTATAACGTTATATTGCATCAATACTGATCGTATAACGTTATATACTATTACGTTATAACGTACAACGTTGTATTGCATCACTATAGGACGTATAACGTTATATTGCATCACTGCATGACATATAACGTTATATACAATTACGTTGTGGAGGAATAACGTTATATTGCATCACTATATGACGTATAACGTTATAGTGCATCACTGTATGACGTATAACGGTATATACTATTACGTTATAACGTATAACGTTATCTTTCACCACTATAGGACGTATAACGTGATATTGCATCACTATATGACGTATAACGTTATATTGCATCACTATAGGACATATTACGTTATATACTATCACGTTATAACGTATAACGTTATATTGCATCACTATATGACGGATAACGATATATTGCATTACTAAATGACGTATAACGTTATATAGCTTCTCTTTATGACGTATAACGTTATGAACTATTACGTTATAACGTATAACGTTATGTTGCATCACTACATGACGTATAACGTTATATTGCATCACTATAGGACGTATAACGTTGTATTGCATCACTACATGACGTGTAACGTTATATTGCATCACTATAGGACGTATTACGTTGTATACTATTACGTTATAACGTATAACGTTATACTGCATCACTATATGACGTATAACGATATATTGCATTACTAAATGACGTATAACGTTATATAGCTTCTCTTTATGACGTGTAACGTTATGAACTATTATGTTATAACGTATAACGTTATATTGCATCACTATATGACGTATAACGTTATATTGACTTACTAAATGAGGTATAACGTTATATTGCATTACTAAATGACGTATAACGTTATATAGCTTCCCTTTATGACGTATAACGTTATGAACTATTACGTTATAACGTGTAACGTTATGAACTGTTACGTTATAACGTATAACGTTATATTGCATCACTATATGACGTATAACGTCATATTGCATGACTATAGGACGTATAACGTTATATTGCATCACTACATGACGTATAACGTTATATACAATTACGTTGTGGAGGAATATCGTTATAATGCATCACTATATGACGTATAACGTTATAGTGCATCACTGTATGACGTATAACGTTATATTCTATTACGTTATAACGTATAACGTTATATTGCATCACTATATGACGGATAACGATATATTGCATTACTAAATGACGTATAACGTTATATAGCTTCTCTTTATGACGTATAACGTTATATACTATTACGTTATAACGTATAACGTTGTATTGCATCACTATAGGACGTATAACGTTATATTGCATGACTATAGGACGTATAACGTTATATTGCATCACTACATGACGTGTAACGTTATATTGCATCACTGTAGGACGTATTATGTTGTATACTATTACGTTATAACTTATAACGTTATACTGCATCACTATATGACGTAAAACGATATATTGCATTACTAAATGACGTATAACGTTATATAGCTTCTCTTTATGACGTATAACGTTATGAACTATTACGTTATGACGTATAACGTTATATTGCATCACTATATGACGTATAACGTCATATTGCATGACTATAGGACGTATAACGTTATATTGCATCACTATATGACGTATAACGTTATATTGCATCACTATAGGACGTATTACGTTATATACTAACACGTTATAACGTATAATGTTATACTGCATCACTATATGACGTAGAACGTTGTATTGCATTCCTAATTGACGTATAACGTTATATTGCATCACTACATGACGTATAACGTTATATTGCATCACTATAGGACGTATTACGTTATATACTATTACGTTATAACGTATAACGTTATACTGCATCACTATATGACGTATAACGATATATTGCATTACTAAATGACGTATAATGTTATATAGCTTCTCTTTATGACGTGTAACGTTATGAACTATTACGTTATAACGTATAACGTTATCTTGCATCACTATATGGCGTATAACGTTATATTGCATCACTACTGATCGTATAACGTTATATACTATTACGTTATAACGTACAACGTTGTATTGCATCACTATAGGACGTATAATGTTATATTGCATCACTACATTACGTATAACGTTATATACAATTACGTTGTGGAGGAATAACGTTATATTGCATCACTATATGACGTATAACGTTATAGTGCATCACTGTATGACGTATAACGGTAAATACTATTACGTTATAGCGTATAACGTTATCTTTCATCACTATAGGACGTATAACGTTATATTGCATCACTATATGACGTGTAACGTTATATTGCATCACTATAGGACAAATTACGTTATATACTATCACGTTATAACGTATAACGTTATATTGCATCACTATATGACGGATAACGATATATTGCATTACTAAATGACGTATAACGTTATATAGCTTCTCTTTATGACGTATAACCTTATGAACTATTACGTTATAACACATAACGTTATATTGCATCACTATATGACGTATAACGTCATATTGCATGACTATAGGACGTATAACGTTATATTGCATCACTACATGACGTATAACGTTATATTGCATCACTATAGGACGTATTACGTTATATACTATTACGTTATAACGTATAACGTTATACTGCATCACTATATGACGTATAACGATGTATTGCATTACTAAATGACGTATAACGTTATATAGCTTCTCTTTATGACGCGTAACGTTATGAACTATTACGTTATAACGTATAACGTTATATTGCATCACTATATGACGTATAACGTCATATTGCATGACTACAGGTCGTATAACGTTATATTGCATCACTATAGGATGTAATACGTTATGATATATTACGTTATTATGTATAACGCTTTATTGCATAATTATATGACGTATAACGTTATATACTATAACGTTATGAATTAATATCTTTATATTGCGTCACTATATGACGTATGACGTTATATTGAATTACTAAATGACGTATAACGTTTTATTGCATTACTAAATGACGTATAACGTTATATAGCTTCCCTTTATGACGTATAACGTTATGAACTATTATGTTATAACGTATAACGTTATGAACTGTTACGTTATAACGTATAACGTTATATTGCATCACTACATGACGTGTAACGTTATATTGCATCACTATAGGACGTATTACGTTGTATACTATTACGTTATAACTTATAACGTTATACTGCATCACTATATGACGTATAACGATATATTGCATTACTAAATGACGTATAACGTTATATAGCTTCTCTTTATGACGTATAACGTTATGAACTATTACGTTATGACGTATAACGATATATTGCATCACTATATGACGTATAACGTCATATTGCATGACTATAGGACGTATAACGTTATATTGCATCACTATATGACGTATAACGTTATATTTCATCACTGTAGGACGTATTACGTTATATACTATTACGTTAGAACGTATAACGTTATATTGCATCACTATATGACGTATAACGTTATAGTGCATCACTGTATGACATATTACGTTATATACTATCACGTTATAACGTATAACGTTATATTGCATCACTATATGACGGATAACGATATATTGCATTACTAAATGACGTATAACGTTATATAGCTTCTCTTTATGACGTATAACGTTATGAACTATTACGTTATAACACATAACGTTATATTGCATCACTATATGACGCATAACGTCATATTGCATGACTATAGGACGTATAACGTTATATTGCATCACTACATGACGTATAACGTTATATTGCATCACTATAGGACGTATAACGTTATATTGCATCACTACATGACGTGTAACGTTATATTGCATCACTATAGGACGTATTACGTTGTATACTATTACGTTATAACGTATAACGTTATACTGCATCACTATATGACGTATAACGATATATTGCATTACTAAATGACGTATAACGTTATATAGCTTCTCTTTATGACGTGTAACGTTATGAACTATTATGTTATAACGTATAACGTTATATTGCATCACTATATGACGTATAACGTCATATTGCATGACTACAGGTCGTATAACGTTATATTGCATCACTATAGGATGTAATACGTTATGATATATTACGTTATTACGTATAAAGTTTTATTGCATAACTATATGACGTATAACGTTATATACTATAACGTTAAGAATTAATAACCTTATATTGCGTCACTATATGACGTATAACGTTATATTGACTTACTAAATGACGTATAACGTTATATTGCATTACTAAATGACGTATAACGTTATATAGCTTCCCTTTATGACGTATAACGTTATGAACTATTACGTTATAACGTATAACGTTATATTGCATCACTATATGACGGATAACGATATATTGCATTACTAAATGACGTATAACGTTATATAGCTTCTCTTTATGACGTATAACGTTATATACTATTACGTTATAACGTATAACGTTGTATTGCATCACTATAGGACGTATAACGTTATATTGCATGACTATAGGACGTATAACGTTATATTGCATCACTACATGACGTGTAACGTTATATTGCATCACTGTAGGACGTATTATGTTGTATACTATTACGTTATAACGTATAACGTTATACTGCATCACTATATGACGTATAACGATATATTGCATTACTAAATGACGTATAATGTTATATAGCTTCTCTTTATGACGTGTAACGTTATGAACTATTACGTTATAACGTATAACGTTATCTTGCATCACTATATGGCGTATAACGTTATATTGCATCACTACTGATCGTATAACGTTATATACTATTACGTTATAACGTACAACGTTGTATTGCATCACTATAGGACGTATAATGTTATATTGCATCACTACATGACGTATAACGTTATATACAATTACGTTGTGGAGGAATATCGTTATAATGCATCACTATATGACGTATAACGTTATAGTGCATCTCTGTATGACGTATTACGTTGTATACTATTACGTTATAACGTATAACGTTATACTGCATCACTATATGACGTATAACGATATATTGCATTACTAAATGACGTATAACGTTATATTGCATCACTATAGGACATATTACGTTATATACTATCACGTTATAACGTATAACGTTATATTGCATCACTATAGGACATATTACGTTATATACTATCACGTTATAACGTATAACGTTATATTGCATCACTATATGACGGATAACGATATATTGCATTACTAAATGACGTATAACGATATATTGCATTACTAAATGACGTATAATGTTATATAGCTTCTCTTTATGACGTGTAACGTTCTGAACTTATACGTTATAACGTATAACGTTATCTTGCATCACTATATGTCGTATAACGTTATATTGCATCAATACTGATCGTATAACGTTATATACTATTACGTTATAACGTACAACGTTGTATTGCATCACTATAGGACGTATAACGTTATATTGCATCACTGCATGACATATAACGTTATATACAATTACGTTGTGGAGGAATAACGTTATATTGCATCACTATATGACGTATAACGTTATAGTGCATCACTGTATGACGTATAACGGTATATACTATTACGTTATAACGTATAACGTTATCTTTCACCACTATAGGACGTATAACGTGATATTGCATCACTATATGACGTATAACGTTATATTGCATCACTATAGGACATATTACGTTATATACTATCACGTTATAACGTATAACGTTATATTGCATCACTATATGACGGATAACGATATATTGCATTACTAAATGACGTATAACGTTATATAGCTTCTCTTTATGACGTATAACGTTATGAACTATTACGTTATAACGTATAACGTTATGTTGCATCACTACATGACGTATAACGTTATATTGCATCACTATAGGACGTATAACGTTGTATTGCATCACTACATGACGTGTAACGTTATATTGCATCACTATAGGACGTATTACGTTGTATACTATTACGTTATAACGTATAACGTTATACTGCATCACTATATGACGTATAACGATATATTGCATTACTAAATGACGTATAACGTTATATAGCTTCTCTTTATGACGTGTAACGTTATGAACTATTATGTTATAACGTATAACGTTATATTGCATCACTATATGACGTATAACGTTATATTGACTTACTAAATGAGGTATAACGTTATATTGCATTACTAAATGACGTATAACGTTATATAGCTTCCCTTTATGACGTATAACGTTATGAACTATTACGTTATAACGTGTAACGTTATGAACTGTTACGTTATAACGTATAACGTTATATTGCATCACTATATGACGTATAACGTCATATTGCATGACTATAGGACGTATAACGTTATATTGCATCACTACATGACGTATAACGTTATATACAATTACGTTGTGGAGGAATATCGTTATAATGCATCACTATATGACGTATAACGTTATAGTGCATCACTGTATGACGTATAACGTTATATTCTATTACGTTATAACGTATAACGTTATATTGCATCACTATATGACGGATAACGATATATTGCATTACTAAATGACGTATAACGTTATATAGCTTCTCTTTATGACGTATAACGTTATATACTATTACGTTATAACGTATAACGTTGTATTGCATCACTATAGGACGTATAACGTTATATTGCATGACTATAGGACGTATAACGTTATATTGCATCACTACATGACGTGTAACGTTATATTGCATCACTGTAGGACGTATTATGTTGTATACTATTACGTTATAACTTATAACGTTATACTGCATCACTATATGACGTAAAACGATATATTGCATTACTAAATGACGTATAACGTTATATAGCTTCTCTTTATGACGTATAACGTTATGAACTATTACGTTATGACGTATAACGTTATATTGCATCACTATATGACGTATAACGTCATATTGCATGACTATAGGACGTATAACGTTATATTGCATCACTATATGACGTATAACGTTATATTGCATCACTATAGGACGTATTACGTTATATACTAACACGTTATAACGTATAATGTTATACTGCATCACTATATGACGTAGAACGTTGTATTGCATTCCTAATTGACGTATAACGTTATATTGCATCACTACATGACGTATAACGTTATATTGCATCACTATAGGACGTATTACGTTATATACTATTACGTTATAACGTATAACGTTATACTGCATCACTATATGACGTATAACGATATATTGCATTACTAAATGACGTATAATGTTATATAGCTTCTCTTTATGACGTGTAACGTTATGAACTATTACGTTATAACGTATAACGTTATCTTGCATCACTATATGGCGTATAACGTTATATTGCATCACTACTGATCGTATAACGTTATATACTATTACGTTATAACGTACAACGTTGTATTGCATCACTATAGGACGTATAATGTTATATTGCATCACTACATTACGTATAACGTTATATACAATTACGTTGTGGAGGAATAACGTTATATTGCATCACTATATGACGTATAACGTTATAGTGCATCACTGTATGACGTATAACGGTAAATACTATTACGTTATAGCGTATAACGTTATCTTTCATCACTATAGGACGTATAACGTTATATTGCATCACTATATGACGTGTAACGTTATATTGCATCACTATAGGACAAATTACGTTATATACTATCACGTTATAACGTATAACGTTATATTGCATCACTATATGACGGATAACGATATATTGCATTACTAAATGACGTATAACGTTATATAGCTTCTCTTTATGACGTATAACCTTATGAACTATTACGTTATAACACATAACGTTATATTGCATCACTATATGACGTATAACGTCATATTGCATGACTATAGGACGTATAACGTTATATTGCATCACTACATGACGTATAACGTTATATTGCATCACTATAGGACGTATTACGTTATATACTATTACGTTATAACGTATAACGTTATACTGCATCACTATATGACGTATAACGATGTATTGCATTACTAAATGACGTATAACGTTATATAGCTTCTCTTTATGACGCGTAACGTTATGAACTATTACGTTATAACGTATAACGTTATATTGCATCACTATATGACGTATAACGTCATATTGCATGACTACAGGTCGTATAACGTTATATTGCATCACTATAGGATGTAATACGTTATGATATATTACGTTATTATGTATAACGCTTTATTGCATAATTATATGACGTATAACGTTATATACTATAACGTTATGAATTAATATCTTTATATTGCGTCACTATATGACGTATGACGTTATATTGAATTACTAAATGACGTATAACGTTTTATTGCATTACTAAATGACGTATAACGTTATATAGCTTCCCTTTATGACGTATAACGTTATGAACTATTATGTTATAACGTATAACGTTATGAACTGTTACGTTATAACGTATAACGTTATATTGCATCACTACATGACGTGTAACGTTATATTGCATCACTATAGGACGTATTACGTTGTATACTATTACGTTATAACTTATAACGTTATACTGCATCACTATATGACGTATAACGATATATTGCATTACTAAATGACGTATAACGTTATATAGCTTCTCTTTATGACGTATAACGTTATGAACTAATACGTTATGACGTATAACGATATATTGCATCACTATATGACGTATAACGTCATATTGCATGACTATAGGACGTATAACGTTATATTGCATCACTATATGACGTATAACGTTATATTGCATCACTGTAGGACGTATTACGTTATATACTATTACGTTAGAACGTATAACGTTATATTGCATCACTATAAGACGTATAACGTTATATTGGATCACTATAGGACGTATTACGTTATGATCTTTAACGTCATACCGTGTAACGTTATATTGCATCACTATATGACGTATAACGTTATATTGCATCACTATAGGACGTATTACGTTATATACTATCACGTTATAGCGTATAATGTTATACTGCATCACTATATGACGTAGAACGTTGTATTGCATTCCTAATTGACGTATAACGTTATATAGCTTCTGTTTATGACGTATAACGTTATGAACTATTACGTTATGACGTATAACGTTATATTGCATCACTATATGACGTATAACGTTATATACAATTACGTTGTGGGGAATATCGTTTTAATGCATCACTATATGACGTATAACGTTATATACAATTACGTTGTGGGGAATATCGTTTTAATGCATCACTATATGACGTATAACGTTATAGTGCATCTCTGTATGACGTATTACGTTGTATACTATTACGTTATAACGTATAACGTTATACTGCATCACTATATGACGTATAACGATATATTGCATTACTAAATGACGTATAACGTTATATAGCTTCTCTTTATGACGTGTAACGTTCTGAACTTATACGTTATAACGTATAACGTTATCTTGCATCACTATATGTCGTATAACGTTATATTGCATCAATACTGATCGTATAACGTTATATACTATTACGTTATAACGTACAACGTTGTATTGCATCACTATAGGACGTATAACGTTATATTGCATCACTACATGACGTATAACGTTATATACAATTACGTTGTGGAGGATAACGTTATATTGCATCACTATATGACGTATAACGTTATAGTGCATCACTGTATGACATATTACGTTATATACTATCACGTTATAACGTATAACGTTATATTGCATCACTATATGACGGATAACGATATATTGCATTACTAAATGACGTATAACGTTATATAGCTTCTCCTTATGACGTATAACGTTATGAACTATTACGTTATAACTTATAACATTATATTGCATAACTATATGACGTATAACGTCATATTGCATGACTATAGGACGTATAACGTCATATTGCTTCACTACATGACGTATAACGCTATATTGCGTCACTATAGGACGTATTACGTTATATACTATTACGTTATATCGTATAACGTTATATTGCATCACTATATGACGGATAACGATATATTGCATTACTAAATGACGTATAACGTTATATAGCTTCTCTTTATGACGTATAACGTTATGAACTATTACGTTATAACACATAACGTTATATTGCATCACTATATGACGCATAACGTCATATTGCATGACTATAGGACGTATAACGTTATATTGCATCACTACATGACGTATAACGTTATATTGCATCACTATAGGACGTATAACGTTATATTGCATCACTACATGACGTGTAACGTTATATTGCATCACTATAGGACGTATTACGTTGTATACTATTACGTTATAACGTATAACGTTATACTGCATCACTATATGACGTATAACGATATATTGCATTACTAAATGACGTATAACGTTATATAGCTTCTCTTTATGACGTGTAACGTTATGAACTATTATGTTATAACGTATAACGTTATATTGCATCACTATATGACGTATAACGTCATATTGCATGACTACAGGTCGTATAACGTTATATTGCATCACTATAGGATGTAATACGTTATGATATATTACGTTATTACGTATAAAGTTTTATTGCATAACTATATGACGTATAACGTTATATACTATAACGTTAAGAATTAATAACCTTATATTGCGTCACTATATGACGTATAACGTTATATTGACTTACTAAATGACGTATAACGTTATATTGCATTACTAAATGACGTATAACGTTATATAGCTTCCCTTTATGACGTATAACGTTATGAACTATTACGTTATAACGTATAACGTTATATTGCATCACTATATGACGGATAACGATATATTGCATTACTAAATGACGTATAACGTTATATAGCTTCTCTTTATGACGTATAACGTTATATACTATTACGTTATAACGTATAACGTTGTATTGCATCACTATAGGACGTATAACGTTATATTGCATGACTATAGGACGTATAACGTTATATTGCATCACTACATTACGTGTAACGTTATATTGCATCACTGTAGGACGTATTATGTTGTATACTATTACGTTATAACTTATAACGTTATACTGCATCACTATATGACGTAAAACGATATATTGCATTACTAAATGACGTATAACGTTATATAGCTTCTCTTTATGACGTATAACGTTATGAACTATTACGTTATGACGTATAACGTTATATTGCATCACTATATGACGTATAACGTCATATTGCATGACTATAGGACGTATAACTTTATATTGCATCACTATATGACGTATAACGTTATATTGCATCACTGTAGGACGTATTACGTTATATACTATTACGTTAGAACCTATAACGTTATATTGTATCACTATAAGACGTATAACGTTATATTGGATCACTATAGGACGTATTACGTTATGATCTTTAACGTCATACCGTGTAACGTTATATTGCATCACTACATGACGTATAACGTTATATTGCATCACTATAGGACGTATTACGTTATATACTATTACGTTATAACGTATAACGTTATACTGCATCACTATATGACGTATAACGATATATTGCATTACTAAATGACGTATAACGTTATATAGCTTCTCTTTATGACGTGTAACGTTATGAACTATTACGTTATAACGTATAACGTTATCTTGCATCACTATATGTCGTATAACGTTATATTGCATCACTACTGATCGTATAACGTTATATACTATTACGTTATAACGTACAACGTTGTATTGCATCACTATAGGACGTATAACGTTATATTGCATCACTACATGACGTATAACGTTATATACAATTACGTTGTGGAGGAATAACGTTATATTGCATCACTATATGACGTATAACGTTATAGTGCATCACTGTATGACGTATAACGGTATATACTATTACGTTATAGCGTATAACGTTATCTTTCATCACTATAGGACGTATAACGTTATATTGCATCACTATATGACGTGTAACGTTATATTGCATCACTATAGGACAAATTACGTTATATACTATCACGTTATAACGTATAACGTTATATTGCATCACTATATGACGGATAACGATATATTGCATTACTAAATGACGTATAACGTTATATAGCTTCTCTTTATGACGTATAACGTTATGAACTATTACGTTATAACACATAACGTTATATTGCAACACTATATGACGTATAACGTCATATTTCATGACTATAGGACGTATAACGTTATATTGCATCACTACATGACGTATAACGTTATATTGCATCACTATAGGACGTATTACGTTATATACTATTACGTTATAACGTATAACGTTATACTGCATCACTATATGACGTATAACGATGTATTGCATTACTAAATGACGTATAACGTTATATAGCTTCTCTTTATGACGCGTAACGTTATGAACTATTACGTTATAACGTATAACGTTATATTGCATCACTATATGACGTATAACGTCATATTGCATGACTACAGGTCGTATAACGTTATATTGCATCACTATAGGATGTAATACGTTATGATATATTACGTTATTATGTATAACGCTTTATTGCATAAATATATGACGTATAACGTTATATACTATAACGTTATGAATTAATATCTTCATATTGCGTCACTATATGACGTATGACGTTATATTGAATTACTAAATGACGTATAACGTTATACTGCATCACTATATGACGTATAACGATGTATTGCATTACTAAATGACGTATAACGTTATATAGCTTCTCTTTATGACGCGTAACGTTATGAACTATTACGTTATAACGTATAACGTTATATTGCATCACTATATGACGTATAACGTCATATTGCATGACTACAGGTCGTATAACGTTATATTGCATCACTATAGGATGTAATACGTTATGATATATTACGTTATTATGTATAACGCTTTATTGCATAAATATATGACGTATAACGTTATATACTATAACGTTATGAATTAATATCTTTATATTGCGTCACTATATGACGTATGACGTTATATTGAATTACTAAATGACGTATAACGTTTTATTGCATTACTAAATGACGTATAACGTTATATAGCTTCCCCTTATGACGTATAACGTTATGAACTATTATGTTATAACGTATAACGTTATGAACTGTTACGTTATAACGTATAACGTTATATTGCATCACTACATGACGTGTAACGTTATATTGCATCACTACAGGACGTATTACGTTGTATACTATTACGTTATAACTTGTAACGTTATACTGCATCACTAGATGACGTATAACGATATATTGCATTACTAAATGACGTATAACGTTATATAGCTTCTCTTTATGACGTATAACTTTATGATCTATTACGTTATGACGTATAACGTTATATTGCATCACTATATGACGTATAACGTCATATTGCATGACTACAGGACGTATAACGTTATATTGCATCACTATATGACGTATAACGTTATATTGCATCACTGTAGGACGTATTACGTTATATACTATTACGTTAGAACGTATAACGTTATATTGCATCACTACAAGACGTATAACGTTATATTGGATCACTATAGGACGTATTACGTTATGATCTTTAGCGTCATACCGTGTAACGATATATTGCATCACTATATGATGTATAACGTTACAGTGCATCACTGTATGACGTAAAACGTTATATACTATTACGTTATAACTTATAACGTTATACTGCATCACTATATGACGTATAGCGATATATTGCATTACTAAATGACGTATAACGTTATATAGCTTCTCTTTATGACGTATAACGTTATGAACTATTACGTTATGACGTATAACGTTATATTGCATCACTATATGACGTATAACGTCATATTGCATGACTATAGGACGTATAACGTTATATTGCATCACTATATGACGTATAACGTTATATTGCATCACTGTAGGACGTATTACGTTATATACTATTACGTTAGAACGTATAACGTTATATTGCATCACTATAAGACGTATAACGTTATATTGGATCACTATAGGACGTATTACGTTATGATCTTTAACGTCATACCGTGTAACGTTATATTGCATCACTATATGACGTATAACGTTATATTGCATCACTATAGGACGTATTACGTTATATACTATCACGTTATAACGTATAATGTTATACTGCATCACTATATGACGTAGAACGTTGTATTGCATTCCTAATTGACGTATAACGTTATATAGCTTCTGTTTATGACGTATAACGTTATGAACTATTACGTTATGACGTATAACGTTATATTGCATCACTATATGACGTATAACGTTATATACAATTACGTTGTGGGGAATATCGTTTTAATGCATCACTATATGACGTATAACGTTATAGTGCATCTCTGTATGACGTATTACGTTGTATACTATTACGTTATAACGTATAACGTTATACTGCATCACTATATGACGTATAACGATATATTGCATTACTAAATGACGTATAACGTTATATAGCTTCTCTTTATGACGTGTAACGTTCTGAACTTATACGTTATAACGTATAACGTTATCTTGCATCACTATATGTCGTATAACGTTATATTGCATCAATACTGATCGTATAACGTTATATACTATTACGTTATAACGTACAACGTTGTATTGCATCACTATAGGACGTATAACGTTATATTGCATCACTACATGACGTATAACGTTATATACAATTACGTTGTGGAGGAATAACGTTATATTGCATCACTATATGACGTATAACGTTATAGTGCATCACTGTATGACATATTACGTTATATACTATCACGTTATAACGTATAACGTTATATTGCATCACTATATGACGGATAACGATATATTGCATTACTAAATGACGTATAACGTTATATAGCTTCTCCTTATGACGTATAACGTTATGAACTATTACGTTATAACTTATAACATTATATTGCATAACTATATGACGTATAACGTCATATTGCATGACTATAGGACGTATAACGTCATATTGCTTCACTACATGACGTATAACGCTATATTGCGTCACTATAGGACGTATTACGTTATATACTATTACGTTATATCGTATAACGTTATATTGCATCACTATATGACGGATAACGATATATTGCATTACTAAATGACGTATAACGTTATATAGCTTCTCTTTATGACGTATAACGTTATGAACTATTACGTTATAACACATAACGTTATATTGCATCACTATATGACGCATAACGTCATATTGCATGACTATAGGACGTATAACGTTATATTGCATCACTACATGACGTATAACGTTATATTGCATCACTATAGGACGTATAACGTTATATTGCATCACTACATGACGTGTAACGTTATATTGCATCACTATAGGACGTATTACGTTGTATACTATTACGTTATAACGTATAACGTTATACTGCATCACTATATGACGTATAACGATATATTGCATTACTAAATGACGTATAACGTTATATAGCTTCTCTTTATGACGTGTAACGTTATGAACTATTATGTTATAACGTATAACGTTATATTGCATCACTATATGACGTATAACGTCATATTGCATGACTACAGGTCGTATAACGTTATATTGCATCACTATAGGATGTAATACGTTATGATATATTACGTTATTACGTATAAAGTTTTATTGCATAACTATATGACGTATAACGTTATATACTATAACGTTAAGAATTAATAACCTTATATTGCGTCACTATATGACGTATAACGTTATATTGACTTACTAAATGACGTATAACGTTATATTGCATTACTAAATGACGTATAACGTTATATAGCTTCCCTTTATGACGTATAACGTTATGAACTATTACGTTATAACGTATAACGTTATATTGCATCACTATATGACGGATAACGATATATTGCATTACTAAATGACGTATAACGTTATATAGCTTCTCTTTATGACGTATAACGTTATATACTATTACGTTATAACGTATAACGTTGTATTGCATCACTATAGGACGTATAACGTTATATTGCATGACTATAGGACGTATAACGTTATATTGCATCACTACATGACGTGTAACGTTATATTGCATCACTGTAGGACGTATTATGTTGTATACTATTACGTTATAACTTATAACGTTATACTGCATCACTATATGACGTAAAACGATATATTGCATTACTAAATGACGTATAACGTTATATAGCTTCTCTTTATGACGTATAACGTTATGAACTATTACGTTATGACGTATAACGTTATATTGCATCACTATATGACGTATAACGTCATATTGCATGACTATAGGACGTATAACTTTATATTGCATCACTATATGACGTATAACGTTATATTGCATCACTGTAGGACGTATTACGTTATATACTATTACGTTAGAACCTATAACGTTATATTGTATCACTATAAGACGTATAACGTTATATTGGATCACTATAGGACGTATTACGTTATGATCTTTAACGTCATACCGTGTAACGTTATATTGCATCACTACATGACGTATAACGTTATATTGCATCACTATAGGACGTATTACGTTATATACTATTACGTTATAACGTATAACGTTATACTGCATCACTATATGACGTATAACGATATATTGCATTACTAAATGACGTATAACGTTATATAGCTTCTCTTTATGACGTGTAACGTTATGAACTATTACGTTATAACGTATAACGTTATCTTGCATCACTATATGTCGTATAACGTTATATTGCATCACTACTGATCGTATAACGTTATATACTATTACGTTATAACGTACAACGTTGTATTGCATCACTATAGGACGTATAACGTTATATTGCATAACTACATGACGTATAACGTTATATACAATTACGTTGTGGAGGAATAACGTTATATTGCATCACTATATGACGTATAACGTTATAGTGCATCACTGTATGACGTATAACGGTATATACTATTACGTTATAGCGTATAACGTTATCTTTCATCACTATAGGACGTATAACGTTATATTGCATCACTATATGACGTGTAACGTTATATTGCATCACTATAGGACAAATTACGTTATATACTATCACGTTATAACGTATAACGTTATATTGCATCACTATATGACGGATAACGATATATTGCATTACTAAATGACGTATAACGTTATATAGCTTCTCTTTATGACGTATAACGTTATGAACTATTACGTTATAACACATAACGTTATATTGCAACACTATATGACGTATAACGTCATATTTCATGACTATAGGACGTATAACGTTATATTGCATCACTACATGACGTATAACGTTATATTGCATCACTATAGGACGTATTACGTTATATACTATTACGTTATAACGTATAACGTTATACTGCATCACTATATGACGTATAACGATGTATTGCATTACTAAATGACGTATAACGTTATATAGCTTCTCTTTATGACGCGTAACGTTATGAACTATTACGTTATAACGTATAACGTTATATTGCATCACTATATGACGTATAACGTCATATTGCATGACTACAGGTCGTATAACGTTATATTGCATCACTATAGGATGTAATACGTTATGATATATTACGTTATTATGTATAACGCTTTATTGCATAAATATATGACGTATAACGTTATATACTATAACGTTATGAATTAATATCTTCATATTGCGTCACTATATGACGTATGACGTTATATTGAATTACTAAATGACGTATAACGTTATACTGCATCACTATATGACGTATAACGATGTATTGCATTACTAAATGACGTATAACGTTATATAGCTTCTCTTTATGACGCGTAACGTTATGAACTATTACGTTATAACGTATAACGTTATATTGCATCACTATATGACGTATAACGTCATATTGCATGACTACAGGTCGTATAACGTTATATTGCATCACTATAGGATGTAATACGTTATGATATATTACGTTATTATGTATAACGCTTTATTGCATAAATATATGACGTATAACGTTATATACTATAACGTTATGAATTAATATCTTTATATTGCGTCACTATATGACGTATGACGTTATATTGAATTACTAAATGACGTATAACGTTTTATTGCATTACTAAATGACGTATAACGTTATATAGCTTCCCTTTATGACGTATAACGTTATGAACTATTATGTTATAACGTATAACGTTATGAACTGTTACGTTATAACGTATAACGTTATATTGCATCACTACATGACGTGTAACGTTATATTGCATCACTATAGGACGTATTACGTTGTATACTATTACGTTATAACTTATAACGTTATACTGCATCACTATATGACGTATAACGATATATTGCATTACTAAATGACGTATAACGTTATATAGCTTCTCTTTATGACGTATAACGTTATGAACTAATACGTTATGACGTATAACGATATATTGCATCACTATATGACGTATAACGTCATATTGCATGACTATAGGACGTATAACGTTATATTGCATCACTATATGACGTATAACGTTATATTGCATCACTGTAGGACGTATTACGTTATATACTATTACGTTAGAACGTATAACGTTATATTGCATCACTATAAGACGTATAACGTTATATTGGATCACTATAGGACGTATTACGTTATGATCTTTAACGTCATACCGTGTAACGTTATATTGCATCACTATATGACGTATAACGTTATATTGCATCACTATAGGACGTATTACGTTATATACTATCACGTTATAGCGTATAATGTTATACTGCATCACTATATGACGTAGAACGTTGTATTGCATTCCTAATTGACGTATAACGTTATATAGCTTCTGTTTATGACGTATAACGTTATGAACTATTACGTTATGACGTATAACGTTATATTGCATCACTATATGACGTATAACGTTATATACAATTACGTTGTGGGGAATATCGTTTTAATGCATCACTATATGACGTATAACGTTATAGTGCATCTCTGTATGACGTATTACGTTGTATACTATTACGTTATAACGTATAACGTTATACTGCATCACTATATGACGTATAACGATATATTGCATTACTAAATGACGTATAACGTTATATAGCTTCTCTTTATGACGTGTAACGTTCTGAACTTATACGTTATAACGTATAACGTTATCTTGCATCACTATATGTCGTATAACGTTATATTGCATCAATACTGATCGTATAACGTTATATACTATTACGTTATAACGTACAACGTTGTATTGCATCACTATAGGACGTATAACGTTATATTGCATCACTACATGACGTATAACGTTATATACAATTACGTTGTGGAGGAATAACGTTATATTGCATCACTATATGACGTATAACGTTATAGTGCATCACTGTATGACATATTACGTTATATACTATCACGTTATAACGTATAACGTTATATTGCATCACTATATGACGGATAACGATATATTGCATTACTAAATGACGTATAACGTTATATAGCTTCTCCTTATGACGTATAACGTTATGAACTATTACGTTATAACTTATAACATTATATTGCATAACTATATGACGTATAACGTCATATTGCATGACTATAGGACGTATAACGTCATATTGCTTCACTACATGACGTATAACGCTATATTGCGTCACTATAGGACGTATTACGTTATATACTATTACGTTATATCGTATAACGTTATATTGCATCACTATATGACGGATAACGATATATTGCATTACTAAATGACGTATAACGTTATATAGCTTCTCTTTATGACGTATAACGTTATGAACTATTACGTTATAACACATAACGTTATATTGCATCACTATATGACGCATAACGTCATATTGCATGACTATAGGACGTATAACGTTATATTGCATCACTACATGACGTATAACGTTATATTGCATCACTATAGGACGTATAACGTTATATTGCATCACTACATGACGTGTAACGTTATATTGCATCACTATAGGACGTATTACGTTGTATACTATTACGTTATAACGTATAACGTTATACTGCATCACTATATGACGTATAACGATATATTGCATTACTAAATGACGTATAACGTTATATAGCTTCTCTTTATGACGTGTAACGTTATGAACTATTATGTTATAACGTATAACGTTATATTGCATCACTATATGACGTATAACGTCATATTGCATGACTACAGGTCGTATAACGTTATATTGCATCACTATAGGATGTAATACGTTATGATATATTACGTTATTACGTATAAAGTTTTATTGCATAACTATATGACGTATAACGTTATATACTATAACGTTAAGAATTAATAACCTTATATTGCGTCACTATATGACGTATAACGTTATATTGACTTACTAAATGACGTATAACGTTATATTGCATTACTAAATGACGTATAACGTTATATAGCTTCCCTTTATGACGTATAACGTTATGAACTATTACGTTATAACGTATAACGTTATATTGCATCACTATATGACGTATAACGATATATTGCATTACTAAATGACGTATAACGTTATATAGCTTCTCTTTATGACGTATAACGTTATATACTATTACGTTATAACGTATAACGTTGTATTGCATCACTATAGGACGTATAACGTTATAACGTATAACGTTATATTGCATCACTATATAACGTATAACGTTATATTGCATCACTGTAGGACGTATTATGTTGTATACTATTACGTTATAACTTATAACGTTATACTGCATCACTATATGACGTAAAACGATATATTGCATTACTAAATGACGTATAACGTTATATAGCTTCTCTTTATGACGTATAACGTTATGAACTATTACGTTATGACGTATAACGTTATATTGCATCACTATATGACGTATAACGTCATATTGCATGACTATAGGACGTATAACTTTATATTGCATCACTATATGACGTATAACGTTATATTGCATCACTGTAGGACGTATTACGTTATATACTATTACGTTAGAACCTATAACGTTATATTGTATCACTATAAGACGTATAACGTTATATTGGATCACTATAGGACGTATTACGTTATGATCTTTAACGTCATACCGTGTAACGTTATATTGCATCACTACATGACGTATAACGTTATATTGCATCACTATAGGACGTATTACGTTATATACTATTACGTTATAACGTATAACGTTATACTGCATCACTATATGACGTATAACGATATATTGCATTACTAAATGACGTATAACGTTATATAGCTTCTCTTTATGACGTGTAACGTTATGAACTATTACGTTATAACGTATAACGTTATCTTGCATCACTATATGTCGTATAACGTTATATTGCATCACTACTGATCGTATAACGTTATATACTATTACGTTATAACGTACAACGTTGTATTGCATCACTATAGGACGTATAACGTTATATTGCATCACTACATGACGTATAACGTTATATACAATTACGTTGTGGAGGAATAACGTTATATTGCATCACTATATGACGTATAACGTTATAGTGCATCACTGTATGACGTATAACGGTATATACTATTACGTTATAGCGTATAACGTTATCTTTCATCACTATAGGACGTATAACGTTATATTGCATCACTATATGACGTGTAACGTTATATTGCATCACTATAGGACAAATTACGTTATATACTATCACGTTATAACGTATAACGTTATATTGCATCACTATATGACGGATAACGATATATTGCATTACTAAATGACGTATAACGTTATATAGCTTCTCTTTATGACGTATAACGTTATGAACTATTACGTTATAACACATAACGTTATATTGCAACACTATATGACGTATAACGTCATATTTCATGACTATAGGACGTATAACGTTATATTGCATCACTACATGACGTATAACGTTATATTGCATCACTATAGGACGTATTACGTTATATACTATTACGTTATAACGTATAACGTTATACTGCATCACTATATGACGTATAACGATGTATTGCATTACTAAATGACGTATAACGTTATATAGCTTCTCTTTATGACGCGTAACGTTATGAACTATTACGTTATAACGTATAACGTTATATTGCATCACTATATGACGTATAACGTCATATTGCATGACTACAGGTCGTATAACGTTATATTGCATCACTATAGGATGTAATACGTTATGATATATTACGTTATTATGTATAACGCTTTATTGCATAAATATATGACGTATAACGTTATATACTATAACGTTATGAATTAATATCTTCATATTGCGTCACTATATGACGTATGACGTTATATTGAATTACTAAATGACGTATAACGTTATACTGCATCGCTATATGACGTATAACGATGTATTGCATTACTAAATGACGTATAACGTTATATAGCTTCTCTTTATGACGCGTAACGTTATGAACTATTACGTTATAACGTATAACGTTATATTGCATCACTATATGACGTATAACGTCATATTGCATGACTACAGGTCGTATAACGTTATATTGCATCACTATAGGATGTAATACGTTATGATATATTACGTTATTATGTATAACGCTTTATTGCATAAATATATGACGTATAACGTTATATACTATAACGTTATGAATTAATATCTTTATATTGCGTCACTATATGACGTATGACGTTATATTGAATTACTAAATGACGTATAACGTTTTATTGCATTACTAAATGACGTATAACGTTATATAGCTTCCCCTTATGACGTATAACGTTATGAACTATTATGTTATAACGTATAACGTTATGAACTGTTACGTTATAACGTATAACGTTATATTGCATCACTACATGACGTGTAACGTTATATTGCATCACTACAGGACGTATTACGTTGTATACTATTACGTTATAACTTGTAACGTTATACTGCATCACTAGATGACGTATAACGATATATTGCATTACTAAATGACGTATAACGTTATATAGCTTCTCTTTATGACGTATAACTTTATGATCTATTACGTTATGACGTATAACGTTATATTGCATCACTATATGACGTATAACGTCATATTGCATGACTACAGGACGTATAACGTTATATTGCATCACTACAAGACGTATAACGTTATATTGGATCACTATAGGACGTATTACGTTATGATCTTTAGCGTCATACCGTGTAACGATATATTGCATCACTATATGATGTATAACGTTACAGTGCATCACTGTATGACGTAAAACGTTATATACTATTACGTTATAACTTATAACGTTATACTGCATCACTATATGACGTATAGCGATATATTGCATTACTAAATGACGTATAACGTTATATAGCTTCTCTTTATGACGTATAACGTTATGAACTATTACGTTATGACGTATAACGTTATATTGCATCACTATATGACGTATAACGTCATATTGCATGACTATAGGACGTATAACGTTATATTGCATCACTATATGACGTATAACGTTATATTGCATCACTGTAGGACGTATTACGTTATATACTATTACGTTAGAACGTATAACGTTATATTGCATCACTATAAGACGTATAACGTTATATTGGATCACTATAGGACGTATTACGTTATGATCTTTAACGTCATACCGTGTAACGTTATATTGCATCACTATATGACGTATAACGTTATATTGCATCACTATAGGACGTATTACGTTATATACTATCACGTTATAACGTATAATGTTATACTGCATCACTATATGACGTAGAACGTTGTATTGCATTCCTAATTGACGTATAACGTTATATAGCTTCTGTTTATGACGTATAACGTTATGAACTATTACGTTATGACGTATAACGTTATATTGCATCACTATATGACGTATAACGTTATATACAATTACGTTGTGGAGGAATATCGTTATAATGCATCACTATATGACGTATAACGTTATAGTGCATCACTGTATGACGTATTACGTTGTATACTATTACGTTATAACGTATAACGTTATACTGCATCACTATATGACGTATAACGATATATTGCATTACTAAATGACGTATAACGTTATATAGCTTCTCTTTATGACGTGTAACGTTCTGAACTTATACGTTATAACGTATAACGTTATCTTGCATCACTATATGTCGTATAACGTTATATTGCATCAATACTGATCGTATAACGTTATATACTATTACGTTATAACGTACAACGTTGTATTGCATCACTATAGGACGTATAACGTTATATTGCATCACTACATGACATATAACGTTATATACAATTACGTTGTGGAGGAATAACGTTATATTGCATCACTATATGACGTATAACGTTATAGTGCATCACTGTATGACATATTACGTTATATACTATCACGTTATAACGTATAACGTTATATTGCATCACTATATGACGGATAACGATATATTGCATTACTAAATGACGTATAACGTTATATAGCTTCTCTTTATGACGTATAACGTTATGAACTATTACGTTATAACTTATAACATTATATTGCATAACTATATGACGTATAACGTCATATTGCATGACTATAGGACGTATAACGTTATATTGCTTCACTACATGACGTATAACGCTATATTGCGTCACTATAGGACGTATTACGTTATATACTATTACGTTATATCGTATAACGTTATATTGCATCACTATATGACGGATAACGATATATTGCATTACTAAATGACGTATAACGTTATATAGCTTCTCTTTATGACGTATAACGTTATGAACTATTACGTTATAACACATAACGTTATATTGCATCACTATATGACGCATAACGTCATATTGCATGACTATAGGACGTATAACGTTATATTGCATCACTACATGACGTATAACGTTATATTGCATCACTATAGGACGTATAACGTTATATTGCATCACTACATGACGTGTAACGTTATATTGCATCACTATAGGACGTATTACGTTGTATACTATTACGTTATAACGTATAACGTTATACTGCATCACTATATGACGTATAACGATATATTGCATTACTAAATTACGTATAACGTTATATAGCTTCTCTTTATGACGTGTAACGTTATGAACTATTACGTTATAACGTATAACGTTATATTGCGTCACTATATGACGTATAACGTCATATTGCATGACTACAGGTCGTATAACGTTATATTGCATCGCTATAGGATGTAATACGTTATGATATATTACGTTATTACGTATAACGTTTTATTGCATAACTATATGACGTATAACGTTATATACTATAACGTTATGAATTAATATCTTTATATTGCGTCACTATATGACGTATGACGTTATATTGAATTACTAAATGACGTATAACGTTATATTGCATTACCAAATGACGTATAACGTTATATAGCTTCCCTTTATGACGTATAACGTTATGAACTATTATGTTATAACGTATAACGTTATGAACTGTTTCGTTATAACGTATAACGTTATATTGCATCACTACATGACGTATAACGTTATATTGCATCACTATTGGACGTATTACGTTGTATACTATTACGTTATAACGTATAACGTTATACTGCATCACTATATGACGTATAACGATATATTGCATTACTAAATGACGTATAACGTTATATAGCTTCTCTTTATGACGTATAACTTTATGATCTATTACGTTATGACGTATAACGTTATATTGCATCACTATATGACGTATAACGTCATATTGCATGACTATAGGACGTATAACGTTATATTGCACCACTATATGTCGTATAACGTTATATTGCATCACTGTAGGACGTAATACGTTATATACTATTACGTTATAACGTATAACGTTATACTGCATCACTATATGACGTATAACGATATATTGCATTACTAAATGACGTATAACGTTATATAGCTTCTCTTTATGACGTGTAACGTTATGAACTATTACGTTATAACGTATAACGTTATATTGCGTCACTATATGACGTATAACATCATATTGCATGACTACAGGTCGTATAACGTTATATTGCATCACTATAGGATGTAATACGTTATGATATATTACGTTATTACGTATAACGTTTTATTGCATAACTATATGACGTATAACGTTATATACTATAACGTTATGTATTAATATCTTTATATTGCATCACTATATGACGTATGACGTTATATTGAATTACTAAATGACTTATAACGTTATATTGCAATACTAAATGACGTATAACGTTATATAGCTTCCCTTTATGACGTATAACGTTATGAACTATTATGTTATAACGTATAACGTTATGAACTGTTACGTTATAACGTATAACGTTATATTGCATCACTACATGACGTGTAACGTTATATTGCATCACTATAGGACGTATTACGTTGTATACTATTACGTTATAACTTATAAAGTTATACTGCATCACTATATGACGTATAACGATATATTGCATTACTAAATGACGTATAACGTTATATAGCTTCTCTTTATGACGTATAACGTTATGAACTATTACGTTATGACGTATAACGATATATTGCATCACTATATGACGTATAACGTCATATTG